>NW_024718183.1:1637496-1642978 GCF_018991925.1 Homarus americanus
CGGATTGCCCCGCCGGAGGAATATTCTGTACATTGAAATAATTGAAGTCCATTCAAATCGCGCGCCATTCAACTCGCGCGCGGCACCTCACACGGGACACTGCCCGCAACCTCACACACACACACGCATACCTCTCCCTCACTCAGTCAGTCTCGCTGTAACCACGCTTGTGTTGACATCAGCATTGTAGTTGCAAAAATATTACATTTCCATGAATGTATTATATCAAGCACAGCATGAATAGAATATCACTAATATAAGAGTATTTTAACCGAAAACTACTAAAAAAACGAGTAACATATCTTGAACATCGGAAGGTTAGGTAAAGTCTTTTGTTTTCATGTAGTTTATCCTAATTTACATTGAAATGCATTACGTTTCAGCAAAACTACTATTTATTTCTGAGAATATATTCATTCAGGCACAGTTTTAGGTACAGAATTAACAGCAACATTTTTTTAATTAAGCTTGATTAAAGAAAAACACGTGCCCTCTAGCCCTGTTCAAAGAAGACTGGGAGGGTGTTTTGGTGCTTAAAAGGCGATGACAAGAAAATGATTTTGATGGATTTTTAATGAAAATATTCAAGAAAAGACCCTGGCACTGTCGAGGAAAGTGGCTGTTGAAGGCTTCCAGGACATGGCAGAGGACGAGATTAGGGAGCTAATCGAAGAACACGACATTGAGCTGACCGAGGAGGATCTACAGGAGTTAGTAGACTCAGGCAAGGAAGAGGAAGAGGAAGCGAAAGGGAAAGAGGATGAGGAAGAGCACCAAGAAATAATGTTGGAGAAGTTGGGGGAGATGACCAGGATGATTGAGGCACTAAAAAACCTGGCCTATAGTATGGACCCCTCCATGGTGCGTGCCCTGAAATTCATGCGAGGGACGGATGATGCTTTTGTTCCATACAAAAACATCATGGAAGAAATGAAAAGAAAGAGACGACAACTCCCCATCACCATGTTCTTTGGTTACCGAAGGAGAGATTCAACACCATCAATCGCTGGCTGCAGTGAGGAAGCAGCTGAATCCACAGTCGCCCCCACTTCACCACCTGTTATGGAATTGAGTGACGATGAGCCCGATAACCCCCGCCCTGTCGCCGAGGAGAGGTACGGTACAGTAAAGTGAAATTCTTATCTCTTTTTTTAATAGCTTTTCTTGCCATGTTTATTGTTTGTAAAAATGCACAGCACAGTACAGTTCAGTACAAGCATTGTACATAGGAAGTGGAGGTGCAGTTATTCACAAAACATTTGTGTTTGTTGTCGGCAGTAGTGACGGTGAGGAGGAAGCGGATGGAGCGAGTTGGGAGGAGTGGTGAGGTGACCTTGGACGCAGGAGCAGGGACGAGTGGAGATGCCAGCCAGTACATTACGGGTGTATTAATTGTTTTTATAGCTATTTTTGCATTTTAATATTAAATACTGTACATTACGTTTCAACAAAACTACCATTTATTTCTGAGAACATAGAAATGTAATATTTTTGCTGAAATGATGTACGTATTACAGTGGGATAATATTGTGACGCAAGCAATGACTCTCTCTCTTTCTTTCGTTCAAAAGATGTTGCCGTAATCGCTTTTCGAATGGTTTTCAGTTGTGGGATTGTAAGGCTAATGATAGGATAGAATATTATTGTAATACAGTACGAGTACAGTACAACAGTTTTTTAACTGAAAACCATTCGAAAAGCGATTACGGTAAAATCTTTTGAACAACGAAAGAAAGCGAAAGTCATTATTTTCATAATTTTATCCCACTTTCCACTGTACAGTAATTTGTACGTCATTTCAGCCAAAATATTACATTTCCATATTTAATTCTGAGAATATATTCATTCAGTCACAGTTAAGGTAAAATATACTTGTGATGTAATATTTTAATGAAAATGCGGTATCGTAGTTTTCTTTTGTATCAAATTTAATTAACAAAGATTGATGTTTCAAATGTAATGAACAAAAATTTATGTACAGTATCTATAAGTAAACTTCAAAAAATGAATACTTTATGTTTTACATCGTCCTGTGCATACCATACCATGGATTTGGCTACTTTGGGGTTGCTATGATGACGCAAGAGATCTGCCCTGGCGACTGTACCGACACTCACAGCTGATGGTGTGTTGGTGCGTCATTTCCATTGTTTACTGGTAGTTACTGGTAAATATTTTTCAACCTAACGAAACTATTACCCGTTTAGAGGTCGACCCCCAATTTTTGCCAAATAATTTGGTCTTAAAAACTCGAACTACACACAGGTATATATGGTAAATAAGGACATGGGGGGCCAGGGATTTTTTTTTTGGGGAACCTTTTATATCACAGCAGTTTTAACATCCTCGGCCATCTCTGTTACGTAACCCCCGCGTATGTTAAGGGCCGACTGTATAGCGTGCTTACGCTTAGCATGAACGATTGCTCGGGAATTTTCACCCTCGCCGCGGAGTTTTCCTCCAGGCAGAAAAACTAGAGTAAATGTTGAGGTTTTCCCTCAGTGGCGATTGGCAACTACATTCCGTTGCAGTGTTAGTGTTACACACACACCACAGTGTGAATGTTGAATTGTGTGTCTGGAAGAGGCATTCTCTTGATTGCATACATGTGCTAAAAATTTATTCTCCAAAGAAAATGTTTTTCTTAGTAGGGGCAATTGTCATGGGTTGCGTTGGGCCTCCTGCATAACCCATCCCAAATGTTTGTTTAGGTAGAGATAAGGTACCCGGCCAGCAGCTAGGGGTCATTTCACACCTCAAAACCACATTTTAGTCAGTGGGCTTTAGACCTTGGGTGAGAGGAGACCTCCTGCTCCGCGAATTTAGAACAGGGGCCATACAGTCCTACCAGTGTTACGAGTCTGTGTGTGCAAATTCCCGCGATTGTTGTTAAGTCCAGTGACAAGTTAACACATTCTGTAAAGGAAGTGATCAATGGTGAGGGCCTGTTTGCTACAAGAGCACCCCAAGCCGGCCTAATAGATCTAACGATTAATTCTCCAGGTTGACAAACTCTCCCTTATAACTTACGGTACTGTGGCGCAAATGTGAGTGACTGACCTATCCATGCAAATTATAAGTCCAGTGTATGGAATTGTGCCAAATAAACGTAAGTGCAATGATCTGCCCGTATCTGTGACCCCTCTATTATTATTATTATCAAAGGTAATGACAAAGTATAACCAATAACTTAGATGGATGTTGGAAGTTAATGGAATTCATTAAATCATCATTTATCAAGTACACAACGCATTGAATGCCGGAAGCAGAGTGAAATTCTACGTAGTGATACACCATAATGTCCTGGGTGAGTAATCAGTGTGAAGGTATCCGAGTTCTACGGTAAGAAAACGACTTTCTTGCATTTAAAACCTAACATATGTACTTTTCTGTGAGCTGGAACCAATTATCCAATATCCCATTGAAATAATGGATTCGGTTAACGAAATTTTTGGTTAACAAACGACTGTGGAACGAATTGTGTTCGTTAACCGAGGGACCACTGTATATTATGCCTTCTCTACCAGGGGAAGTGTCTTTAGTGCACTTATATATGAGAACACTGAAGTGAGGTGTTCCCACCATAGTGAGTGGTAAAAATCTGATCTCTCTCTTGTCTCTATAACAAGAGACAGATGAGGAGCAGACCAGGTCTGTTATGATTTGGTTGACCTCGGCTGCCCTCTAGAGTATGAGAGAGGAAACAAGTCAGATATACTGTTGTGCTAACATGAGCGACCTCACCCAGACCTCGCCCACTCCCTGAAGGACCAACAACCTCAGCCATGTATAATGTCAACAGCTGAGGCAGAGTTGAATAACTTTGTGAATAATTTGGTATTATACATTTGGGTGAATATTTATATAGTATTACTCTGGGCTTAACGCTGGCTACTTAACGCTGCTGCATATATGCGCCTGCTGGGAAATGGAACTTTCACTTAACGCGGATTTTTCCACAGCAACGGGGTGAGTGTCCGGCTCGAGAGCTATTTTTAGATTCGCACCACCCCCCCCCGCCACCCTGCCTGACTGCCTGTTTTAGCTCATAAAATTCATACAAATTACCCAGCCAGAATATAGTTTACATTGCTGGAATTCTTATAATTTGGTGATCATTTTGAATATAAACAACATATTTTTTGCATTAAACATACAATTTTTAGATAAAATGTTTAATCTGAGTAAGTATGTTATCTTTTGTCCAAAATATATGACATTTATATTCAAAATATTCCTGGTCTTACAAGGAATCCAGCAATGTCAATTATATTATCCTAACTTTAGTTTGAGGTATTATTTATTAAAATTTAGTGGTTATCCCACACATCTCCTTGGGACGGTTGGTGGGGGGTGGGGGGGAGGGAGGGACCAACCGACCGACCATCTGTTACCTGGTGAAGAATTATTTTTTTTTAACTGAAGATATTTGTTTTAGCTCATAAAATTCATACAAATTACCCGGTCAGAATATAATTTACATTGCTGGAATTCTTATAATTTGGTGATCATTTTGAATATAAACAACATATTTTTTGCATTAAACATACAATTTTTAGATAAAATGTTTAATCTGAGTAAGTATGTTATCTTTTGTCCAAAATATATGACATTTATATTCAAAATATTCCTGGTCTTACAAGGAATCCAGCAATGTCAATTATATTATCCTAACTTTAATCTGAGGTATTATTTATTACTAAATGTTAAAAACTCTTGAATGGAGGATTGGTGGGGGGTGGGGGGAGGGTTGGGACTGACCGCGCGGTTGGAAGAGGGGGGGAGGCAAGGTGGGGTACTTTGATTGACAGATAGTGTTGAAGAATATATTTTTTTTTTATTAACTGTAGATATTTGTTTTAGCTCATAAAATTCATACAAATTATCCGGCCAGAATATAATTTACATTGCTGGAATTCTTATAATTTGGTGATCATTTTGAATATAAACAACATATTTTTTGCATTAAACATACAATTTTTAGATAAAATGTTTAATCTGTGTAAGTATGTTATCTTTTGTGAAAAATATATGACATTTATATTCAAAATATTCCTGGTCTTACAAGGAATCCAGCAATGTCAATTATATTTTCCTAACTTTAGTTTGAGGTTATCCCACACATCTCCTTGGGACGGTTGGTGGGGGGTGGGGGGGGGAGGGAGGGACCGACCGACCATCTGTTAGCTGGCTGTGTACTGTAGTGTGAGAGGGGGAGGGAGTTGAGTCCATTATTTGAATGGACATTAACTTGGCAACTGTATTTCTCTTAAGTATTAATTGTGTGCATGTACCATCATAAAATTAAGATGTTATTTTTACTACAACATAGTTATTTGTCGTCAAAAAGTGGAGTTTGGGGGTCGGGCTGGGTTCTATTGGAATTAATCCCATATGTTCTGTTATTCACTTAACTCGGTTTTCACTTAACACGGGACCCTCTGGGTTCAATTGACCGCGTTAAGTGGGGTACCACTGTAAT
>NW_024718183.1:1643078-1645857 GCF_018991925.1 Homarus americanus
TAGTTAAAAGTAGTGTAGTTGTATTGTAATGTAGTATTACTGTAAAATAATGCTATGATTTAGCAATAAATGTATTTATTTGTGGAATTATTATTATTTTAGGCATTACTTGCTCTACCAAACACAAAGACAGCCAGACAGCTGGCGACAAACTGCTGTGTGTCGCCGAGCACTTTTTATGAATAATGCAAAAAAATTAGTTTTCAATGATTTATTTATAGGAAATAAGTATCATCATCAGTAAATACCGTATTTCTCGGAGTATAAGCCAACCCCCGAATATTTTGCAGAAATATCAGTTCTAGGCTGATGTGTGTATAAGCCGACCCCCAAACTCGACTCATTATGAGCATTACCGTTACGAGCGGTTTGATATTCAGTACTGTACTGAATCACCTTCATAGTCGACCTCTTGTCTCATTATTAGCATTACCGTTACGAGCGGTTTGACATTCAATACTGTACTGAATCACCTTCATAGTCGACCTCTTGTCTCATTATTAGCATTACCGTTACGAGCGGTTTGACATTCAATACTGTACTGAATCACCTCGTAGTACCTCTTGTCTCATTATAGCATTACCGTTACGAGCGGTTTGACATTCAATACTGTACTGAATCACCTTCATAGTCGACCTCTTGTCTCATTATTAGCATTACCGTTACGAGCGGTTTGACATTCAATACTGTACTGAATCACCTTCATAGTCGACCTCTTGTCTCATTATTAGCATTACCGTTACGAGCGGTTTGACATTCAATACTGTACTGAATCACCTCCGTAGTCGACCTCTTGTCTCATTATTAGCATTACCGTTACGAGCGGTTTGACATTCAATACTGTACTGAATCACCTTCATAGTCGACCTCTTGTCTCATTATTAGCATTACCGTTACGAGCGGTTTGACATTCGATACTGGACTGACTCACCTTCATAGTCGACCTCTTGTCTCATTATTAGCATTACCGTTACGAGCGGTTTGACATTCGATACTGGACTGACTCACCTTCATAATCGACCTCTTATCTCATTATTAGCATTACCGTTCTGGCGGTTTGACATTCGATACTGGACTGACTCACCTCCGTAGTCGACCTCTTGTCTCATTATTAACGTACCGTTCTGACGGTTTGACATTCGATACTGGGCAGCTCACCTCCGTGATGGCCTCTTGTCTCATTATTAGCAGCCGTTACGGCGGTTTGACATTCGATACTGGACTGACTCACCTCCGTAATTCGGCCTCTTGTCTCATTATTAACGTACCGTTCTGACGGTTTGACATTACGATACTGGACTGACTCACCTCCATCGAGTAACCTCTTGTCTCATTATTAGCATTACCGTTACGAGCGGTTTGACATTCAATACTGTACTGAATCACCTCCGTAGTCGACCTCTTGTCTCATTATTAGCATTACCGTTACGAGCGGTTTGACATTCAATACTGTACTGAATCACCTTCATAGTCGACCTCTTGTCTCATTATTAGCATTACCGTTACGAGCGGTTTGACATTCGATACTGGACTGACTCACCTTCATAATCGACCTCTTATCTGTTTACCACATTCTCTGCACTTAGCATTTTTCATATCTATGAGGTGGTTGTCTTTAAACCTTACAGGTATGGTAAAATGGCCCCACCCGCAAAACGAATGAAATACAACGCATCGTTCAAGTTAAAAGTTGTAAGATTTGCAAAGGAATCAAACAACTCTGCAGCTGCAAGAGAATTCGGCGTTAACGAGAAGCAGGTTCGAGAGTGGAAGAAGGCTGAAGAATAGTTAATAGACATCCCCAGAACAAAATGTGCCCTGAGAAGAGGTAAATAACAGTGGCCAGAACTGGAGGAGAAATTATTCGAGTGGGTCAACGAGAACCGAGAGAGTGGATACGTGATCACCGGGAACGACATATGTATTTACGCAATGAAGCTGGCCAAGTCAAATCCAGACACCAGTAAAGACTTCAAGGCAACAAGAGGCCGGTGTAGTCGTTTTATGAATTGAAAAGGATTAGTATTAAGACAGAAAACTAAAATCGCACAGAAGCCACCCCGTGACCTGGAGAGCAAAATCACATGTTTTCAACGGTACATTATTCAAATACGGCGCAACCACAATTTCCCTCTAACCTGTATCGGGAATATGACGAAACTCCTATGAACTTTGATATGATCAGCAATCGAACGGTGGAAGCAAACGGCTCGAAAACTATTTTGGTGAAGACGACTGGACATGAAAAAGCACGCTTCACAGTGGTTTTGAGTTGTATGGCAGATGGAACAAAGTTGAAACCCATGATTATCTTTAAGCGGAAAACAATGCCAAAAGTTAAGTTCCCAGCGGGGGGGTATGTGCACGTGCATGAGAATGGTTGGATGGACGAAGAAGGAGTTAGGCTGTGGTTAGAACACATTTGGAGTAAGAGGCCAGGTGGACGGAGGAAGGAGCGTAGTTTGCTAGTGTGGGATATGTTCTTGTCTCACTTGACTGAGCCAGTGAAAAAATGCTTGAAAAAACATAACACAGACACTGCAGTAATACCTGGTAGATTAACATATGTTGTTCAGTCTCTTGATGTATGCCTTAATAAGCCTTTCAAGGTCAGAGTTAGAGATAGGTGGAACAAGTGGAAGATTGAAGGTGAGAAAACATTAACAAAAGGAGGCAATATGCGAGCTGCGCCACTTGAGTTGCTGTGTGAATTTGTGATAGATTCTTGTGTACTGCGCACATCATTGTCATTCCTAAAAACCCCATTTTAATTCATATT
>NW_024718183.1:1645957-1665957 GCF_018991925.1 Homarus americanus
GCGACATAACATTGAAATCCACCGCGCTTGTAGATTCTCAGAGAACGGGAAACATTGATAAAGGATAACTCACCTACTCAATGTTACTAGACCATGTGTTGTATTGTACCCAGGTACAGTTATATAATATTAATTGTATGTATTCATAGCATTAAGGAGAACTCAGGGTATCCATAAGATGATTGGGAAAGTCCAGTTGAGCCGGACTAGTGTACTGTAGGACTAAGTATGGATTATGGTTTGAAGGACATACTATTTACGTCTGTGAACGAGTAGAAAACATAACTTCCAGAGATATCATATGAAAATACATGAGAACAATGATCTGGAAAAGGGATAAATGTATCAGAACTATGTGAGGTGTTGGAAGTGACCAAGAAACTATACTTGAAAGGAAATATCCTCACGTGACGTATACCCACAACGTGTACAGTGATCAGAGAATCTTATGCCTGTGTTCAAATAGTGCAATGTGTGAGAGGAGGATCCCTCATTACAGTTTTAAGTGAAGTGGATATACCCCCGCCATGAACCTTCGACTTTTGTTTTAAGGGAGCGTCCTGTACCCGCCTCGAGTGTGCTGCGTTGATATAATAACCCAATGAATTTACCCACAAACTAGCAAACCAGAACCTTACCTTAGTGTGTAATTTAAGATTAAAATATGTGTTTATAAGGCATGAGTGACAATACAGTCGGCCCTTAATATACGCGGGGGTTACGTAACAGAGATACCCGTGGATGTTAAAAATCCGCGTATATGTGCTGCCCCCCCCCAAAAACCTGGTCCCCCCCATGTCCTTATTTACCGTATATACCTGTGTGTAGTTCAAGTTTTTAAGACCAGATTATTTGGCAAAAAATTGGGGGTCGACCTCTAAACGGGTAATAGTTTCGATAGGTTGAAAAATTTTTACCAGTAACTACCAGTAAACAATGGAAACGACGCACCAAAGCACCACCAGCTTTGAATGTCGGAACAGTTGCCAGGGCAGATCTCTTGCATCATCATCATAGCAAGCCCAAAGTAGCTAAATGCATGGTATGATATGCACAGGACGATGTAGAACAAAGTATTCATTTTTTAAAGTCTATTTATAGATACTGTACGTAAATTTTTGTTCATTACATTTGAAACAAAAGAGAACTACGATACCGTATTTCTAAATACCGGGTATTTTCATTAAAATATTACATCACAAGTACATTTTACCTTAACTGTGACTGAATGAATATATTCTCAGAAATAAATATGGAAATGTAATATTTTTGCTGAAATGACGTACATATTACAGTGGAAAGACTGTTCAGTGTTCAGGTGAAAACCGTAAGAAATAAAAGTACAAATTAAAGATTGGAAAGTGTAGGCCTACGCGGTGACGAGCGGCGGGGCACTGCCCTCAGTACCCTCCGTTCTACCGTCACCTCAGGTCCCATGCGGTCGGAGTGCCTTGCGGGGCGGCGGCTATTATCCCTGTGAGCGTCCCACCAGGTGGTGACTACCCCCAGCTATGCGAATCCACTGTGAACCTGTGGATTCCCAGCACACCACCCCAAATAAGTAGAACAATTAAGGAAAAACTTGAGAAACTCCGCGGTCGTCACTTGGAGCGACCTATAATGCCAGGAGTAGAAATAGTACTGGTGTGTCTCTTGGTGTAGCCCTCGTCTCTACCCACCGAGGGCGGTGTGCGAACGAGGTGCCTGTTATGTATACAGTAGGCTCTCGCCAATAACGACTTCCACAATAACGTTTTCGACAATAACGGTAAGTTACAATAGATACCCATTTTCGATAATAACGTCTGGATTCTCTTGAATAACGGAAATTTTGCAGGAAGCGTCCGAGCGCATCAATGATAGAGTTTGTTTGCCGCCATGTTGATGACGTAGTTGTCCACTCCGCCTCACTCTCACTGTCACACACGCTCAGTGGAATACAGCGCTGTGCCCACGTGTGAGATTTTCGCCTCTATAACTAGTGGTTGCGAGGGTCGGTGATCAATAATGGCTTTTGCATTTTTGCCTGTGGGGGTTAGGGGAGGTAGTGGAGGGAGTGATTTACCGCCTGAATGCCCGGGAACTTTTAAAGTGAATGAGAAAAAAGACCCCAAAGCTCAGAGACAAAGCCACAAGAAGCGTGCCTACTCAGTCAAGGATAAAGAACAGATTGTTAAGCTCATTGAAAGTGGTGCACGGAACATTGATATTGTGAGGAAATTGAACTGTCCTGAGTCTACAGTGTGAAATATTAAGAGGAACTTAGAGGAGACCAAGAAGAGTATTGAGCTGGCTAAGAAATATTTCAGTAGTGATGGAAATGCGAGGCGAGCTATGAATGATAAAGGTGATAGAAACAGGTTGTTAGTGATAACAGAGCATTTTCTTGTGAAATGGTTAGCTTGTAGAATGAAAGACAGTGCAAGTGTTAGCGGCCCTCAGATACGGAACAATCATCACACCAAGCACCTCAAAAACTAAGTGTTATATTACTCAAACTCTTTATTTTGATGATTGAATAGCAATTCTTTTTATTTTAGCTAACAAAAAGTGTTAGGAGGGCTTCTAAGAGGAAAAACTGGGTGAAATTCTTGGGGTGGCAGCACCAATAAACCCTTTTTACATGTATTTTAATGTCCCACAAATAACGTTTTCGCTAATAACGGCATTTTTCAGGCACCTATTAAACGTTATTGGCGAGAGCGTACTGTACCTAGAAATTACAAGGAGTCCCATACTTGCAGGTGTGGGGTGTAACAGGTGTGTTGAGCTGGTGCTACAGGGATACGAGATGGTGTTAATATGTAGGATGACCTAAGGTGCTATATTCCATACAGGTGGAGCAGTCCGACGTGTTGAGTGATATTGTAAGAAGGATATCCAAAATCATCGTTGTTCTTCTGAGGAAGGCCAACTCACTTGTATTTTTTGTGACAGTATGTTTTATAAGGAATAAATTAGTTAAGACATGTTATGGTTTCACCCTTCTTTCCCCTTATCAATCTGGTCAATGAAAAACCTAACCCAATGCTTAGTCCACTCTGCCCGCTACCCAACGAGCTACATACTGCCCAGAGGGGGTCTGGTGGCAGCAACCATTAGAAATTAAGATTAGAGTTAAGTATCTCCCCTTAGAGTTAGTGACCCCTGTCTGGCAGTATACATGGAATGCCATAAAAACAGAATCAGTAGTTAAATCATTTAAAAAATGTTGAATATCCAATTCTCTGGATGGTGAGGAGGAGGATGTGGTGTGGGAAGATGACGATGAAGCCGAAGCCGCAGTCGAGTCGGAGGACTGGGATTCACCGGAAGGAACCACTAGTTCAGAGGAAGATTTTGAAGGATTCTAAACCATTTCAATTCTATTTTGTATTTTAAAATTTTTACTGATGTCTTTTTTTTTATCCATGTCTTAAATAAAGAATTTGTATTTCAACACTTTCTTTTACACTAAAGTCCTTGGGGTGAATAACAGCTGATCAAGCCACCTTGCCAGTAATAGTGAACAACAGTCGTGTCATGTAGCTGTTGTAGTATTTCTATTATTTTAGTATTTTAGGCCATTTCAGTTCATGTCTTTATAATAACAAAGTTGTGTTTCAAAGTTGTTTTATATATGGGTTCTCAGAAAGAGAAAAACAACTGATTGGGCGGTCACATTGAAGTTTGTGAGTAGTAAATGTCTCGCTGCTATGCACCAGAAATTTTTTAGGTTCATGATCTAGATCTGCCGTACAAGTCGACCACCAAGATTTTTGGGAATTTTTGGGGGCTTACAACCTCGGCTTATACGCCAAGAAATACGGTATATGCATTACTGGGCATCTCAGACACAAAGACAAGCTAAAAATAGCCCTCTCATCTCCCTCCCTCCTTCCCTCCCTACCTTCGCACAAACACCACCACCACCTCTCTTACGTGCGATCAGAGGGAAGCTTTTTGGTAAATAACTTCTTTTGTTTGTTTATTTTCATTGTTTGCCATTTTATCATGTTGTATCAAAGTAATATTACTAAAAGTTGTGTAGTTTTATTTTAGTTTAGTATTACTAGATGATAATGCTATGATTATGTTATAAATGTATTTACAGTAAACCCTCGAATATCCGGACCAGGGAAATTTTGATTTTCGGAAGATCCGGACAAAAAATTTGGGGGTTCTGGGCTAAGAAGTTTCCCTAAGATACATTCCCAAACCAGAGCAAAGAATATTTTAGGCCCGTGGGCGCTGCTTGACCCGTCGGTTGCTTGGACACAGGTGCCCGAGGAGGTGGGAAACATAAACAGAGTTGACAATTGTTGTTTGTGGGAATATTATTTCATTCACTCTAGTACAGTAGAACGTCAATGTAACACGAGATACATTCCAAGAGATGTCGCTTTAAACCGAATTCGCAATAAATTGAAGTGTTGTTTCAATGAAATAATTTAGTTTGGTACTGGAGATAAACACAAAATACTAAAAAGACTGACAGTCTACCCAGAATAAAACTTACATTGGTAGAATTCTTGTAAGACAGTGGTTAATTTGAATATAAACATGCTATAGTTTGCACTAGACATAAAAATTTTAGTAATTATTTAGTACATTTGAGTACATGTACAGTACACATGTACAGTACAGAGTGGGCTTGTGTTTGGGCACTATGAACGAGTATGAGAGAGGTTTAAGAGCACTAAATTGACACACACGAGAGGCAGGTGTTACTCCGACAATAACCAATACCCACGTGGCAACTGAAGACAGAGAGGTGGGATGACAAGGGTGGAGCGTTCGGCGGGTTAGTGTTTGGCACGCTTATGACCCATTTTGAAATTCTTGAGCTTGAAATTGGAAATTGTAACCTAAGCCCCGGCACAATCCGCACCAAATTTGACTCACGTAAAATAGGAAAGATTCGCATTAAATTGATAAGGTGTCATTAATTGTGGGTGTTGCTACAGATCAATAATTTTAAATCGATTCGTTTTAAATCAAATGTTTAAACACAATGTTTCTTATTATGTTATCATCGGTAAATACATGGTTTATATACGGTAATTTGTTTATCGCTACATTAGTACATGTACTGTATTTTTGGTGTGCCCGGATGTGCTAATCCCCTTTAAAAAAAATAAATAAATAAAAAAATAAGAAAAATCATCGGAAAATTCGGACAATCGGCTTTTACAGACAGGTGGTCCCCCTTTTTAGTCCAGATCTTCGAGGGTTCATTGTATTTGTGGAATTATTATTCCGATAATTATTTGTATGACCTACATGCCCTCCCAAACATAAAGCCTGATGACAGACTGCGTGTGAGTGTCGCTGAGCACTTTTTATGAAGAGGAATGCAAATAATATAAATTCTAAATGAATTATTTATAGGAAATAAGTACAGTAGGGTAGGGATATATCACGAGAAAGGGTCCAACAATGTTTGCTATGTACTAAATCGGGATATAAAATTACATGTAATCAATGGGGAAAATAGGGTTAGGTTCTGGAGGCCAAAAAAGGTGACTAAACTTGACTTAACGAATTCATTTCCTTACTAACTAAAGCGTCAATGAACACTAGACTCGGGAACAACAGGCTATTTCAATTTCAATACTGTGTCAAGGAACACCAGACTCAGGAAAACTAGACTCTGCAGCTGACGCACCATCCTGGGAACACCAGACTTGGCAGCAGACGCCACACTGCCACCCTCACTTGACAATCCCACACCTACAGTACATAAACAAACACCAAAAATATTAGTTACAGTATTAAATCTTTTCCATTAAGCTTTCCATTATCTTCACTTCACTTTTCACGTCACTAGCAACCCATTTACACTCGCTTTAGAAATCTGAATCTGCACCAAACTCGGCAGCTGATGCGTCATCCTGAGAACAACAGACAACACACTGCCACCTTCACTTAACAATCATAAATGAACAAACCAAAAATATTAGTTACAGTATTAAATCTTTTCCATTAAGCTTCCCATTATCTTCACTTCACACATCACTAGAAACCCATTTACTCTCACCTTAGAAGTTGTAATCTGCAGCAGTCGGTTGCTTTCTCGTCACTCACTCAGAAAGACTTAGCGGGCGAGCGTGAAAGCATGAGTGAGCAGCCACGGTGGCGCCTATGGTGAGCAAATAACGCATTTGTTTACCATGGAGGTACATTTGAAATATTTCCTGCCCGATTTCCCTCGCGAAATAAAAAAATTTATTGCTATGTATATATATACAGTTTTACCCCGCTTAACGCGGTTTCACTTAACGCGTTTTCGCATATACGCGGTGCCTTGCCAAAGCTGAACTTTCACTTAACGCGGATTTTTTCCACATATACGCGGTGAGTGTCCGAGACGCTATTTTTAGATTTGCCCCACCCGCCACCCTGCCTGACTGCCTGTTTTAGCTCATAAAATTCATACAAATTACCAGGCCAGAATATAATTTACATTGCTGGAATTCTTATAATTTGGTGATCATTTTGAATATAAACATCATATATTTTGCTTTAAACTTACAATTTTTAGATAAAAATTTTTCTCTAGGTAACTATGGTATCTTTTGTCCAAAATATATGACATTTATATTCAAAATATTCCTGGTCTTACAAGGAATCCAGCAATGTCAATTATATTATCCTAACTTTAGTTTGAGGTATTATTTATTAAAATTTAGTGGTTATCCCACACATCTCCTTGGGACGGTTGGTGGGGGGTGGGGGGGAGGGAGGGACCAACCGACCATCTGTTACCCTGTGAAGAATTATTATTTTTTTTTATTAACTGAAGATATTTGTTTTAGCTCATAAAATTCATACAAATTACCCGGTCAGAATATAATTTACATTGCTGGAATTCTTATAATTTGGTGATCATTTTGAATATAAACATCATATATTTTGCTTTAAACTTACAATTTTTAGATAAAATTTTTTCTCTAGGTAACTATGGTATCTTTTGTCCAAAATATATGACATTTATATTCAAAATATTCCTGGTCTTACAAGGAATCCAGCAATGTCAATTATATTATCCTAACTTTAATCTGAGGTATTATTTAATACTAAATGTTAAAAACTCTGGAAGGGAGGATTGGTGGGGGGTGGGGGGGAGGGTTGGGACTGACCGCGCGGTTGGAAGAGGGGGGGAGGCAAGGTGGGGTACTTTGATTGACAGATAGTGTCGTGAAGATTATTTTTTTTTTATTAACTGAAGATATTTGTTTTAGCTCATAAAATTCATACAAATTACCCGGTCAGAATATAATTTACATTGCTGGAATTCTTATAATTTGGTGATCATTTTGAATATAAACATCATATATTTTGCTTTAAACTTACAATTTTTAGATAAAAATTTTCTCTAGGTAACTATGTTATCTTTTGTGCAAAATATATGACATTTATATTCAAAATATTCCTGGTCTTACAAGGAATCCAGCAATGTCAATTATATTTTCCTAACTTTAGTTTGAGGTTATCCCACACATCTCCTTGGGACGGTTGGTGGGGGGTGGGGGGGGGAGGGAGGGACCGACCGACCATCTGTTAGCCGGCTGTGTAGTGTGAGAGGGAGGGAGTTGAGTCCATTATTTGAATGGACATTAACTTGGCGACTGTATTTCTCTATTTCTCTTAAGTATTAATTGTGTGCATGTACCATCATAAAATTAAGATGTTATTTTTACTACAACATAGGTATGTGCCTTCAAAAAGTGGAGTTTGGGGGTCGGGCCGGTTTCTATTGGAATTAATCCCATATGTTCTGTTGTTCACTTAACGCGGATTTCACTTAACACGGGACCCTCTGGGTTCAATTGACCGCGTTAAGTGGGAAACTGTAGAAAATTTCAATAATTTTGGTAGCCGTGATATAAAAATTCATTATATTCTGTATAAAGTGTAACGATATATCCCGACCCTACTGTATTATGATCAGTAAATATATGCATTACTGGCCATCTAGGACACAAAGGCAAGCGGGAAAATTACCCCCAAGTGCGTAATGACAGCGAGCGCTCGACGTAAAAAAACTTATTTGTCTCGTCACCAAGGCGCCACGGAAGTTTTTAGAGGGCCAATATATAGTTTTTCTTACAGCTGTTTTTATTGTTTTACCGTTTATAAAGGTCAAAAATTTCTTTTGGAAAAGTTGATTTTTCTCGTTTTACCCCCGTGTGGGGGGTACAGCCGTCACTACCCAAGCCCAGGGCGTAAGGGTTAAGCCTTCTGTAAATTTATTTGGAGTCAGAGGTAGTGAGTGATTTGGCCAATCATTTAAGTTGATAAATCACTAATACAGTTGTAGTGTGTTATTAGTGTTCATATTCATCACTAATACAGTTGTAGTGTGTTATTAGTGTTCATATTTATAACAGGGTAATACTTGTAAGATCCAAGTAAACTACTTCAGATGTGGTTGTAGCCACGAATGTTTACATTGAGTAAGAGCCGTTTCTTCCCCTTAGTTTGTCAAAACTGTCAATAACGGGAGTGGACTCCTTACATGTAAGCTCTGACGTGGAGTTCGTTAGCTCCAATACAAATTTTAGTGTAATTTTGATTAACACTAATTCATCATACCCTCCAATGCTTAAATTCGACATTAGTCACAATAGTAAGGGATACGGAAAGCTTGAATATGTGAAATTATTTCACAATACAGCATAAGCTTGGGGTTTAACGACATATTCCCTTTTGTAATAAACGAGTCAGGGTTTATTACCAAGCGTAGAGGGAGGCTGAAATATGTGGGTAATTAGGAAGTTCACTTTGAGTTTTGAACAGGGCATTTCTTTAAGTAGACATGTAACTTGTTTTACACCCCTCTTCCTCTAGGCCGTATTTATTTTCGTAAGAAACTCTTACTGAGCGCCTTTTTACAAAGATTTCCCTTGCGATAGTGGACAAAAGGCCCTATCGTCCATGAATTCTTAATCAGTATTCTTAACCCGTAAGTATAACAAATTTCACAGGGTCTACTTTTTATCTTTACTATTGGTGTACATTATATAAAATGCCAGAATGAGTGATGACCAGCCCCTTCTTGTGAGTAAAATATACAAGCAGTTTGAAAGGGAATTCCTCTTATTCCAAAAAGACACAGATTTTTTCATTAAGTTTGAAGTTACTTGATCAACAATCATTAATCATGTCTAGATTCGATATTGCTGATTTCATAGCTAATCCTATTATTGACAAACTCGAAGGTGCAGACCTCGGGAAAGCATACTGGAAAACTATAGCTGATCATTTTGAAATTCCAGTCTCAACAAGTTTGCATAAAGGATTAATATCAGAAGAGTTTCTTCCTGAAGAAGCTATTAGACTCATTACTAGTCCTGGGGACTTAAAAGAAAATGTGATAGCTTTTCCTTTACAACTAGAGACACCAGAGATAGTGAGTGTGGAAGCTAAAACCTTAGTTGACCTTGAAAGAGAGAAATTGTTATTTGAAAGAGAGAAGTTTGAGAAGGAGCTACTTGAAAGAGAAAGGGACAGAGTGGAAAGCAAAAGGGAGAGAGATCATGAATTGAGAGTAATTGAAATCCAAAACCAAGCCAAAAGAGAAATTCAAACTCACTTTGATTGGTCCCATAATATAAATTTAGTACCTAATTTTGATGAATCAGATCCTGAGTCTTCAATGCATTTGTTTGAGCATACAGCTCTCCACTATAAGTGGCCCAAGGATGAGTGGATTTGGCTACTTCAGAATAAGTTCACTGGGAAAGCAGCACAAGTCTTTAATAGTCTAGAGGATTATTTTGATTTCGAGTTGACAAAGACAGTATCTAAAATGCTTATGCTATAACTCCAGAATCATACCGTCAAACTTTCCTAAATTTCCTTAAGGTTTCTAACATGACATTCGTTCAATTTGCTACTGAGAAATTATGTACTTTTCAAATGTGGCTTAAGACCACTCAAACTAGCACTTTTGATGACCTTGTCAATCTAGTTGTCAATGAGGAATTCAAAAGACGAATTCCCTTTAATATCATGGCTTATTTAGAAGACGGGTGAAAAAGATTTGATGAAGCAAGCACAGTTGGCCGATAGATACGCTTTAGTGCACAGGTTTAAGGGGGAGAACAAGAAGCCGAATATTGTAGTCACCCTCGGGATAAAACCTTGGGACTAACAGTGATAAGTCAAATCTTACAGCTAATGTTAACAAACCAGTGACTTGTTCATACTGTAGTAAAGTAGGCTACCATGTATCTCGTTGTTGGGAACCAGGGCGTAAAACTTCAATATATTTTGGAAGCCCAAGCTACTACCTCAAAAACTAAGTCTGTTAGTAATGTAGCCAAAGCCAATGATTCTCAGAAAGATCTTTTTCTTGATATAATAGTCAAGGGTACAATTTCACTTTCAAAGGATGGTAAAATATTTCCTGTAAACATACAAAGGGACACTGCAGGTGCTCAAAGCTTAATAGTACATAGTGCTCTCCATGGAATTAGGGAAAATTATACAGGAGAGAAAGTGCTTTTGGAAGACTTATCCTCTTATTCATCAGTAAACCTTGCCCAAGTTTACCTTGATAGTGACTTGTTGAAGGGAATGGTGATGGTAGGAGTGAGAGAGAAGCTGCCAGTAGCAGGTATTACATTTCTACTGGGTAATGATCTAGCTGGTTCACTTGTTGTTCCTAACCTTATAGTGGTTGATGAACTGTTGACGGAGAGTCCTACTCAGGACTTAAGAGAATGAACATCCACAATCATTTCCTCTTTGTGCCGTCACTAGATCTCAAACTTTACTTGACCCTGGTGCTAATGCTTCAAGTGTTCCCACTTTCCCCAGCCAGGTTATGACCAGGGACAACTTAATTAAAGCTCAGAAAGAGGATACTTCACTTGCCAAATTTCATCATAGAGCAGTACCCAAGTCACACTGTTAAAGTCCCTTGTTTTTACTATCAAGATGATGTCTTAATTTCATCATAGAGCAGTACCCAAGTCACACTGTTAAAGTCCCTTGTTTTTACTATCAAGATGATGTCTTAATGAGAAAATATCGTCCAAGATATTTAAAGGGTGATGACTCCTGGGCTGACGTCCATCAAATAGTGGTACCCTATTATGTTGAGAGTACAGCTCAAAGAACTTGCTCATGATGCCTTAAATGGTCACTTGGGGATATGTAAAACTTATAACAAACTTAGTCAAGATTTTTTCTGGCCAGGTATGAAAAAACAAGTGGCTAATTTCATCAACACTTGTCATTCTTGCCAATTAGTTGGGAAGCCCAATCAGATTATTCCTCCCGCTCCACTTAACCCTATTCCAAGAAAGATTTGTTGACTATAATGTGCCCCACGACTAGGTATCCTGAGGCATTCCCGGTAAAAAACATTAAGAGCTAAAACCAATGCTGATCTTTTGTTAATTTTTTTTTTTACACAAGTAGGTATCCCCAAAGAAATTCAATCTGACCAAGGAACTAATTTAACAAGTGACCTTTTCTCCAAAGTGCTATCGGAGTTAGGCATTAAACAAACTTTGTCATTGGCATATCATCCCCAGTCACAAGGTTCCCTAAAAAGATACCATCAAACAGTAAAATCAATGCTTAACAGATTTTATTTGGACACAAAAGCTGATTGGGACGAGGGAATTCATTTCAAGCTCTTTGCAATTAGAGAATGCCGACAAGAATCACTTGGATTCTCACCTATTGAAATGTTGTATGGTCGTCAAGTAAGAGGACCCCTTAAAGTCATAAAAGAAAAATGGTTCAGTCAAGTTGCGAAGATCCCTTAACAGACTGTTGGTCAATATCTTGATAATCTTAAATCCAAATTAAGTAAAGTAAGACAAATTGCAATAGATAATTTAAAGAAATTTCAAAGTAAGATGAAGAGTATTCACGACCGAAAGGCAAAAATCCGGAATTTCAATTCTGGAGATGAAGTGTTACTGTATTTGCCTATTCCAGGCTCACCCCTCAAATGTAAATACCAAGGCCCTTATAAAGTATCTCATCAATTAAATAAAGTAAACTACATTATTCTAACTCCTGATCATAGAAAGGATTCTCAATTCGTACATCTTAACTTAATGAAATTGTATCGCAGAAGGAATCCTCAGGGTGACTCGGGTGAGAGACCTGTCCTCACCAACCAGGCGTTCTCTGCTGAGGACATAGACTTGGTTGGGGAGGACAGTCCTATTGTAGGAAGTAGGAAAGATAACTCTTATATAATAAACAACATTAAAGAATACTTACCAAATTTAACCGCTCAAGAGCAGGCGGATATTATTAAAACACTACAATAAATGTTGGAGGGTGTATGTTGGAAGTGTGTGTATCGCTGTATTAGTATTAATAACTTGGGCCCTTTTCTTGAAATTTATAAAATACATTAATGAAAATTACTGGAAATTAGAAATAATAGATTTATAAATTGCAAGAAGTTGGATGGTCCATCATTATTTTTATTTTTTCATAAATACATGTATACGTACGACCGTACGTATACATGTATTCATAAAGTTCCCTGAAAATCTCTTGATTTTATACCGTATTACTCATTATTGAGTCATCCATCATGCCACAAGTTGACTTATGGTTCATGTACTACGTATACACGTAGGTGTAGTGATCTCTTGGTAAGAGGGGGGAGGTGCTGTCGGTATCTCCTACCATATGGACAGGACTGAAACCCGTCAGCTTCCAGTTGCCATTAAAGGATTTTTCCAAAGCAATTATCCATCAATATTTGGGATGAAATGTGTGGGAATTAGAGCTTACAGTATTGATTTTGTGTACATTAAAGTCGACTAACAATGGCTGTAGATGTAGTAAAATTAACGTAAAAAATATTGTACGTATGTAGCTTTTATTTAATGTTATGCATTGTATGTACAGTAGAAGTGACCATGCAGTCACACACATGCAGATGTGCTGGGGGTGTGTGAGTGGTGTTGCGGTGTGTGAGTAGTGTTAGGGTGTGTGTGTGTGTGTGTTGGAGGGTGTGTAGGTGTGAGACGGAAGCAGAGAATCTTTTTGGGGGGTAGAGTCGCGTGGTCAGCCCCCACCCCCCCTCCCTCCTCAAGTGTGGCTAATTGTGATAGGGAGATGAATTTGAAACCATAATGATCCTTAATAAAATCTCTATTAAACGTTTCCAATAAGATTACAAATTTTAGTAATTAACTTAGTACACGCACGCATGAACACACTGTGAGGGAATTACTACACCACGTGATGCCCCTCATAACACCATCTGTGAGGGAATTACTACACCACGTGATGCCCCTCATAACACCATCAGCGAGGGAATTACTACACCACGCCAGGTCCCTCATAACAACATCTGAGGGAACTACTACACCACGTGAGTTCCTCCTAACACCATCTGGGAGGGAGTTACTACACTACGAGTTTGCTGTTCAACACCTACATTCATCTGTATGTTCACTGTATGTTCCTTTACCTTTCTCTAATGAAGGCTTTTGTTAAACCACCAATGTATGTAATAAGTCATTTATGTCCAATGTATATTTTCAGCCTTCGGGCTGCAGAATTTTTTCAATAAACCGTTAATTATTATTATTATTATTATTATTATTAATGACCATCACCACGACCTCATCTGTAAATTTGGTGAGAAGCATATGCACCATCCTCAACACCAGCTCCTACTACCACCTGAGATCACTCGCCCGAGAATTGCTGTTCGACACCACAACCGCATCCAGCCCATACGAGCACGAGCTGATCGCTATAAGAACAGCCCAGTCCCAACCATTGTAAAAATTATCAATAACTTGTAATCAACCAGTGTATTCACTCCCAGTCAATCTTACTTTTTGCACTGTCACTATGTTGAAATGCCCTGTAGTTTGAGCTTCTCCTCACCTAGTTATTATATATCATATTTGTAACACTAATGTTACTTGTATGTTATTTGTAAATCAAGAGACCCATTCCCCAATTATGTAATTGTATACTTTCAGCCTTCCGGCTGCCATACTCTTTCAATAAACCGTTAATCGCACGCACGCACGCACGCACACACACTGAACCGGATAAGTTACCTGGAGTGGCTGCTCATTTTGAAGAGTTTGTTTATCTGCTGCCAGATCCCACAGGGCAGGCACAGCTAAACCAGTGTCAGATTCCTTGATGCCAGTTAAATCATTTACTTTTTTGACAGCTTTCTGGATATCGTCCTCAACATTCTTGATCACTTTGGTGTATGGTCCTTGACCCTGTAAAAAATGTAGGTGGCAACATCAATCCACATGCAGTATTATTTTTACACTAAATTTTACATTGAATAATAACAGAGTCTAGGACTGCTTTTAGTATCCTGGTGGTCCAGAGGTAGCGTTCCTCGGTCACAGTCATGGGCTCGTGGGCCGTGGGTTCGAATCCTGGCGGGTTGAGGTGTTGATTGTGTGTGTGTGTGTGTGTATATATATATATATATATATATATATATATATATATATATATATATATATATATATATATATATATATATATATATATATATATATATATATATATATTTTGATAACAGGCTTTGTGTAGAAATATAACAGAGTCTAGAACTGCTTTTAGATGTCCTTGTGGCTGCATATATATATATATATATATATATATATATATATATATATATATATATATATATATATATATATATATATATATATATATATATATATATATGTTATGTATACAGTATTACCCAGCCTAACGCGTTTCACTTAACACGATTTTTTTCCACATATATTGCCGGTGAGTGTCCTGCCTCGAGATGCCATTTTTAGATTTTGCCCACACTGCGCCACGCGCCCGCCCGCTGCCTGCCTGTGCTCGCCTCCCTCCTCCTCCGGCTAAGTGCTGCCATGTAAGGTTATGCAGTGTGTGTCTTTGTTACATCACGATTATGACGATCGGACTGTGATTGGCCATGCATCCCACCCCCCCTGGTTACAGCTGTAATTGGTCGGAAGACAGGACGTGACCACCCCGGGAGTAGGGAGGGAGAGGGAGGGAGGAGGAGAGACGACGCTGGACCTAGCCGCTGCAGTTTCATCTCAAGGCTACCCCGGTGTTAACGCCAAGAGTCTATTGTTCCAGAAATGGCTTCGACCACCATCGCCCAGAGAGAGAGACCTTTCCTTACTTCCGGACCCAGCGGCACTAAGCCAAAGAAGACAATTTACGTTCATGGTTACCGGTGAAGTACCAAATTGTCTAAGATTTGAAGAAAGGAAGATTTAAGTTGATTCACGCTAAAGATATGCTTAACGCATCTATCATTCGCACGATCAAGAAGAGCGCAGCTAAGATCAAAAGAGCATGAAAATCACAAAGCACCCGCAGGTGTTTATCAGGTAGTTGCCAGAACAGGTGCTGGCAAAAGTGGAAAATTTGCTGGTGAGTTATTTTGCGCGCCAGGGCGCCGACGCAACATGGCGGTGGACACGCCAGTGCAGGAGTACGTGACGGAGCCTGGCACGCGAGCAGTGTCACGAACTGGGAATTGCAGAGCCCAACCCCTTCAATGCTTCCTCTGGTTACGTATAGTTTAAGAAGGTGAACAAGATCACCAACATCAACATTGGTGGTGAGGAAGCTGGTGCGCTGACCGTATGCTAGAGATTTTCCTCCGCCAGCTGAGATTATGGAGGCTGACAGTACAGTGACGCATCAGGTGTTAACATGGACGAATCTGGTCTTTTCTGAAAAAAGTTACCTTCCAAGACCTTCGTTGTCCCAGTCTGCCAAGGTAAGTGAGCTCTTGAAGCGTAGAAGGAACGCGATCATCGGGGCCCTGTTTACCACCAATGCCTCCCGTGTACCCAAAAACCGTTATCGGTGGATTCAGTTAAAGCCCGCAGTCAGACGCTTGCTGAAGAATATGGACATGAACAAGCTTAATGTCATAACCGCACGGCGGATGTCCTCTTCTCTAGTCCTCTTCTGGTTTGGCCACAACTGTTTTGTTCCTGACGCAGAAATTTATGAGCAACAGAATGTTCCATCTAATATTTTGGTTGCTCCTTGACAACGACCTGGACACTCGCCCCTACTTATGGATCGCCACCCCAACGTAAAAGTGGTCTTCCTTCCTCCCAACACTGGGCCAGCTGGTCCAGCCTCATGGACCAGAGTTGATCTGCAATGAAAGCTGCTGCATTTCTGCAAAGAAGTTCAAGCTCCTGAATCAATTTCTACCACAACACTACAAGATGAGTTATGTAAGCTGGGTGACACCGAAGGAAGCGCAGAAGCAAAAGCCATTTATGTGACAAAGGAACAAGAGGCGTGTGGACTCAAGAACTTCTCACAAACAATGGAAGAAGCTAACCTAAAACAAGCTAGACTTCGGTGGAGGCATGGGATCTGCTGACTATTAAGCTACGATCTGCTGCCGCAAAGATGGAGACATGTGTTGTATGGCATACCAGGTGAGAGGAGGAGTGAACCTGTGACTGGTGAGGTTCAGACTGTTGCAGTAGCAGTGGACTTTAAGCAGAGAAGCTGCGCCAATATTACAGCTGAAGGCTTCTCCGAGACCACCAACGAAGGAGACACCTGAGGTAAGGATCAAAGATCCGAAGTGAATTGCTGACGCAGATGTTAAATAGCACCAGCGAAGAGAGTATATGTGCTGCCCTCCTAAGAACCTAGTTTAAGTCATAGTGATATTATGTGCTTATAGAGCTGCAGAAAAAATGAACCAGCTCCTTTCCTCAGCGACAATGACGATGAACGCTTATGAAGTCTTCCATGCCTTACTGGCAGCTATGGAGCCGCATATCAAGGTGTATCACGACAACATCAACACCAGCCACAGCAAAGCATAACCGCAACCCACCACAGCCAGCTCAAGCCAGTGATAGTGAAATGCAAGTTAACACTCTTGAGGATTTGTCAGGAAGCCCTGACAACTGTGGGTGACAGTGATGTTGATCTTCACCTAGGTAGCAGATTCACCTGAGGCCAGTAACGTTCACTTGAAATCCAGCCCATCCTCAGATGTAATTCATCTCTTCTCTACTACCGTAAGTGTTCCACAAAATTGTTTTTTAACCTATTCTTATTTTTTTTCCTATGTTGTTCCTTATCTTCCTAACCCAACCTCTCTATATTACTTGTTTTTTTCATACCATCATGTTAAGATAGAATTTTACTACAATTATAGTTATGTGTCGCCAAAAGTGGAGTTTGGGGGTCTGGGCTGGGTTCTATTGAATTAATCCCATATGTTCTGTGTTCACTTTCATGATTTCACTTAGCGCTGGACTCTTGGCCACTGACCCAATTGGCATAATCATATATATATATATATATATATATATATACTGTATATATATATATGCAAGTAAATCACTGGTATGCTGTGATCTAGGTATATGCTGATAACCACAAGGAAGAAGAAACACTAAGTCCTAAGCACTAATTACATCTTCAGGGGTGAGTAGACTAAAGAAATACAAACTATGTGTATATATAGAGGAGGGTGAGACCAGGTCCACAATGGTCAGGTTAGTAGGTAATGACCTACTAATCTTTAAATAGCACACAATGGTTGGTGGTGGTCAGATGGTCATGTGAACCGACCTTTCTCACCTGGTTACAATTTGGTTTGTATTTCTCTTGAGACTGTACTCACCCTGAAGATGTGAATATTTACACACACACACACACACACACACACAAAAACACACACATTATATATATATATATATATATAATTGAAATGGAGTTCTTAGTTTTTTATTTACATATGACTTCAGCAAGGATATATCCGCTTCATCAAGAACTGAAACAAAAATATTTTTTGTAGTTTAAATAAAATATTGTTTTTAAATGTCTCAGTACAGTACATTTAATATCTATACATTAATATAAATCCAGAAGAATACTTGGGAATCTATGAATTTCACAGTGGTTAGAGTAAAGATGGGTTTGTTATCCTTCCTTATATTAAAATGGTTTACTTTTAGCTCCAGTAATACACTAGGATACCCCGAATTACCAGTAACTTCACAAAAATTTTCTTCAGAAAGAAACTTGTTTCTTACCTCAAAAATATCCAAAAACAACTTTCTTTAATTAAAAAAATAAATAAATTTTAATCCTAAACACAAATGTATGGTATTGGTATAGATAAGATTAACCAACCAAACCTAACCATCCTAGGATGGAGGCAACTATTTTAGGTTAAGTTTATTATGTTAATTTATGTTAGGTTCAGTTAGGTAAGTAAGATACCCACAGTCTGTAAAACTTACTCGGAGGCTTTAATCAAACTAACACTGGATAAACCAAACGTTAAAAAACATGAACCAGCAGTTTTTAACATAAAAGATAAATCCCTTTATACCTCATGATAAAGCCAAAAGGTAGATGAGGAATATGTTTCTAATATGAATTTTCCCCTCCTGAACACTCATTTTCACCCAGGAATTACAAGCTTCCAGCGACGTCAATTTTCACTTGATCTACAAGGATGTAAAAAAAAGTTGTCCCTTTCATACAATGGATGTATTTTTAACAGATGATAATAGTTAATAACTACTATTTTAGCTTAGTTTAGCTTAGCTTAAGGGAGATTGGTTAACTTTATGAACAAATATACCCAGACCTTGATGGGTGAAATCAAAATAAAATATTAGCATGTTGAAGTGTGTTTGAATCCCTGATTTATTTATTTATTTATTTTTTTTTTTTTGAGAGAAGGGTGAAAGAAGATAAGAGGAAAGGAAGTTATAGTTCAGAAATTTATGAAGTTTAGGAGGAGGTAAGAGAGGGTGACTGACCGCTTTCAGCTAGTGCTTAAGTGTGTTAGGGTTGTGTCATGGGTTAGTTATTGTCTGTCAGTACATGGCTAGGACATCCTACCCTATCCCATACATGGGTGTTTTAAGGGCCTTGTTTCATATTCACGACTTTCTCCTGGCGTGCTGTTGGTTCAGGGAGGTTGTCTATTGCCTGGCCGTAGATCAGGGGTGGTAATGGACCTTGAGATTTGGTAACATTTTGGAACCATATGGTTGTTGTTGCCATATCTGGTGAGTCTTGAAGGAGTTCTTGCTCTGATCGTTCTATCTTTTGCCAGATTCTGCTGGCCAGGGTGGGCAGCTGCTGGTTGATGGGTTTCATTCTCAGGTCTCTATGTATCTCGGCTGTGGTTCTGGTGAAGAGGTAACTTTCGCCTGTGACGAATCTTAGGGCTTCATTTTGAACCACCTGTAATTTAAATATTTGAGTGGTGCTTGTATGTATATTATGTATGCTGTATGTATATTATGTATGTGATCCATTTATATACATTATTTATTCATCCTAGCTAGCAGCGTGTGGCAATGTATTTACCATGTCCCACACGCTTAATTAATGTGCCTGGCGACATATGGAAGCTGCTAATGTGTCACTTGCCACATGTCGCCTGAAAGGCTAGTTGACCCCCAGACAGATCAGGGAGAGCTGTTTCACTTGTGTATCTCTGTTTGTCCAGTAAATAGAACCTACGAAAACTCTACAGGTGTTTGTGTTCGCTCCTGTAGATAGAACTTGGTACCCAGAACATATACAGTGCTCATAGTATGAAGAGGTATTGCTGGGTAAGTTAATATTGGTGTGATAAATGATGTCACCAGGTGAAGTTTTATTTTCTCAGGAAGCGCTTTAAAGCGCTACAGTTTTCTCAGCTCTTTTTGCTTTTTTCCTTCCTGGTGTGGACATGATGGGAATAACCTGTTGTGGATATATGTAGGCCCAGGAGGGTCCCTCTGCATTTGTATTCTATCTGGGCATTATTGGTTACTAATGGAGGAGTTTTCCTTCTGCATAAGGGTATCACTGTGAATTTCAGGAGACTGGTTTGGATTTTTCATTGTTTTTCGTAATTATTTACCCTTTCTAATTCCCGCCTGGTGTTGTCGCCCTGTAGCGCTAGCAATTTTCCTTGTGTGTTGTTATTTGAGTGATGTCGTCTGCATACATAATATCGTTGTTACCTATTCTAGTGG
>NW_024718183.1:1670957-1807563 GCF_018991925.1 Homarus americanus
ACTTTTAGTAACAAATAATACCTCAGACTAAAGTTAGGATAATATAATTGACATTGCTGGATTCCTTGTAAGACCAGGAACAGTTTAAATATAAATGTTATATATTTTGCACAAAAGATAACATATTTACTCAGAGTAAACATTACATCTAAAATTTGTATGTCTAATACAAAATCTATGATGTTTATATTCAAAATGATCATCAAATTGTAAGAATTCCAGCAATGTAAATTATATTCTGGCCGGGTAATTTGTATGAATTTTATGAGCTAAAACAAATATCTTCAGTTAATAAAAAAAAAATATTCTTCACACCGTGCCAGATGGTCGGTCGGTCCCTCCCTACCAGATGTGTGGGAAAACCAGAATATTTACCTTTTTAGTAATAAATAATACCTCAAACTAAAGTTAGGATAATATAATTGACATTGCTGGATTCCTTGTAAGACCAGGAATATTTTGAATATAAATGTCATATATTTTGCACAAAAGATAACATATTTACTCAGAGTAAACATTACATCTAAAATTTGTATGTCTAATGCAAAATCTATGATGTTTATATTCAAAATGATCATCAAATTGTAAGAATTCCAGCAATGTAAATTATATTCTGGCCGGGTAATTTGTATGAATTTTATGAGCTAAATTAAAAAAAAAATTAAACTTCACCGCGTATATGAGTAGATGACTCGCGTTAAGTGAAAGTTCGGTTCTGGCGAGGCACCGCGTATATGAGAAATCGCGTAAAGTGAAACCGCGTAAACCGGGGTACAACTGTATATGTAAATTGTAAAATTTTAAATAAAAGAGAAAAACTAAATACGTAGCGTTTAAAATGTACTGTACAGTGTTGTCGCTTGGCACGGGGTTATGCATTGTTTACAGTTCACGTTCGACATCACATGTTCAATTGATTTATGTGTTTTGTTTGTGAACAATTGCAGAAATAATTTATGTAATATTTATGTATACAGTCAACCCTCGCTTTGCGCAGTCCCACATTCCGCGTTTACGCGGTACCCTGCCGAAACCGGAATGCTCACATTCCGCGGTGCGTGTACCCCTTTACGCGGAGAGTGTCTGGCTCGACGCTATTTTTAGATTCGCCCCTCCCGCCTGCTCCTGCCCGCAGTCGGGCGTTCCCATTATGCTATCAGTGACGCGTTATATGACGTGATGGACTGTGATTGGCCATGCAACTCACTTCCCAGCTGCTAGCTGAATTGGATATGATCGATCGGATCAGGGATTTGCCATGCAACCTGCATCTCCCTCAGCTGCTAGCTGTAATTGGTTTAAAGTAATATGGACGTGTCCACCCGGAGGGAGGGAGGAGGAAAGACGACGCTTGACCTAGCCGCGGCAGTTTATATCCCTCCAGGCCACACCGTAATCGTGGCATCCATTGTTCTTGTAAATGGCTTCCGCTGGACCACCGCCCCCAGAGGGAAACCTTCATCTGAACCCAGCCGCCTAAGTTGGGGCAAAGAAGACACGACGTCTTGTTACGAAATTAAGAATAAGATCATACAAGAGTTGAGAAAGGAACAAGACAGGTTGATCTCGCGCCAGCATGGTGTTAACGAAGCTCATGATCAGATTAATTAAGAAGGATGCAGCTGGCCAAGATAAAGGAGCATAGACATCGCGCTCAGAGAAGTTTATGACGGGCATTTTTCAAACTAGAAGTTTCACACTTGAAAATTTGAGTTTACTTGAAAATAGATTTAATTTATATGTGGATTACTTCAGTTATAATGACGGACCTATGTTTATAAGATGGGAATTATATTCAAACCTTAATGTTTTCCTCTGGGTGGTTATAGAGGTTTAATAGAGGGAACAAGACCACCACACATTGGTGGTGAATAGTTTAGTGCTTGTCCCAAGCAGGCAGGAATCTCTCCATTTTACGAGATTTATGGAGAAGGATAGGGCACCCTAATTTAATCAGGTGTTGAGATGATTTATCCTGGCCTTTTGGAAAAGCTATTTCCCAAGACCTTCCTTGTGAAGATCAGCAGATTCCCTGTTTACCACCACCGCCTCCGCACTAGCCTGGGTTATCGGCAGATGCACAGCACTAAATGCATCACTACAAGAGCATGGACATGACCAAGCTAAATGTCCACTGGCTGAACGCACGTAAGGCGTGGATGTTCTCTACACTGTCCCTCTCCTGGTTTGATGACTGTTTCGTTCCCGATGTGAAGAAATTCTGTGAGCAACAGAATGTGCCATTCAAGATTTTGTTGCTGCTGGACAACGCACCAGGACACTCGCCCCTACTGTTAGATCGTCACCCCAACGTAAAAGTGGTCTTCCTTCCTCCCAACTACGTCTATATTACAGCCCATGGACCAAGAGTTAATCTGTAATGTAGAAGCTGCATTCTCTACTAAAAAATTCAAGCTCCTGAACGACTACACCAACACCAGGGAAGAGTTGCGTAACCTGAGTGACACCAACACCGATAGCAAGAGCGAAGACGACAAGGATCAACAGTTGGCAGAGCAACAAGTACTTTTAAAACAATTCTGGAGAATATTCAACATCAAGAAAGCTGTGGACTTCTTGGTGGAGGCATGGGATCAGCTGTCTGTAGCAACTATTCGCCACGCATGGAGACATGTGTTGCAAGGCATTCCGGCCGTTAGGCAGAGTCAATCTATGACTGGTGAGGTTCAGACTGTTGCAGTAGCAGTGGACCTTGCCAGAGAAGCTGCGCAGAGTGTTACAGCTGCAGGCTTCTCCGAGACCACCAACGAAGACACCCTGGAGGTGATCAGGGATCCTGAGGTGACTGCCGACGAGATGTTAGAAGACGATCACGTCAGTGAAGAGGCAGGTGATGTGTCATCCCGAGAAGAACACAAGTTAACGCATGGTAATGTTAAGGGTGCCATCGAGTGTGCAGAGAAATTGAAGCTCCTCCTTTCCGACGACCCTAACGATAACCGGTATGAAGTCTTCACTACCCAGCTATTGCAGACTATGGAGCCGTACATCAAGGTGTATCACAACAACATCAACACTAGCCATCAATAAAGCATTACCGAGTTCTTCGCCAGCAACCCACCACAGCCAGCCCAAGCCAGTGATAGTGAGTGATAGTGACAGAGGTAGAGACAGTGATGATGACTTTGAGGGATTTGTCAGGGAGGCCCTGACAAGTGTGGATGACAGTGATGGTGACTCACCTGAGGGCCAGTAGCCTGCCCTCTGCCTCGGAACCAGCCTCCAGTCCCGTACGCCGACCCATCTCTTCTACTAACGTAAGTGTTAACCCCAACCTTGTTTTTTTCTAACCTAACCTTCAGTTTATTGACCGTTCCTTTCTATATTGTGTGGGTGAATACCATCATAAAGTTAAGATGTTATTTTTAGTAAAACGTAAGTATTGTGTCGGGAAAAAGTGGAGTTTGGAGGTCGGCCCGGTCTCTATTTCAATTAATCCCATATGTTATGCTGTTCACTTTACGCGTTTCTCACTTTATGCGGGCCGCCATGGGTTGAATTAACCGCGTAAAGTGAGGGTTGACTGTACAGTATACCTGTACAGTATATGTAAATTGTAAAATTTTAAATAAGAGAAAAACAAAATACGTAGCGTCTTAGACCCGCGCGCTCTGTTTACACCACAAGTTCAGTCAGAAACACGTGGGAAGTTTTTAAGCGTCCTCAGTGATTTCTGATTTACTGTTTCTCCAATTTTGTGACTATGGAAAAGAAGAATATCTCCAGGAAGCATTCTGGTGATCGTAAAAGAAAGGCTATAACACTTGAAGAAAAGCTTGATGTTGTCAAGCGTTTTGAAAATAGGAAAGAACATGTGATATTGAGCGTTCAACGGGAATAAAGGAGTCTACTTTACTCACCATTAGAGACAATGCAGCAAAGATTAAAGCAAGCTGTATTGCTGGAAAAACCTTGAGTGCTAGCTAAAGTGTGAGATCACGGCCAAAGGAACTTGAGGAGATGGAATGGCTTCTTAATGTTTGGATAGAAGATCAAACGAAAAAGCGATCTGGGACCAAGTTATATTCATATTTCTTCAAGGTAAAGTGTTACATTTACTGTATGATTTCATTACAGTATTAGATATGAATGTAACATTTATTTAGACTGTGCTATCCTTTGTGTTAGCCTAACTACTAAATTTTTTTTCGATTTCGAGTAATCTGCACCTAACCCTATTTTCTCCATAAGCCCTGTTATTTCTATTGCGCGAATTTGTAGAACGCGAGGTTTTACAAGAACACAACTATCGCGTTATAGCAGATCTGACTGTACACCTATAGCTCGACTCATGGATCTTGAATCTTTAATTCAATTTAAATTTCAATAGCTTATTCCTTGATAGAGGAAGTGGGATCCTAGTGCTGTCACTAGGTACCCCTATACAATAACACCAGAAGCATCTGGCAAGTGCCACAAGTATATACAGTCGACCCTCGTTAAAACGGACTAATAGGGGGGAAGGGTGTCCGTTTTAGCCGATTGTCCGAATTAACCAATTTAGGGGTTAATATTGCATTATACAGCTATGTGTATGTTTATTTGAGTGCCCCGTCATAGGAATCCATTTTCTTTCACTTCAGGAAGCCTGAGTCGTCCGTTTTCTCATAATCTTAGAGTGCACCAGAGACTTTGTTATTCCTTAGTAGTGACGCAGAATTTGATATTGCAACTGGGGTTGCAATTGTTGAGGCAACTTAGGTATGTCTGATTACAGTTGGAATATTCAAGATCCATTGTGAGTGATGTTTAAAGCTTCAACTATCTTTATGGTTGGTAAAACTTGTCAAGTCTGTCAGTCTGAGTGGCATGTGTGAGGCCTTGTGTTTGTACAACCGCTAAATATATAAATATATAATGTTATGGTAATTATCAAAACACACATAGGCATGACTAGGTTTATTACAAAGTGATGAAAACGATACTGTACAGTGGCTAGTCCACAAAATATGTAGCCATGTCTCTTTATTTGAGAGCCCCGTCATAGGAGCCCGTTTTCTCTCACTTCAGGACGCCTGAGTCGTCAGTTTTCTCTTAATCTTTGAGTGCACCAGAGACTTTGTTATTCCTTAGAAGTGACACAGAATTTGAAATTGCAACCCGAATTGCAACTGGGACAATCCCAGAACCAGAAATTTGATACGGACAGTTCAGATTTCGTCCGATTTATCAGAAATCCGGATTAAAGGGGTCCGAATTAACTAGGGTCGACTGTACTGTATAAATATTATAAAGAGGCTTACTAAAGCCTAAGGAAGGAAGGATATTCCTTTAACACATCATCAATATTATTTACATAATATCTGGCCAGTATGGGGAGGATCATCGTGTCTCATCAGGGAGTCGTGGAGTGGTGGTCCAGCAGGCGTCACGGAAGCGTTGTGTGTGGGGACATCTTAGGAGGTAGTGGATAAGGGTGCAGCTGTCGGGTCTTCTGCATAATGCACAAGAACGTTGCTCAGGGGATGCGGGGATACCAATCTCCCAAGCAAAGCCAGACCCAATGATGATACGGGCAGCAATCACGTCCCTTTTCCGCAACCCTTTCCCGTAGACATAAGAGAGGTCAGGAAGTTTACGGAGGACATTGTACCAGGTGGGCGGGGAGTCCAGGGGGATGGCTGCTTCCCGAGCTTCTCTCTGTTTGTGGAGAATTTGGGTCCTAAGCTGTAAAAGTGTTTGAGTAACAACGTAGTCGGGTGTGGCCTTGTTACAGCCAGTCTTGGCAAGGCCATCTGCTGCCTCATTCCCCAAGATACCCACATGACTGGGTATCCATAGGAATGTCACAGAGCGGCCTGCATCCTGAAGTGTGGATGTTAACCCTCGTATTCGGAGGATGAGGTCCTTATTTTCCCCTGATCCAAATGCGATCCCGTCGAGAGCAGACCTGGAATCGCAGCAGACAAGCAAGGGGCAGAAACCATCGGCTTCTTCCTCAGCGAGAAGGGCAGCAAGGAGGGCTATTAGTTCAGCCTGAGTGGAGGATGCCCCGTCAGAAACTCGGAGAGAAAGTTTGATAGGCTCAGGGGCATCAGGACAGGAGATGTAGACACTAGCCCCGGCACTACCTGTAGCGGGGTCAACAGAGCCATCAGTGTAGAGGACGACCCTACCAGAGGACCAGTGGGCGATCCTGGAGAGGTGGTATTTGCAGAGAATAACAGGTGTTCACGTGGGATTTCGGGAGTGGTCCACCAAGGGCAATCACTTCAGGTTGAAAATCCAGCCAGGGAGGAGACGAACCAACAGCATGGGTGACAACAATATCAGGTAGGAGGTCGTGTTCGAAGGTAGATGAGTGATCCTTGCCACTTGTCTTCTAGATGGAGGTCGGCCTCGGACAGCAGGAGTCAAGTTGGCTTGGAAATAGTTGCCCCGAGGATCCCGTAGAATGGAAACGTCAGTTTTTAGGTAAAACTCCTGGACACGGTCCTGTAAGGGGGAAAGACCAAGTTGGGTATATAGAGAAGTAGAGCGTATCCAGTAAGGGGCCCCAAGGATGATACGAGCAGGTTTCCTCTGGATAACTTCGAGACAGTAGACAGCTGTCCGACTAATGTTGACGAGGGCAGGGGTGGCATAGTCGACACAGGAGCGGACAAGGGACTTGTACATGGTGAGAAGTAGAGGGATGGTGGCACCAAGGGAACCCCTACACATGGTAGAGAGGGGAGCAAGACGCCGAAAGCATATGTCTCGAAGGTAGAGGACTTCAGGGATCTGATAACGTGTGCGAGTTACATACACACCCAGGTATTTTGTCTCATTAACCCAGTCCAAGGGCATTCCTGATAAGAGATGGGGGGGAGGTACAACACGAATTTAAGTTGGATAAGTTTAGGTTTAGGAGGGAGATAGGAAGAAACTGGTTCACAAATAGGGTGGTGGACGAATGGATTAAGCTTAGCAACTTTGTAGTAAGTGCTGGAACTCTGGAAAGTTTCAAAAGGAGGCTAGATAGATTCATGGATGATAGAGTGGTAGTAACTCTCGACAGGAGCTGCCATGCACAGGCCAACCGGCCTATTGCAGACTCCTTATTTTCTTATGTTCTTATGTCCGTGCCACATGGCTTTTGTTTTCGCAGTTGAAAGAAGGAAACCAAGTGAATCACACTCTCTGGAGACCAGATCAAGGGCTTCCTGCATGCTGAGGTAGTCAGGGGCTTGGAGGAGGAGATCGTCGGCATATCCTGAGTGGACAACTTCTGTCAGCCATTGTAATAAAGAGGAACACACACACACAGGCAGGCACCCATACACCCATGTGAATGACCGTTACAATGTTTATGGCACTTGTCAGAGCAGGTGGACAAAATTAGTTACAGCCTCAAAGAATAACATGTAAACCTATATGGGGTGCCTTGGAGATAGCCCCACCCATACAGTATACCAACCAATCAGGATAACAGAACATAAGGACCCTTGGAAAAAACCTACTCTGATTGGAGACAGTTTGGCTGTTGGACAAAATTAGTTACAGCCTCAAAGAATAACATGTAAACCTATATGGGGTGCCTTGGAGATAGCCCCACCCATACAGTATACCAACCAATCAGGATAACAGAACATAAGGACCCTTGGAAAAAACCTACTCTGATTGGAGACAGTTTGGCTGTTGAAGTGTGGGTGTGAGGTTCCTGTGTGTGGCCCGGTGACCGTCGATACTGAAGGATCGGTAATGTGTACCTAAATTCTCTCTTTAGTTTTGCGGGTGTATAGTGAGCTCCATTTTTCCCCCACGGTATCTAGTTAGAAATAGGATGAACGCAGGCACCCTCATGTCACGTCCTTGCTGAATAAACTTAAATGGAAAATGTCTCTTTCCACTACCCTTCCTAACTAATACATTAATCTAAAACAAAGGGTTCCCCAGTAACAGATGGATGGATACCAAAATGTACATAGAGTCAAGTGACCCTGTTTAGTAACTACAGTACCATCCAAACTGAGTAAAGTAAGTAGACACAAAACCTTTTGCTATAAATGGTGATTAGCGGTGTGTTTGTTCATATAACAAAAGTCTCACGCGCCTTAGCTGCCTCGCTACGCTACCAAATACATATTATCTCAGGGTGTTGTGTTTCATGGGTGAATTAGGTTGGGATTTGAGGGTTGCTTAATGGCCATAATAATCTTCTAAAAATTAACTGTGTGACGAGTCAGTAGAATAGTGTGAAAGGAATAACATATACAGTATATAAATTACATTAAGTTATTTTTGTGTTCAATATTATGACTGGAACGTTTAATATGATACTGAACTTAATTATCTCTTAGCCAAAATATTTAATTCAGAAAAGAAAGTTGTATGCAAGTTATTTCACTTTTCATGTGGGTGATTGGAAGAACTAAATGAGTGTTATTTCTAGACACATTAAAGACCTGCTATTTTAACGATGGGCAAATTTTTGGAGTGACGTGTTCACAGTTTGAGAAGCGTAAATATTATTCAACGGTGTTTAAATTGGTGACATTAAACTGATCAGTATTGTTACCTCACCGATATCTAGACGATGAGTGGCGCGCATATAATTATTTGATACCTTCTGATACCCCATTGAGATAAGTTAGTGTCAGTTTCAGTATTGTGACATAGAAGCAACTGGTTGATAGTTTAACAAATTGTGAGTGTTGATAGATCATGGGAGTATTGCACTATGTCGCCACACCACCCCGTGACCAGAGCCCGTGCCACGATCGTCAATAGCCCAGATAGTTCAATGGCAGATAGTGTACACCCTGATGACGAGACTATTCGCCGTTCACGTAGTTGTAATTCATCATCACCGCGGGTTACTCGTAGAAGGCGTGTTGTGAGTGCGTCCCCCGCGTCACGGACACCTGAGGTCGTATCGCCGAGGACCCGTGATGATTTTCTTGCTATCAATGTTCCCTGTATCCCCTGAACTTAGCTTGACTGATGCTCTATCAGGTGCTCACTCGTCTGCACTGCCAATTCGGAAAACCGTACCGGCATTTAATCCAGACACACTAAAACACTTAAGTATTCTGGAGAAGAACCAGGCTATTGAGTCATGGTTAGACATCAGTGCAAGAGCTACCCGGGCTTTACATAAGGGTCGTGAACGTGTGACCGCCGCTCTCTCATATGTCGTGGGGCTGCTAGCAGTCTCCGAACAGGGGAGCCCTTCACAAGGATCTGTGATTATGACGAATTCAAGACAGCTTTCCAAAAAAAATTCTTGACTAAAATATCTGCTGCTGATGCTCGCCGTCACATCAAGTTGTTAGATAACGAGTCGCCTGACGTCTTCGCCACATGTCTCTGTTCAGTATTAAACAATGCTAACGTTGCTCCCCAACTTTCAGAAGAGACCTATGACGCGTTCCTTGTACCGAGTGCATGAGTGTTAAACAAGGTGGGACTCAGGACTCCACCTTAGGGGGCATAGAGGTTCATTTCTTGAACAGGCGATAAGAAGCCTTCAACGCGAATTCGGGCCTGATGTCCAGTGAGGTAAGAGGCGATCCATCGAAGAAGTCACCCTTTAACCCCTAACCGCGCAAGTTCAGCTAAAAGAGGGCAGGCTGAGCCGTATCAAAGGCTCCCTTGATATCAAGGAAGACGGAGACGCGGGCAGTCTGATTGCAAAAAAAGGAAGCAATGGAGTGTGATGTGCTACGATGTTGTATGAAACCATTGAGGGAGTTGTGGAAGCCGCCTATGGTGTGAAGAAGGCGACGATGGAGTATCCTCTCCATCATCTTGCAAACACAGGAGGTAAGACTAATGGGTCGATATTTCCCAGGATCTCCCGGCTTAGGGATGGGGATAATAGTGGCATTTTCCAGTTCGACGGGAGAACCCCATGTTCATAAGACATACTGTAGAGAGCAAGCAAGGGGCCATTAGGAATATTAGTACAGGCGTTGAGGACGGAGTAGGTTATCTGATCATCCCCAGGAGAGGTGTCTTTTCTAGAGCGACGAGCACTGTGTGATGGGATGATCAGTGGGGGCAGGGGAGGTAAGAGCAGCACGAACAACTGGCTCAGATGCATCTATACGAGCCTGCACTGCCTCCTGCATCGGATCTGGAAGTGCCTCAGGGGAGGAAGCTCGTGCCCAGTCCTCCATTAAAGAGCAGGCAAGGTGAGGCAGGGTCAGGGTGGGGAGGGGGCCTCCGTCGAGTACCCCGTATAGCATTAATCCGATTCCATACATAGGAGGGTGATGACTGGAACGATAGCGACCCCGTGAAGGATAGCCAGTCCGCCTCACGAATCCGACGACGCTCCCGAGTTGCAAAGGAGCACCAGTTTTTTAAGTCTTCCCAATCCTCTGGAGAGCGAGACCTCTGTATGGCAGAGTGGAGATCACTGGTTACCTGCCGGAGATGTCTCATGGCAGGGATACGATACCAGTAGTTGGTGGCACTTCTGGGGTGACGGGAAGGGCGTGGAGGGGTAGCACGATTGACAGAGTCATACACGGCATCAACAAAATCAGAGCTGTAAGAGTCCGCTGTAAGCGTCAAGGGACTGAGGGACAACATAGGAATCCGCCCAGGTAGAAAGGTATTGGGTAAAGGAAGGAACAGCATCTTGTGAGAGACGAAGGCGAGGGGATCGATAAGGAGCTGATGTAGAGGCAGAGAAGGAGAGCCTCAGATGGGTAGTAACGGCAAGATGGTCACTATAAAGAGCAGGTTCGGTGCAGACGGTAGGATGAAAGGAGGTATGACCGTTCAATAGTAGGCCAACATCAAGGAAACTATGGCGGAGGCGAGTAGGATCGTCAGGACAAAGAAAGCGATCATCATCATCCCCATTAAGAAACTGTGAGAGATGTGATCCGTTAAGGGTACATGGAGTGGGATGATCCAGAGTAAGAGTGGGATGGCGGGCATTAAAGTCGCAAAGAACAATAGTGGGAACCACATCATGGAGGTCGTGAAGAACCTGGGAGTCCAGAGAATCACTCTTGAAATGAACATTGACTACACGAAGGGTCCGGTCACCAAGAGTAAGGGAGAAAGTAATTCAGACGGGGGTCCATGTGAGTCAGGTGAAGGGAGACGAGCAGATGGAATGGTGTTACGCACAAGGGTGAGGAGGCCACGAGCCTGCCCACGGTACCGAGGCAGGGTGTAAACAGTATAGCCAGAGAGGCGGAGTGGAGTAACATCGTCTGTGATGGTTTCCTGAAGTAGAGCAACATCTACTTGATGGGAGAGCACAAACTGGACGAGGTCTGTCCGGCGAGGTCTAAGTCCCTGGATGTTCCATTGTAAAAAGAGGAGGGAACGGCCTCCGATGTGAGATGAAGAGTTGGTGGGGCTAGACAGGGCTCCGGAGGAGGTACCAAATTTTGTTGAGGATATTGGAGAGGGAGGAGTGGGATCCTCCATCTCGGGAAAAGGAAGGAGGCGGGTCACCAGGGCTTGCAAAGTGCGCCCCTGTTGGGTCAGGGTGTCCAGAATGAGTTGTTGTTTCCTCTGCAATGTCGCAATTGTCTCCACAAACGAGTTGAGTTGGGCAGAGAGAAGGTTGATTTAGTTGGAGTGCGATCCAGACGGAGAGTGATTGTTTCCATAGAACCAACTTGGTGTACCTGTGCAGGAGCTGGAGGTGGCGGCGAGGATTGGCAAGGGCCCAGCTGGGCAAGTGGTGGTGGTAGCGACGGAGAGGGACGGTGAGGGTTCAGGTGAGCAAGAGGTGGTGGTGCTGGTGAGAGACAGAGGTGGTCCGGGTGGGCAGGAGGGAGTGGTGGTGGTGCTGGTGAGAGACAGCCGGGTGGGCAGGAGGTGGTGGTGACTGTGTGGCAGGGCCGGCAACGACCTTGTTCCAAGAACGGTAGGGAGAGGGAGGGAAGGGAGAAAGGATGGGTGGTAGGGGTGATAGGGGGGGATGGTTGAGGAGAGGAGATCAATGGGAAATCCTTGGTGGATGGAAGAGGCGGTGGTGGATAGGAGTGAGGTTTGGTTGACAGGGGCTTCGTCAGAGACGAGGGCGGTGGTACAAGGTAAGTTTTCCCTGGGCGAGTGCCGAGACGCTGTGTGCAGTTGGCATTCCAGGCGTGGTGACTGCCATGGCAGTTGACACGCCATGGAACAGCTGGAATTTTGTTCTAAATTTTCGATTTGCATTCCATTGTGTCGTGAGGACCTGCACAGAAACCGCAGGCGCCCATCCTCGTGCACTCCCAGGTGCAGTGTTTCCACGATTGGCAACAACCACAGATTTTCGAGGTTCCGATAAATCGGTCGAGAAGACAGTTGCGAATAGGTCCTACATTCACCTTTGGAGGGAGGGGGCCCACCCACCAGCCGATGAGTTCGTTGGATAGACGTTTGGAGACCGGGTTGATGCGGCGCTCCATGTCCAGTAGTTGTGGGAGAAGAGGGTGAAGATCGTCGATAGGGATCTCCCAGGGTACGTGGCGAACCATTACCTTAGTAAGATGAGTTTCTGGGGTGATGGTGGTGAACTTCAGCATCACCTCCCCCTGGGGAGCAGGAAAGCACACTTGAGTGAGCAGGCGTACCGTCTGTGTGGTGACTATTACGGCTTTAGTACCTCGGCGGAAGCGAAGTGTTGAGTCCTGAAGCGGAGAGCAGTGACGGAAGAACCAGGTTGTCCATGTGCTCAGAGGCAAGTCCTGAGGAAAGGCAAGATGACGAAGGCGCGACGGGGCAGGTAGACAAAGGGAATCCCCTATGTCCATCATCGGAGGAGGGTCGGTCATTGAGCCACATGTGAGCTCACTTGGGGACCCCGATGACAGGAGGTGGTCACCCTCTACAGCCCCAGACGGGGTGCGAGGGGGAGCTGTAGCCCCTGCAGAGGAGCCTGACTTCTGAGGTTTCTGTTTCTTAGACTTGTCGTCAAGAAGAAAGTCTTCAGCATCACTGTCACCGTCTCCAACGAACGGGAGCGTTTAACGGTGGGCATAGGGCACGTTGGCAACACTGCAGTCAGGTAGATAGTTTGGCTTGTTTGAGGTGGAATGGTAAAGACATCACTGCTATGTCACACTTCACATTGCGCATGCGCAAACTTGAAAATCTTCGACCAGAGGGGCCGGGTGGTATTACCAGATGTTTTTATTAAACAAAAATGACAAAGTCCAAAACTTAGAAAAAAAATAGATGCCACTGTGCTGATAACTGGGTCTTACTATAGTTCTCTGCACAGACTGGGATTAGTAGATTGCTGAATTCATCAGAAATACGAATTTAAGGGGCAGTCTCTTACAGCCTTTGTTGACACCCACGACAAGCATGCACGTTCTCCTTGAATCTTCTCTTTATGTTGTCATCTGGCTCAAAATATCTCTACCAAATATGACTATTTTTCTTTGTTTCCTAAACTGTTCTCCCAACTCTACCAACTACAGTATTTGGAACTCTTTGACTATCTCACTTCTTGCCACGAGTCGTTGCTATCCACACACCCCAACACCGAGATCCTCTACCTAGGAGATTTCAATGTACTGTTCATCACAGAGAGTGGCTTGGCTCTGCAAGGGATGATCCAGGTGGAGCTGAGGTACTCTCTTTTTCCCTACTTAATGATATGGAACAAATAATTAAACACCCTACATGCGTTCCTGATTGACACAATCAACTTACTAACATTCTTGATCTTTGTTTTACCTCTAACCCCTCACACTACTCATACTCAATTTCTGCCCCCTTAGGGTCTTCTGATCACAATCTTATTTCTATTAAATCAAACTGAGCACGACACCTCCCCCACCTCTCTCTAAACGCCAACTGTGGCACTATCGGAGGGCAAACTGGCAATCCTTGCGAGAATTCTTCTCTGACTTTCCTTGGGATGAATATTGCTTTTCCACTCGTGAGGCCTCGGTACATGCTGACAGCATTGGTGGGGTTATACAGGGTAGTATGAGTGCATTTATCCCATCTTCTTCCAAAACTTTCACTTTACAATCATGGTTTGATCGCTCCTATTCTCTTGCATGTAGGGAGAGAGATAGGGTGTATCAAGTTATGAAACTATCTCCTTCTCCTGTTACCCACTCCTCTTTCATTACTTCTAGGAAATGTTGTAAGGTTATTCTTCGTAGGGCCAAGAGGAATTTTATAAAAAGAAAGACCGCTGTCCTGACTAACTCTTCTCCGAGTAAATCCTTCTGGTCCTTAACTAAAAACATGTGTAATAACTACTGCACTACCTCTTTTCCTCCTCTCTTCTGACCTGATAACTCTATAGCCAACTCTCCCCCTCACGAAGCCAATCTCTTTGGCACCTTATTCTCTTCTAACTCCACCTTAGACGATTCCAACTCTATCCCTCCTTCTACTGAACCTATGCACTTTCCTATAATCTCCACTCATAGGGTTGCTGGTGTGTTATCCAGGTTGGATATGAGTAAGGTGGATGGACCAGACGGAATACTCCTCATGTTCTGAGGGAGTGTGCTGAAATTCTAGACCGTGCTTGCTCGCCTCTTTCGCCTTTGCCTCAAAACCCAAACTTTTCCATCTTCTTGGAAGCATGCCTTGGTTCAGCCCATCCTGAAGATGGGTGACCATTCTAATCCCTCTAACTATCGCCCCATTGCCCTAACTTCATCCCTCATTTTCTCCATCACCTTGAATGCCACTCTCTTTTGTCGGATCATCAGTATGGCTTTCGCTAGGCGAGATCTACTGGCGATCTGCTCTCCTACTGCACCCATCTTCGGTAATCATCTCTTAGGGATTATGGGGAAACTTTTGTCATGGCCCTCGACATCTCCAAAACATTTGACAGGGGATGGCACAATTCTTTGCTTTCTAGATTTTCCTCTTTTGGTTTCTCTCCCCCACTTTGTTTTCTCATCTCTAGCTTCCTTGAGAACCGATCCATGGCAGTTGTTGTCGAGGGATCGATTTCTCGCTCTTTCTCTACCAGTAGTGGCGTCCCACAGGGTTCTGTTCTTTCACCAACTCTCTTCCTTCTTTTTATCAATGATTTACTTCACACTACAACTAATTCTATGCATTCTTACCCTGATGATTCTACTCTTCACTCTTCTTCATATTTTTCTCCTTCCCCCTAATTCTCAAACTAGATCTGTTTCTACAGCCAATATCATTTCATCTATCAATGCAGATCTGTGCATCATCTCAGAATGGGGAGGTAGAAACTTGGTAAAATTCAATAGAAATAAAACTCAGTATTTACCAATTACACTTTCCAAATTGGATGACCTCCCAACAATCACATTTCAAATGCAATCATTCTGCCAAGTTTTAAAATAGATATGCTAGGCCTAACCATTTCCTCTAATATGTCATGGAAGCCACACATCCACAACATTGCTAAAGCTGCCTCCCAAAAGCTGGGAATGCTGTACAGATGCCATAGCTACTTCACTCCTGAGCAGTTGCTTCAAGTATATAAGGGATTCATTCGTGCTAACTTGGTACTGCTCTCATATATCTGGGGTGGCTCTTCTTCTGTCCAACTGTTAGATAGAGTGGAATCAAAGGCCATTCGTCTTATTAACTCTCCAACTTTAGTTGATAATCTCTCTTCCCTTTCTCGTACCCGCAATGTTGCTTCACTCTCTCTCTTTTACAGGTAATGTTCGGTGGATTTGGCATCTGTGTACAGCCAGCAAGGCCGTGGGCTCGTAACACCCATTTTGCCCTCGGTGCCCACCTTTTCTCTGTGGCTGTCAGTCACACTAGAATATCTCGTTACTGTAAATCCTTCTTTCCTCACACAGCCAAACTGTGAAATGCTCTGCCTCCTTCTGTTTTCATACTCATACAATCTGTTTCACTTAAAAAAGGTGGTTTTCAGGCATCTTCGAGGTGTAGATTCAATGAACTTTTTCTTTTCTATTTTTAATTTCTTTTTTCTCTTATTTTTTCGCCCCCAAGGCCCTGTTGTGGGTCGACGAACCTGTGCCCAGGTGGGCTATTCCCCAAAAAAGTTCCATCTACTAAAATCTTTTGATATTCCTTCATAAATTGAAGAAAATTAAGCAACTAAACCTTAAATGTTAGTTATATACTTCACATTCTCTACTTCTACACTAAAATAAAATTTGTTTTTGTGAAAAGAATCGCTCCTACCACAGTACAGTACAGTATCTTTGTAAATTTAGGATAAATTCCCCAAGTTATTTCTGGGGTAATATCTGAGAACAGCAGTACCACTAGAAGTTGTTTGATTACATTCAATTTTTTCTCAGATGCTCTTATTATGATAAGTATTCTAAAAAGTGGCAACATTTACTAGAAGCTAATAGAACCTGACCTAACCAACCAAGGAAACCTACCTACCTACCCTTACCTAACTGGACCACCATCTTATTAAAGAGAAAATACTTACAGTATTTTGATATCTTATATCAATGAATGAAAATTTGTTGAAGTGTCAGGGTGTAAGTTTACCTTTTTTGTGGACGTGAGAGTACGCTTGGACCGAACGGGTCAGTTGTAAACAAACTGGGCAGACGAAAACATGCGCTAACTCGGCAAATTTTTTTGGAGGAGTTTTTAAAGTAAATACAATAATTAATTTCGGTTAAGATTCATTTTAGGTCAAACATGGAACTTCGTACTTCTACATATATAAGGAGAAAACAAAAAATAAAATAAAAAATAATTTATTCTACTTAATTTTTCACAATTTTATATATAATTTTTTTTTATTTTAACCGATATATGACACCCCCCCCCCCCCTAATTACCAACAATAATGCTTGTTCAAATTAAACTGGGCTTTGAAGTAGAGGGAGAAATGTGGAGTAAAATGCTAAAAAGAACACCAAGCAAACCTTACCTAACCTGTAAAAAGGTTAAGACCCAGAATTTTAAACAACATCTTCCATTGACAAGTCGCATGTCGACAACCATAGTTTTGAACACAACGGACCGCCACACTGCAGTGCACGCCGGAGAGGGGTGGCGTAAAATCAATTAATAATATTGGAATTTGAAGATGTGGCTAGTAGCTGATCTTTGTTACCCTCTTCGTAATTTTCTTTGTTTTATTGGATATGTATAGTAAATACAATTTATGAACAAAGAAAATGTACCTGTATTGGTAATTTTATACATTAATGGTTTTACGACCAATACAGTACTCTCTCGATTTAACGAAACACGATATAACGAACGCTCGATTTAGCAGAAGGAATTTTTTCTGTTAATTTTCGCTCAATTTAGTGAACTACTGTAGTTCGTTAATTCAAGATTAATTCAGTTAACACGCTCACACCTACTGAGACACCTCAGACACATGATATGTACATAGAAACATTATTCATGGCTTACCTTAAACTAGGGAGTTCGGTAATTGCTTTAATTTTTTCTATTATTTACATACTTTTTTACAATTAATAGCCACCCTCTTTTGATTTTCTCCCCCACACCACTTCCTTTCCGAGAGACTTATGACATGATGTCTAAGCACGGTAGTTGGTAGACCAAGAGGTAGCAGTGAGCAACATGCGGCTGTGGCAGGACACAGACTGAGTGGATGTAAACAAACCCCACATACCAAGTGGCGCATTTGTTACAAAATTTATTGGAATAACGTGCACTTTAGTGAACTAGTTTCCTAAATCGAGCGAAAATAACAGAAATTCGATTAACTAAAATTTCAATTTAACAAAGAGGTGGCTCGAATTAGTTCATTAAGGGGAGCATCTGGCTGAAGCATGAAATTTATTATTTATTTATCAATCAATATCAACTTCCTGTCAGCAATTAAGAACACCAGATACTGTACATTGTTTCCAGAATTGGTTTTGCCTAATCCCTGATATCTGAGTTTTCCCTTTTATTCTTATCAATTTTCAAAATCGTACTTCTCCATAAGGTCTCGCTACATTACGATGAAATTCATATGAAATATATAGGTAATTTACTTTTCTTAAACGTAACATATAGATATTTCTGATCATCGCTTTTGTGTTGGGTGCATTAATTTTTTTCCTAACTTCCCATTTTTCCTCCAAATATTTATAAAGATAAATCAGCAAATAATAAACTATGCCAAATATAAAGAAAATCTATATGTTACACCATGCATAATATGTTATTCTACTATACTTAGTTTTTCTTTTATTAGAATCAACCCATAAATGGCCGAGTCTCATAGATTTGAAGGTAAGAAGAACTCGTCTTGAAATATGGGCCGATAAAGATGGCGTGAGAGCAACTCATGATCATACCTCACTCTCGAATGTGCCAAATACTGATTTTTACTAAGTGATTAGTATTACTTTACACCAAAATATTATTAGAAATAATTTTATACAATTTTTGCTACACAAACAAAAGGGCTCTCTAAATGAAGGGGGGTAGAACAATCATGCATAGCTAAATAAATATTACAAATTACGCAATAAAAATATGTCAGCAGATATCCAGAGGCAACAGCTTTCCTCAGGATTTTTTTTTTCGTAATTTCCGATTTTCATCATATTTTCAACCGGACGCTCCTCTTAAATCGAGAAAATACTGTACTGTATTGTGACATTTTGAAGAGACTTATGTATTGTTTTACTGCCAAGTGCAAGCTCATTCAGCTGGAGTCATCTCATGTTACTAATGCTGGTACCAATCAGGTAAGCACATTTAAGGTAATTTATTAAACTTTTTCGCAGTTTTGTATGTGACTTTTCTCCAGAAAGATATAAACTGATGAATTTCTAGGATAGAAATCTTAAAATGGGTACAGCCAAAATTCACTGGGAGGACATCATCACCAAACTTTATGCGACATATAAATAAGTACAGTAAGACCCTCGCTTAACGTTGTTTCGGTACTATATCGCTAAACTTTTAAGAGACCAAAAATTTGTTTAACGTCCCAGTGATCTGATACTACATCGTTTTGTGTCGTCACGGACTACCTTCTATGGTGCTCGTCGGGCCGCGCTACGCTCTCTCGGCTTGGCGCACTGCCCTCACTCGCGGAACATCACAGCATCCCCAAGCGAAGCCAAGCCAGTCTCTGTTACGACTTCACATAATTCGTGTGTGCTTAAGTGCTTTTGCTCTTAAACTGTACTCGAACCATTTGAAATGGCTTCCAAGTGCCCATCATGTGCTACTGATGCAAGTGTAGTGAAGAGGCAGCGTAAGACCATTACCCTTGCTACGAAAATGGAACCGATTTGAAAAAGGGGAACATGCTGTGGACATAGCCGCTGTGCTTGGTCTAACCTCCACAACGGTGCGAACTATCCGGACCAACGCAGACAAGATTAAGGTTAGTGCTGGAAGTGGTACTACTCTCAGTGCAACTAAAACAATTCGTACTAGAAGCACTGTGATAGAAAAATTGGAAAAGATGCTGGCTATGTGGATGGAAGACCAGAATCAACGCAATGCCCCTGTGAGCCTTATAGTTATCCAGCATAAGGCCAGATCCTTGTTTGACGACATAAAGGAAGAAGAGGGTGAAGGATCGAAGGAAGAGACCTTTGCGGCCGGCCGAGGCTGGTTTCAACGATTTAAGCGCAGGTATAACTTCCACAACATCAAGGTGACTGGTGAAGCTGCTAGTTCAGATACGGTTGCAGCTGAGACATTCCCGCCTGAATTCAAGCAGATTAGCCAGGACGGGGGCTACTCACCGAAGCAAGTCTTCAATGTGGATGAGACTGGTCTCTTTTGGAAGAGGATGCCAGAGAAGACCTATATCTCCAAGGAGGAGAAAAGAGCACCAGGTTTTCAAGCGGCAAATGATCGCTTAATGCTGCTGCTAGACTCAAACGCTGCCAGTGACTTCAAGCTCAAGCCTATGCTGATTTCTCGCGCTGCCAACCCACGGGCCCTGAAAGGTTACTCTAAGGATCACCTTCCTGTCATCTACAAGGCAAATAAGAAGGCATGGATAACCGGCGCCATATTTAGCCAGTGGTTGAATGTGTACGTCGTCCCAGTAATGAAGGAATACTATGCCAAGGAGAACCTTGACTTCAAAATTCTTCTGAACGTTAACAAGCGCCAGCTCATCCTCCCAATCAAGACAACTTGCATGACAGTGTAAAAGTTGTATTCCTGCCCCCCAACACGACAGCACTGATGCAGCCTATGGACAAGGCATCATCGCTGCATTCAAGTCGTATTATTTACGCTGTACCATGGCCCAGCTGCTCAAGGCTGCAGACGGAGAAAATAAACCTACGATCCGTAAATATTGGAGTGGCTTCAACATTCTTCATGCAATTGACAACATTGGCAAGGCATGGGAAGAGGTTTCAGAAAGTTGCCTGAATGGTGTGTGGCGTAAACTGTGGCCCAAGTGCGTCAACAGTTTTATCATTTATGGGATTCACGGACTAAGTCCCAGCAGTGAATAGGGATATCCTCAGCTTGACTAGATAGGCAGGCTTTGATGAGCTGGAATCAGAGGATATTGAGGACGTCCTGGCATCCCATACAGAAGAGCTCACCAACGAAGATCTGCAACAACTAATAGAACACAGTCCCGTTGAAGACGACGACGACGACGAAGAAGAAGAACCTCAACGAATGCTAACTTCCAAGAGGATGGCAGAATTGTTCAACTTGTTCAGCAAGCAATGCAAATCCTTACAGGTGACAACCCAAACAGAGAACATAGCTCAAAGGTTCAACGCAGAATTGAGGACAGTCTTGGTTGTTACACCGAGATCTATAAGGAGAAGATGAGTAGCACAACGCAGTCAACACTGGATTAATTTGTTCGTCGCGGGATGGCTGAAGCAGCTTCTTCACAACAGCCGGCGGCCGAGGAGGAGCAAACAACAACGGAGGAGGAGGAGCAAACTTCAACGGGGGAAGAGCAGGAGTCAGCCACAGAGTCTCAGTGACTCACCACCCTCCTCCTCTCCCACCCTCCTCTGCTCCCACCCTCCTTCTCCGCTCCCGCCATATTCCTCCCTTCCTGCCATCCTCCTCTTTCGCTCCACTACCCACCACACACTCGCTCTACCACCTCCGCCCATCTGTGAGTACCAATACAAACTTTATATATATATATATATATATATATATATATATATATATATATATATATATATATATATATATATATATATATATATATATATATATATATATATATATATATATATATATATATACACATACACACACACAGTCGGCCCTTAACATTCGCGGGGGTTAGGTAACAGAGATACCCGTGAATGTTAAAAATCCGTGTACTATTGCTGCTGCCCCCCCCCCCAAAAAACCCTGGCCCCCCATGTCCTTATTTACCGTATATACCTGTGTGTAGTTCGAGTTTTTAAGACCAAATTATTTTGCAAAAAATTGAGGGTCGACCTCTAAAAGGGTAATACTTTCGTTAGGTTGAAAAATATTTACCAGTAACTACCAGTAAACAATGGAAACGACGCACCAACGCACCACCAGCTGTGAGTGTTGGTACAGTCGCCAGGGCAGATCTCTTGCGTCATCATAGCTAGCCAAATGCATGGTATGGTATACACAGGACGATGTAAAACAAAATATTCATTTGTTAAGTTTATTTATAGATACTGTACATAAATTTTTGTTCATTACATTTGAAACATCAATCTTTGTTAATTAAATTTGATACAAAACAAAACTACGATACCGTATTTTCATTAAAATATTACATCACAAGTATATTTTACCATAACTGTGACTGAATGAATATATTCTCAGAAATAAATATGGAAATGTAATATTTTGGCTGAAATGACGTACATATTACTGTACAGTGGAAAGTGGGATAAAATTATGAAAACAATGACTTTCGCTTTCTTTCGTTGTTCAAAAGATTTTACTGTAATCGCTTTTCGAATGGTTTTCAGTTAAAAAACTGTTGTACTCGTACTGTATTACAATAATATTCTATCCTATCATTAGCCTTATAATCCCACAAATGAAAACCATTCGAAAAGCGATTACGGCAACATCTTTTGAACGAAAGAAAGCGAAAGTCATTGCTTTCGTCACAATTTTATCCCACTTTCCACTGTAATACGTACATCATTTCAGCAAAAATATTACATTTCTATGTTCTCAGAAATAAATGGTAGTTTTGTTGAAACGTAATGTACAGTATTTAATATTAAAATGCAAAAATAGCTATAAAAACAATTAATACACCCGAAATATACTGGCTGGCATCTCCACTCGTCCCTGCTCCTGCGTCCAAGATCACCTCACCACTCCTCCCAACTCGCTCCCTCCCCTCCCTCCGCACCGTCACTACTGCCGACAACAAACACAAATGTTTTGTGAATAACTGCACCTCCACTTCCTATGTACAGTACTTGTACTGAACTGTACTGTGCTGTCCATTTTTACAAACAATAAACATGGCAAGAAAAGCTATTAAAAAAAAGAAATAAGAATTTCACTTTACTGTACCGTACCTCTCCTCGGCGACAGGGCGGGGATCATCGGGCTCATCGTCACTCAATTCTATAACAGGTGGTGAAGTGGGGGCGACGGTGGATTAGGGTTGCTCATTTTTTCACACTTTTTTAAAATTGTGGGTGGGGGTGTTTTTTCCCATTATTTTGTTACTCCTGAATTCATTGGTGCCAGAATTAATGAAATCCAACATGTTCTAGGGGTCGCGAATCCAAATATAAAAAATGAATTTTTGCGAAAAAACGTCAAAACTCAAGCTTTTTCTCTTATAGATCAGCAATCGCGCTGCTTTTCACTACTTAACCCTAATGGCTGGCTAGAGCAGCTATTCAGCTTTCCATTGACACCTAATTCGATTGCATGCACCTCTTATTTGACCTTCTAAGTCAGGTCAAAGGCTGTAGGCTACCTGCGTTAACGGAGTTATAAATTCACTACCGTAGGTTCACATTGGCAGCTTTAAAACCCTGCGCTTCTTTGCAGTGTTTTGACATGTGTTGTGTTGTTGTTGGTACTGTGGTGTTATTTTATAATTTACTCAAATCTGCTATATAGTGTGGCAGTAAATTTATGGTTATCTATTTATGTTGTATTTTCTACAGGTGATTAAATTGCTCTTATGTGACCCTATTTTGTTTGCCTATTTTGTTTTATTACAAAACGTTTTTTTCTTACAGAGTTCATCTGTTTATATACATACAATCATGGAAGAGAGTGAGTCGCAGTCGGGGTAGAATGCTAAGGGGACTGTCAGGCCAACATCATCCACTACCCGTTCTGCCACTGAAATCTATCTAGTAGGCCAGCCAGCATCGTCAATTAGAGGCAGTAAACTCCCGACGATGCGTCAAGTCCTGAAGTTCTTCTTTCACACAGTGAATGAATCTGGTGACAGACAGGAGACGTTTAAAGAAACAGTGAGAAACGTACTCACGTTCTGGAATTTAGCTCGCATCAAGACTATCTCAGAGAGGGGGTGCCGGGAGAAGCTGACAAGGTTATGGGAGCACTGGAGAAGTCTACAAAAAAGTCGGGACAGGGCTGCAAAGGACAAGGTTGAAAACTTCAAGTCTCAACTTGACCTGTTGTGGGACATCGGAGCACCGGACGCCGTAGAGGACATCGAGAAGAACCGGCTGCTTACACCGGCCGACAAACAACAAGACATCGCCTTCTATCAAGACCAACGCGGAGAAAGAAAAGCGTTCATGAGTGGTAACGATAAGATTTTTGCCGCTAAGAAGAGAAAGCAGGAGGAACGAGTCGAGAAGCAAAGGTCGAAACAGGGAAGGTTCGCAGCCTGTGAACCAAGCAGCAGTGATTCGAGACCTCAAACCTCTGTGGTGGCTGACACCCCAACGGAAGTAGAAATGGAGAAAAAGGACACAGCGATACAACCTGGCAGGTACACATCAAAGCACCCTTATGTGACGGTTCAGCTTCCACGTCACATTCTCCAAGAGCCAGCATTAAAGGAACTCGCTGACAGTCTTCGGATATCCAATAACGAAGTAAGTGTATCCATAAATGTGTTTGGAATGTTTGAAATTTCTGTTAATTATTTGATAAGCACTTAAACAGTCGACATTTTCTACTGACACCCTTGCCTGCTTTTGCTCGCAGATAGTTTCGGTGGTCGCAGCAGTGCTGCGCTCTGCTAACCCGCCAGGCGATCTGTCTGAGTTCCGGATCTCGAGAGAGACTGCGAGACGGGCGCGAGCTTCACACCGTCGTCAGGTAGCTGCCGCACAAAGGGAAGCCTTCACGCCTCCACCACATGCAGTGGTGCACTGGGATGGTAAGCTGGTTGAGGTGAGAACACGTTTAGGTACTACATTAATATTTTACCAAAGCCTAGACTATTGTAATATATTGTTAGAAATGTATCAAATCATTAACAAAAAGCTTGGAGAAAAAGGCAGCCTTGATAATTCTTCATTATCTGTCTGAATTTTTATATTTCTCTCATTTCAGAACGTCGTGGGAGAAGAAGAACACCGACAGGCCATCTTCATCTCAGGGCGCGGCCATGAGGAAGGGAAGCTGCTTGCTGTCTTGCCAGTGAAGGACGGCACTGGCCTGACCCAGGCACGCGCAACAGCTCGTGCTATCGAGGACTGGAGCTGCGCTTCAAACGTCAAGGCACTGTGCTTTGATACAACGTCGTCCAACACAGGGCGAGTCCAAGGTGCGGTTGTCCATCTGGAGGCGCTGCTGGAAAAACAGCTGTTGAGGCTTGGGTGCAGACACCACGTCATGGAACTAGTGGTGAGAGCCGCTGCCAGCAACATCTTCGGCAAAACATCGGCCACTACAGACCCTCTCTTCCAGACTCTTAAGAAAAGGTGGAGTCAACTAGATCACTCTCAGTATCTCAGGCTGGACATTGCAAATCTACCAGAGTCTGACTGGCTCAGTCACCTCCGACACAGGACCGTCAGCTACCTGCTGACTGTCACAGAATGGGCCAGAGAGGATTACCGAGAAGCGGCAGAACTAACGCTCCTCGTCCTCGGTGTGAATCCTCCGCGCGGCAAGCACTTTCTGCGTCCTGGCGCATGTCACCACGCTCGCTGGATGGCGAAGATCATATACTACCTCAAGATCTACATGTTTAGCCACCAGCTAGAGCTCAGCAGTGACCTGTGCGTCAAGCTGCAGAGGATGGCGATCTTTGTGTCTCTGCTGTACACACCGGCGTGGCTGAAATCACCAGTAGCCGAGGATGCGCCTGTGAATGACCTGCAACTGCATCACGAACTCCTCCGCTACAGGGCCGTGGACTGTGAGGTGGCTGATGCGGCGCTGGTGGTCGCGAGCCGCCACCTGTGGTATCTAAGGCCACAGACCGTCGTTCTGTCGCTGTGCAGCGAGAAGTTGAGTGCGGCAGAGAAAAAGGAGATGGCGACCAAATTGAGCTGCCTAGAAGAAACGAACGACTACGCCAACGACAACTTGGTCATCCAACAGACTACACGGCTTTCCGACCTGATAGATGAATGTTCATGGATGATCTTCAAGGAGCATCATGTGTGCGGCACAGCATGGCTGATGTCACCGGTGGAAGACTGGGAGAAAAACGAAGAGTTCATGAAGCTGAAAGATTTCTCCAGAAGCCTGAAGGTAACCAATGACGTGGCCGAAAGGGGAATAAAGCTTATGCAGGACTTCATTGGTTCAGTCACGAAGGATGAGCAGCAGCTGCAGGATGTCATGCAACTTGTGGAAAAGCACAGGAAGCAGATGAGTGGCTTCAGCAAGTCTGCTCTGATGCAACTGTGAGAGTTGAATAGAGGGGGGATTGAACTTTCAAATTGCATCTCCTCCTAGAGTTATTGACCTATTTCAATGATGTTTGTTTTTTTAAGAGGGAAATATATCATGGAAAAGACTGTGACGGCAAAATATTGATATGTGTTTTCGAATAAATGGAAAAGTCAAAACTATGAATATTTTGGAATCTGGTTCCCTTAACGCAGGTAAAGCCTTTGACCTGAACTAGAAGGTCAACTAAGAGGTGCATGCAATCGAATTAGGTGTCAATGGAAAGCTGAATAGCTGCTCTAGCCAGCCATTAGGGTTAAGTAGTGAAAAGCAGCGCAATTGCTGATCTATAAGAGAAAAAGCTTGAGTTTTGACGTTTTTTCGCAAAAATTCATTTTTTATATTTGGATTCGCGACCCCTAGAACATGTTGGATTTCATTAATTCTGGCACCAATGAATTTAGGAGTAACGAAATAATGGGAAAAAACACCCCCACCCACAATTTTCTAAAATTGGGAAAAATGAGCAACCCTACTGTGGATTCAGCTGCTTCCTCACTGCCGCCAGTGAATGATGGTGTTAAATCTCTCCTTCAGTGATCAAAGAACATGGTGATGGGGAGTTGTCGTCTCTTTCTTTCATTTCTTCCATGATGTTTTTGTATGGAGCGAAAACGTCACCCACCCCTCGCATGAATTTCAGGGCACGCACCATGGAGGGGTCCATACTATAGGCCAGGTTTTTCAGTGCCTCAATATTCCTGGTCATCTCCCCCAACTTCTCCAACGTTGTTTCTTGGTGCTCTTCCTCATCCTCTTTCCCTTTCGCTTCCTCTTCCTTGCCTGAGTCTACTAACTCCTGTAGATCCTCCTCGGTCAGCTCAGTGTCGTGCTCTTCAATTAGCTCCCTAATCTCGTCCTCTGCCATGTCCCGGAAGCCTTCAGCAGCCACTTTCCTTGACAGTGCCAGGGTCTTTCTGAATATTTTCATTAAAATCCATCAAAATCATTTTCCTTGTCATCGTCTTAAGCACCAAACAGCTCCTCCCAGTCTTCTCCTTGAACAGGGCTAGAGGGTACGTGTTTTTCGAATCGTTTTCAATTAAAAAAATGTTACAGCACATGTATATTTTACCTAAACTGTGCCTGAATGAATATATTCTCAGAAATAAATAGTAGTCTTGCTGAAACGTGATGTATTTCAATGTAAAATAGGATAAAATACATGACGAAAACAAAAGACTTTACCTAACCTTCCAATGTTCAAGAGATGTTACTCATTTTTTTAATAGTTTTCGGTTAAAATACTGTTATATTACAATGATATTATATTCATACTGTGCTTGATATACTACATTCACGGAAATGTAATATTTTTGCTGAAATGACGTACGTATTACAGTGGAAAGTGATGAAAACAATGACTTTCGCTTTCTTTCGTTCAAAAGATGTTACCGTAATCGCTTTTCGAATGGTTTTCAGTTAAAAAAACTGTTGCATCACAAGTGAATTAGGATAGAAGGAAGAAGAAAAGGCATTGGGGTGGAAGAGAAGTCACCCCATGGCACCATTTCATCCATAAAATTTTAGTTCTCTTGGTGTATTTCAAGATTATTTTCTTTAAATCAACACTGCACTGCATTATATATTGTCAATATGTAAAATATATTACAAAATGACCAATAATTTGCTTGGAAACACAGAAAAAAAGCATTTAGTTGAAGAGAGTCTCAAGCAAGATGTTACCTCCACTGAAAACAGAGAGAGACTAACGCCTGTCTGGTGTGTTAACAGGCTGGATGGCACGCCAGAAACTAGTATCTTTACCTACAATTATGTTCAATAATTGTTAAAATGACTAAAAAAGTTAATATTAAACTTTTAAAATTATTGAATAGTATAAACTTCTTGATATTTACTAAAATAGTAAGGAATTTAAGCCCTAGAACCGATTAATGTATTGGCGGACTGATACTAAAGCTGGTTGCCCGGTCAGTGCAAGCGAAAACATGTCGAGGTCGGTTCGTAAGAAATTCGTTAAGCGAATTTTTGTTCGTTAACCGAATTGAAGATCCTTATGGAAGGCAGTTCGTTAACCGAAATTTCGTTAACCGAGGCGTTCATTAAACGAGGGGTCACTGTATTGTAGTTCCATTGGGCTAAATTAGGTGCATAATACAAAGAAGTTCACTGGAAGATGGAGTTTGATTATTTAATGATATTGTGACTTAAGCATATATGATATTTGATTTATTGAAATACATGTACAGTATATCTGGAGTAGAAATAAGGTGTGTGTGTTTTGTGTGTGTGTTTTGTGTGTGTGGGGTGGGGGGAGAGAAGCGGGGAGAAAGAGGGAGGGCAAAAATGGGGTGGGGAGGAGGGAAGAAAGGGGAAGGAGAGGAAAAGAGGGGTGAGGATGGGGAGGAGGGGTGAGGATAGGGGAAGGAGGGGATGGGAGAGGAGGGGGAAAGAGGGGGTGAGGGATGGGAGAGGAGGAGGAAGAGGGGTGGGGAATGGGGGAGGAGGGGGAAAGAGGGGATGTATATTTATGATGTTTACACACAGACTGGGCATCAACCTGACTCAATAGCAACTTCCTAACATTTTTGCATTACAGTACAGTAGTTCCAAATTAAATTGGAAGCCAGTGAAAAGTTATATTTTCCCTGTGTTTTTGACGAACAGGACGAACAGTGGCAAATGAGAAAGTAAAGTTCAGAAAAATTAATCAGCGAGATCGAATCTGCATTTTTTGGGGGAATAACTTTGCAGACCTAGATAGATTAAGGCACATGCATGGTTGGAGGAAGTGCTAAGATGACGACACAGAAGACGACCCCACAGAATTGTACCTGACCGCATGAACCCATTCACAGCAATGAGCGATGATGAATTTGTTGACCGATTTAGGCTCGGAAAAGAATCAGTTAACAGCAGAGTTGTAAAGTAACTTAATAAATCTACTTGAGTACTGTACTCAAGTAACATTTTGGGGTATTTACTTTTTAAAGTGTGCTTAAAAAAAATATTTTTACTCCAATACAATTGAAGAAAAAAAATAGTTACACATTAAATGCAAATTGATAATGTATTTTTAATTAATTAATTATTAATCACAGTAAAAGAGTTGTGTGGGTGGGGCCATGAAAGGTACGGTGTGGGGAGAAACAACATGGTCTCGTCAGGTGGGAGTGACCATGACAGTGGACTTTCCCTTTGATCTTCTTGTGTCCATTAGCACCTTTTATCCCCCCCCCCCCATCGAATCCCCTCTCTTCTCCCCCACCTGACATTAGATGTCAGTTGCTTTTTGCATATACCTGTACCTAAAATTAATTTCAAAGAGGCTGTGATTCTAAAATGCTTTACATAATTCTGTCTTAGATATAAAGTCTGTAACTATACATATGTGTTAGACTGAGTGGATTTAAAATTCTGTTTAATTAACTAAGTACCACTGCCCCCCCAGCACCTACCAGATATTACGTGTTGCAAAAAATTCAGCCAATCATCATTTAGAATCAAGAAGTGACATCACCACAGGCCACAGCCACACCCCAATTAGAGGGGTAGTTCACAGTGAGTCTTAGTCAGACCCAGTCACTATGCAGGCAGCAATCATCCACAAACTCAACTGAAGGAGCTTGATAGCTACTTGGCATGCCTAGGGATAGAATGGAGCTACTGAGGTCTTTCCTATCATTATGTGACTTATCTCTCAAGCTTAACACCCCACAACCTACATCTGCTGGTTGTGAGCATCTATTTAGTCATGTTGGGCTTATTATTTAATTACTGTAATTAATTACACCCCAGGGGGGCGACAAGCCTAGTCACAAGACCATGCGGTCAGACACTAATACAGTACAGTAAACACTCAATAACTCGGCATTTGATAGCTCGGAATTTCATACTACTTGGCATAGATATGGTCTCGGAATGTAAAACTCGGGAAATGCCGAGATATATAAAATTATCTGGGAAAATCTTGGCATATCTGGCCACCTACCATGCCTCTGTGTCACCTACCTTGCATCTGTGTCACCTACCATGCCTGTGTCACCTACCATGCCTCTGTGTCACCTACCATGCCTCTGTGTCACCTACCATGCCTGTGTCACCTACCATGCCTCTGTCTCACCTACCATGCCTCTGTCTCACCTACCATGCCTGTGTCACCTACCATGCCTGTGTCACCTAGCATACCTCTGTGTCACCTACCATGCCTCTGTGTCACCTAGCATACCTCTGTGTCACCTGCCTGTGTCACCTACCATGCCTGTGTCACCCTAGCATACCTCTGTGTCACCACCATGCCTCTCTGTGTCACCTAGCATACCTCTGTCTCACCCTACCTTGCATCTGTGTCACCTACCATGCCTCTGTGTCACCTACCATGCCTCTGTGTCACCTACCATGCGTCTGTGTCACCTACCTTGCATCTGTGTCACCAACCATGCCTCTGTGTCACCTACCATGCCTGTGTCACCTACCATGCCTGTGTCACCTAGCATACCTCTGTCTCACCTACCATGCCTCTGTGTCACCTACCATGTGTCACCTACCATGCCTCTGTGTCACCTACCATGCCTCTGTGTCACCTACCATGCCTCTGTGTTACCTACCATGCCTCTGTGTCACCTACCATGCCTCTGTGTCACCTACCATGCCTCTGTGTCACCTACCATGCCTCTGTGTCACCTACCATGCCTCTGTGTCACCTACCATGCCTCTGTGTCACCTACCATGCCTGTATCACCTACCATGCCTCTGCCTGTCACCCACCATACCTACCATGCCTCTGTGTCACCTACCATGCCTGTGTCACCTAGCATACCTCTGTGTCACCTACCATGCCTCTGTGTCACCTAGCATACCTCTGTCTCACCTACCTTGCATCTGTGTCACCTACCATGCCTCTGTGTCACCTACCATGCCTCTGTGTCACCTACCATGCCTCTGTGTCACCTACCATGCCTGTGTCACCTACCATTCATCTGTGTCACCTACTATGATGGTTCATTCTTCACCTGCAGTGCTGGTAAGTGTTTCTTTTTTACATTTAGTTATTACATATACACATATATGAATCAATAATTTTTTTTATTGTATTTTTGGAGGAAGGGGAAGTGCCTCGATAAGTCGGAGTTTGGGATAACTCGGCAAGACCAGAGCTCCATATGTGCCAAGTTATCGAGGGTTTACTGTTTATTGGTACTCCTGTCTCACAGGACATGCTATGACCTGTGATATGGAGACAATATTGATATGAATTAAGGACAATGGGGGTGGAGGGGGGTTAGCACCCACCAAAGCATAGGTAGTGTAAAAAAATTAAGTAAATTATTACAAATAAGTAGGTGGTGACATATAATGGTCAGTGACTCTCCCTGTGGTAGGAAGTCCCTGACAGTGGGACAGTCAAGGCAATAGAATTGAAGGGTGCTAGCATTGGGATAGTTACAAAGTTTCAGGAAGAGAAGTGCAGATCATCCCCCCACCTCAGATAAATGCCGGATAGGTCTGTATCATAACCTACTACTCATTTCCAGTGGCAATGAAAGTTATATTCGTATTTAACACAATGATTTACAGGTTAATATTGGTGACCTGTGGACGAGTTGTTTGTTTTACTGTTTATTTTCTTACTTTATTTTCATCAGTGGGTTCTGATATGATATCTTGTGCAAATGCTTCGTTTGGTAGATAATTAGGCACCTAGGCGCACACCACTTTGTCTTCTTGTAGGTAATGCGGCCGCGCTCTAGAAAGGAGTTATCTCTTCCCCGTGGCAGTTTCATTTTCAGCATGACGTGTGAAGGTTGTCGCCGGATTTAAATGAACGTAATTTACGAATTTAGGGATAAAGACAACGTGACCCTTCAGTTTTTCAAAGACCACCGCATTGTTCACAGCAATATTGTGAAATAGAACTGGGGGTATTATTGCGTTTACACACCATTCATTCCTACCACTAATCTATTATCATATTCGAATAAGACATCTAATTATAAGATAATTTTCATCCATTACATTACCGGCGGAAATGTATGATAACAGAGATAGAGTATCCAAAATTTTCTCTATTTTCTTCCATTATCGCCTGCCTCACCTCCAACACTGTGTGTCTCCTTCATAAATCACCACGCGCATGTGTTCCCGTACACGTCACGCAGCCAATCAAAAGCGTTTTTGCTGTTGGAACCAATTAAAATGATTTTGGGTTTAATTTGCAGTATATTTGGCCCAATCAAATTCGAGTTTTATTTTGGGTCTCTCATATTTTGAAATTCAAGTTCAGTTCCGACCATGGAAGTCTGCGATGGGTGTCACTTAAAGTATATGGAGCTGATTGCGAGTTTTTGGAAAAAAAACGTAGAAACTATAGCATTTTTTCGATCGCATGGTGTTCTTCCAACCTCAGTAAAGTGTACTAAGAGCAAGACTGAATGTAAATATCGCAAGGACCAACATGTGGCGTTGGGTAAGAATCCCAGAATGCAACGACAAACAAGAACCAGGCCAATAAGGTAAGAATTGATTCCATCATATGGTGAGAGTCGGTTAGGTTAGGTTTTTATTTTTCTAATGTTTTTTGGTGTATTTTGCCATGATTTTTTTCGGAAAACGTCCAACGAAAAAAAAAAAAGGCTAATTTCCGCCAGAAATGAAGGTCATATTTGGTCTAAACACACACAAATACACTAGAAAAATATATTTTTGACTTTCTAACAGAACGGTGTGACAATGCAAATTTGCCGAACTGAGTTTGTGTGCTAAGACAGTTGTTGTTTGGAAACATTCATTCATCACTTCCTCGAAACCGTGACTTGCCGTTTCCCGCCAATAACAAATCACTTCGCTGCCCGGACTGCATAAACGCTGTTGCTGCTGGATGATCTCACGTCCAGAAAAACTCAAATTACACCATATCATAGTAAGTTCTTTCTGTTTAATATACAGGGGGGGGGGGTCCAGGGTTTCAGGAAGTTAGGTGGTAATATTACAGTGATGAGCAACCACAAAATTCCGGAAATTCACTACATTCAATCGATAGAACTATTTTTTCTATTACCATTTTCTTACATTACACCTCCGGGGGTCCACCCTCAGCTAGGGGGTTAGGTAGGGTTTAGTTATATTGTATAAGTTAGATTCTTTGGTTGCAGTAATCTGCAATTTCACCAATTAGGTAAGGTTAGGTAGGTTTGTTTAGCTAGGTTCGTGAGGTCTGTTTTTCATACCCACTAAGGTTAAGTTACGTTTATTTTAGAAATAAACGTTTTTTAACACACTTGCACAAACTACAAATGTCCACTTTAACAAAAAGTGAAATTGCGGAGTTTTTAAAATCGATTTCTATTAATTTCGGCCGCGGGTTAGCCATCAATATTTACCTCCACCACTATACTGATATAGAAAGTTATTACACATTTTAACTTCAGTTGAGTTTGTTTCACCCACGGTGTAAACAATCCTCATGATTATCCCACCCTATTTTGCCTTTTACTAGAAACCTTTATGACCTTACCTTTAATAGGTTCATCATCTCCCTTTTCGTCAGTTGTCTTTCGCATATCTGTACCTAAATGGTCAGGCATTTTAGCGTTAAATTTTGATAGAATCTAGTGTCAACACGCGTAGCTGTTGATGATGACTGGAGAGTTTCTATCAGTTACTCTCAACTCAGTCATGCTCAGGTGAAGGCGGAGACAAACTATCGTACATTTTAGGATAGTTGTTTAATTATTATTATAAGGAATGTTAATCACTTTATTAAAATTTCCGGTAAAATGTTTTATTCTGGACAATCATTCAAACTATAGGTACATGGAATTTATGTCGAACCTTATTGAATTTGATCTCTAAGATCACCTGGGGCGTACCAACGGTAAGGAGGCGTATCATATGTCCCAACGGGATGAAAAAACTGCACCAGTTGAGACTGTGTATGAAAAGGACCTAGGTGTGTATGTTGACAATGAGCAGAAGTTCTCGGGCCATTGTGAGAAGAAGGTAAATCAGGCAAATAAATTATTGGGTCTTATAAGAAGGTCGTTCAGATATCTAGACGGTCCGTCCCTCGTAACGATCTTCAGGAGTGAAGTGCTTCCCCATCTGGAGTACTGTCACCCCATCTGGTCCCCGAGATATGCTAGGGACTGTCAGTTGGTTGAAAATGTTCAAAGGAGGGCCACCAGACTGGTGCCTGCACTTCGGCACCTCAGCTTCCCTGAGAGATTGGAGCGCCTGAACTTGCCTAGCTTATACTACAGACGGGCAAGGGCGGACCTAGTTGAGGTGTATAAGCATCTCAGTGGGCACTACTCAGTTGAGTGTCCTTACTTGGAGCTGGCGGACGCTCGCCCCACAAGGGGTCACAGCTCAAGATTGAAGAAGCCGCAAGTCCAGAAAACCGTGAGGGCAAACTTTTTCGGAGTGAGGGTTGTAAACTCTAGGAACAACCTACCAGAGAGTGTTGTGACGGCACCGAGTGTGAGCTCTTTCAAGATAAGACTTGACCAACACTGGAGCGGGTTCAGGTACATTCAGGAGCCGGTGCATGCCCAGTATTTGCCAACAGTGCGTGACAGAGACGTGACCGATCGCCCGGGCGGCTAGCGAGCCGATCTTTTGGTGAAGAATATAAATGAAAAGAGACGTGACCGATCGCCCAAGCGGCTAACAAGCCGATCAGTGGCGAAGAGGATAAAAGAAAAGGTAGATTTTACTTTTATCCTCTTCACCACTGATCGGCTAGTTAGATTCAGATAATTAAATGGAAACACAGATTTATAATCGAACTATTTAAAGTTATTAATTTACGCCCAGGTGGCGAATAAACCAACAAAAAACCATACAGGCAACAACAACTTGTGAGAACCACACAATATCATTGATCACCAGCAAATTGCGGGTCATGCAACTTCGGTGTTGTATTAGCAAGTGGTGACATACTGTGGCGGGGTTTTTACTTTTTTTTTTATCCTCTTCGCCACTCATCGGCTCGTTAGCCGCTTGGGCGATCGGTCACGTCTCGGATTACTTTTCCTTTTCATTTCTCTTCTTCACCAAAAGATCGGCTCTCTAGCCGCCCGGGCGATCGGTCATGTCTCTGTCACGCGCTGTTGGCAAATACTGGGCATGCACCGGCTCCTGAATGTACCTGAACCCGCTCCAGTGTTGGTCAAGTCTTGTCTTGAAAGAGCTCAGACTCGGTGCCGTCACAACACTCTCTGGTAGATTGTCCCAAGAGTTTACAACCCTCACTCCGAAAAAGTTTGCCCTCACAGTTTACTGGACTTGCGGCTTCTTCAATCTTGAGCTGTGAACCCTTGTAGGGTGAGCGTCCGCAAGCTCCAAGTAAGGACACTCAACTGAGTAGTGCCCCTTGAGAAGCTTATACACCTCAATTAGGTCTTGGGTATATATTTATCGATCAAATGGGTCACTTTACTAGTTAGGATATTCAGAGTAGTGTCTGCGTTCTTATGCCGTAATGAGTCAGGCTAGTGGATGCCCCTCATCTCTTCCCCCATCCCATTGTAATTTCCCTTGTAATATTTGCACATTGGCCTTGCCAAACTGGAACACCTTGCCCCAGTTGGCACCACTCACCATATAGTGTTACCATTCAGATTTATCTGTAATCTAGTTCTGGATAAGGCCAGGCCAAGGTGCAAATATTACAAGGGAAATTTCAATGGGATGGGGGAAGAAGACTAGCCTGACTCATTACAAACACTACAAATATCATAACTAGTAAAACATAAATATACCCAAGACCAAACCCAGTGCTTCTAGGAATACGAGGGGATCCCTACACATGAACCATGCGGCGGTCGACAAAATTAAGAAGAAAACCCAGAAATTCAAGACGTGGGTTGGGTCAAACGATGAGCAAGACAGGAGGATGTATGCAAGAGCCAGAAACCAAGCAAAAATAGAGTGTAGGAGGGCTGAAAAGGAGTTCCAGAGGCTGGTTGCAAGCGAGGTCAAGTCAAACCCAAAGGCGTTTTACCGCTATGGAAAGTCGAAATAGAAAACGCGAGTAGGAGTATCAGATCTGAGGCTTGAGGATGGTAGTTACGCAGATTCTGACCAGGATAAAGCTGAGGCATTGAACAGCTTCTTTTCCTCGGCATTCACAAGAGAGGATGCAATTAACCTTCCTGCGTTTGAGGACAGACGGTTCGACACAGCACTGACCCACATTGTGTTCACAGAAGAGGGTATTAGAAATAAACTGTCCAGGCTAAATGTCCATAAGAGTCCCGGCCCTGAGTTGGTGCATCCTAGAGTGCTAAGAGAGCTGTGCAACGAGCTTGCCGAGCCCCTGAAGATCCTCTTTTGTAAATGCCTGGATGAACAAATGGTCCCCAGTGAATGGAAAGTGGCTTATGTGAGTCCTATCTTCAAGAAGGGCGATCGTCACTCCACGAACAACTATAGACCGGTGAGCCTGACCAGCATAATATGTAAAGTACTTGAGAGTATTGTCAGAGATGCCGCAATGGAACATCTAATACGAAACAACCTTGTAAAGGATTGCCAACACGGTTTTATGCCGGGGCGCTCCTGCTTAACACAATTGCTCAAGGTATTGGATATTTGGACCCATATTCTAGAACGGGGTGGTAATATCGACAATATTTACCTAGATTTTGCCAAGGCTTTTGTATAATATGGACACGAAGTAGTACCTTAAGCTGTGTATCCTTATATTACTCTTATTAATTATGTATAGTAAAGTATTACAGAACATGTATTAATTCTATGTAATATTTCCATTTATTATGCACCATGTTATGTATGTGAATTATCATATTTATATTTTATGTATTAAGCTTGTGAATGCTGGCATCTGTACAGGCCAGCGCGCAGTGATACATAGAGTGAAGACCACCAGTCCTTATGGTGTGGAAGTACTCTGTTTCTTGGTCCATCTCTGTATATCTCCCGTACGAGAATAAGAACCTATTTTTAAAATAACAAGTGTTTGTGTATACCCTCAGTAGTGTAGAACATTTTGGGGGTACCAAAGACAAACATAGAGCTTTCGACAGTGTACCCCATGAAAGGCTGAAAATCAAACTGGAAGGGTACGGAATTCGGGGAAATGCCCTAGCGTGGACAGGAGACGGTCTACATGACCGCAAGCAGTGTGTGGTGATTAATGGCACGAAATCGTCATCCGTACCTGTCACAAGTGGGGTACCACAGGGCAGTGTATTGGGCCCGCTGTTGTTTGTTTGTTTCATAAATGACATGCCTGACGTTGTACACTCCTCCATACAAATGTTTGTCGATGACGCCAAGTTATTTTGGGAAATTAAGAACCAAGCGGACTGTGAAGAGCTGCAGAAGGACCTCTGTGGGCTCCAGGAATGGTCGAAGAAATGGCTACTGAGATTCAATGTCACGAAGTGTAAGAGGATGCACCTGGGGCGTACCAACGGTAAGGAGGCGTATCACGTGTCCCAACGGGATGAAGAAACTGCACTAGTTGAGACTGAATGTGAGAAGAACCTAGGTGTGTATGTTGACAATGAGCTGAAGTTCTCGGGCCATTGCGAGAAGAAGGTAAACCAGGCAAATAAATTATTGGGTCTTATAAGAAGGTCGTTCAGATATCTAGACACTCCGTCCCTCGTAACGATCTTCAAGAGTGAAGTGCTTCCCCATCTGGAGTACTGTCACCCAGTCTGGTCCCCGAGACATGCTAGGAACTGTCAGTTGGTTGAAAATGTTCAAAGGAGGGCCACCAGACTGGTGCCTGCACTTTGGCACCTCAGCTACCCTGAGAGATTGGAGCGCCTGAACTTGCCTAGCTTATACTACAGACGGGCAAGGGGTGACCTAGTTGAGGTGTATAAGCATCTCAGTGGGCACTACTCAGTCGAGTGTCCTTACTTGGAGCTGGCGGACGTTCGCCCCACAAGGGGTCACAGCTCAAGATTGAAGAAGCCGCAAACTTTTTCGGAGTGAGGGTTGTAAACTCTTGGAACAATCTACCAGAAAGTGTTGTGACGGCACCGAGTCTGAGCTCTTTCAAGACAAAACTTGACCGGGTTCAGGTACATTCAGGAGCCGGTGCATGCCCAGTACTTGCCAACAGTGCGTGACAGAGACGTGACCAATAGCCCAAGCGGGTAACGAGCCGATCAATGGTGAAAAGGATAAAAGAAAAAAAAACAGAGACGTGACCGACCACCCAATCGGCTAACGAGCCGCTCGATCAGTGGAGAAAAGGATAAACATTAAAAAAAAGAAAAGACACTTGGCGTAGGTTCAGATAGAGTTTAGAGCTGTTGTGGGGTACGTGATGTGTGGGGTTCACACTCAGTATGGAATAAAGAATGGAAACTCACGATGTGCTCTCTGTATACATGTTGTATTGGATGTACAATGAAGCTTGGTGCTGGGAAGTGGCAGTGTGGTTACAAGCGTGATGTAGAGAGAGCTGGTTGGTGAGGATGCTCAGAGGAGGACAGCTTGTGGGTCGCCATGCTCACCGGCGGGAGCGAGGGCCGCCAGGCAGCGGCGGAGGAGGTGGTGTTGCTTGCTGATTGGTGTCGGTAGAAAGAGAGAGATCACCACGAGGTCAGGTCTTAAATAGCAGAGGTAGGTGTGGCTTAGTAGTTGACCTCCATCATGTAAGGCGGCGCTGGTTGACCTAGACCACGAGGCACACACTGTGGAATTCGCAGGGTCGGCTACTCAGCGACAAACAGCGTTTGTAGGGGAGAAATCCACTACAATACTCCCTCCTTTCCTCCAGGCGGTGTAGGAGACTTGTTGTCTGCAGGGTTGCATGGCACATGTGAGGCAGAACGGGCGGTGCATGCCACATGTGAGCCATAACGGCGATGGCGTGGATGAGCCGGCTGCTAGTGGAGGCAACTGTCTAGATACACAATATCTGTGGGAGTAGAGAGGGAGAAAAAGGGTGTGTGGAGGCGATGAATGTTGTGCTTCCCTCATGGCAGGTACAGAGGCGTCAGATGCGCCTGCTGGGGTGTGTGGGCCTGGGTCAGGAGCAGGGGCTGCGTTAGCAGGAGCTGAGGAGAATCCATGACAGCAGCTGGGTCCACGACAGCAGCAGGGTGCAGGACAGTAGCAGGGGGTACGGCTGGGCCGGGGGCTGCGTCTGAGGCAGGACGGGTGTGGTGGGGTCGGTAGGACGTGGTGCTTGGGGCAGGAAGAGGAGCTGGTGTCTGCTTAGAGAAGCAGTGCTGCTCTAGGGTGTCTAACCTGCGGTGTAGAGACAGTAGCTGTAGAGCCGATGAGAGCTGCTTCTGGGTGGATAAGCCAGTCTTCCATGTTGCTTGAAGACTGGGAGCGTGATCTGTTTCTCCTCCATCCTGTGTGAGTACGAATCTCGGGGGGTCACCATTTGTGGGATGAGGTGGTTTGGGTCGAGACTCAAAAATCACGATGTGCTCTCTGTATACATATTGTATTGGATTTACAATGCAGCTTGGTGCTGGGAAGGCAGCATGGTTACAAGCGTTGAGTAGAGAGAGCTGGTTGGTGAGGGTGCTCAGAGGAGGACAGCTTGTGGGTCGCCAAGCTCGCCGGCGGGAGCGAGGACCGCCAGGCAGGCGGAGGAGGAGGAGGTGTTGCTGGCTGGTAGGTGTAGGTAGAAAGAGAGGATGGTCAGAGGAGGACCAGCTTGTGGGTCGCCATGCTCGCCGGCGGGAGCGAGGGCCGCCAGGCAGCGGCGGAGGAGGAGGAGGGGTTGCTTGCTGCGGCTGTAGCTAGAAGAATAGGAGAGGTCACCACGAGGTCAGGTCTTAAATAGCGGGGGTAGGCGTGGCTTAGTAGTTGACCTCCGTCATGTAAGGCAGCGCTGGTTGACCTAGACCACGAGGCATCCACTGGAGAATTCGTGGGGTCGGCTACTTAGCAACAAACAGCGTTTGTAGGGGAGAAATCCACTACAATACTCCCTCCTTCCCTCCAGGCGGTGTAGGAGACTTGTTGTCTGCAGGGTTGCATGGCACATGTGAGGCAGAACGGGCGGTGCATGCCACATAAGAGCCATAACGGCGATGGCGTGGATGAACTGGCCGCTAGAGGAGACAACTGTCTAGATACACAATATCTGTGGGAGTAGAGAGGGAGAAAAAGGGTGTGTGGAGGCGATGAATGTTGTGCTTCCCTCACGGCAGGTACAGAGTCGTCAGATGCGCCTGCTGGGGTGTGTGGGCCTGGGTCAGGAGCAGGGGCTGCGTCAGCAGAAGCGGATCAGGGCTCGTGACAGCAGCTGGGTCCACGACAGCAGCAGGGCGCAGGACAGTAGCAGGGAGTACCTGAGGGAGAAAAGAGGGGTGTGTTGGTCCGCACTCAGGCGCATGGGCCGCGTCGGGAGCAAGGGCTGCACCAGGAGGAGCGGCAGGGGGGTACTGCTGGGCCGAGGGCGGCGTCTGAGGCAGGACGGGGGTGCTGGGGTCGGTACGACGTGGTGCTTGGGGCAGGAAGAGGGGCTGGTGTCTGCTTAGAGAAGCAGTGCTGCTCTAGGGTGTCTAACCTGCGGTTTAGAGACAGTAGCTGTAGAGCCGATGAGAGCTGCTTCTGGGTGGATAAGCCAGTCTTCCATGTTGCTTGAAGACTGGGAGCGTGATCTGTTTCTCCTCCATCCTGTGTGAGTGCGAATCTCCGGGTCACCATTTGTGGGGTATGAGATGTTTGTTTGGTTCGAGACTCAAAAATCACGATGTGCTCTCTGTATACATATTGTATTGGATGTACAATGCAGCTTGGTGCTGGGAAGGCAGCATGGTTACAAGCGTTGAGTAGAGAGAGCTGGTTGGTGAGGGTGCTCAAAGGAGGACAGCTTGTGGGTCGCCAAACTCGCCGGTGGGAGCGAGGACCGCCAGGCAGGCGGAGGAGGAGGAGGTGTTGCTGGTTGGTTGGTGTCGGTAGAAAGAGAGGATGGTCAGAGGAGGACCAGCTTGTGGGTCGCCATGCTCGCCGGCGGGAGCGAGGGCCGCCAGGCAGCGGCGGAGGAGGAGGAGGTGTTGCTTGCTGCGGCTGTAGCTAGAAGAATAGGAGAGGTCACCACGAGGTCAGGTCTTAAATAGCGGGGGTAGGCGTGGCTTAGTTGTTGACCTCCGTCATGTATGGCGGCGCTGGTTTGTAGTGGATTTCTCCCCTACAAACGCTGTTTGTCGCTGCATAGCCGACCCCGCGAATTCTCCAGTGTATGCCTCGTGGTCTGGGTCAACCAGCGCCGCCGTACATCACAGAGGTCAACTACTAAGCCACGCCTACCCCTCGCTATTTAAGACCTGACCTCGTGGTGAGCGCTCTCTCTCTACCTACACCAAACAGCCAGCAACACCACCTCCTCCTCCGCCTGCCTGGCGGTCCTCGCTCCCGCCGGCGAGCATGGCGACCCACAAGCTGTCCTCCTCTGAGCACCCTCACCAACCAGCTCTCTCTACATCACGCTTGTAACCATGTTGCCTTCCCAGCACCAAGCTGCATTGTACATCCAATACAACATGTATACAGAGAGCACATTGTGAGTTTCCTTTCTCCATCCTATCCTGAGTGTGAACCCAAACAAAACGTACCCCACAGGTTGACCTAGACCACGAGGCATCCACTGGAGAATTCGTGGGGTCGGCTACTCAGCGACAGGTCCTTGGAAGTAAAATTAGTTGCTCAGGACAAGGGGTAAAACAGGACCAGGGAAGAGTAGGTTTAAATGTATACTATACAAACAGTAGGAGCGTTAGAAATAAAATAGACTTGCTGAGAGCGGTTGTATGTACCGAGAATGTAGACGTCATAGCAATCACCGAAACTTGGATGAATCTGGCGAGCAAAAATTTTTTATCAGAGTACCACATAGAAGGGTACAACCTTTTTCACAAGGACAGGGAAGGTAGGAAGGGGGGAGGGGTCGCACTCTTCGTCAAGGATACATTAAAATGTTGTACTAATAATTCAATAAAGGGTGAAATAGGAACCGAGTCTGTGTGGGTAGAAATCACGGAAGGAAGAGAAAAACTAATTATGGGAGTGATTTACAGGCCCCCAAGTCTTAGCAAAGAAGCAGCTTAGCCCATATGGCAGGAAATGAGTAGGGCAGCAAAATATAACAACCTATGCATTATGGGGGATTTCAACTTCAGAAATATTGACTGGGACAACATTGTAGGCGACTATGAATCTGAAGACTTCCTAGACGCAGTACAGGACAATTTTTTGAAACAACTAATTACAGAACCTACTAGAGGTGACAATATATTAGACCTAGTATTAACAAATAAAGAAAATATTATCAGAGATATCACAGTAGGGGAAGAACTAGGTAACAGTGATCACAGAGAAATCAGGTTCACCCTAAATTGGGAAACGAAAAACAATGACAATATGGTCAGAGTCCCAAACTTTCGGTTGGCGGATTATCAGGGGTTAAGAAGGTACCTAGGTGAGGTCACCTGGGAACAGTCACGTCAGTTCCCAGTAGGAAGTGGTGAGGTCATAGATGACACAACAATTGATCATGACTATAATATATTCACCAGTATACTACATAAAGCACAAGAACAAAATATACCATACAGAAAAATTAGGTCAAATAAGAATGAGCCAAGGTGGATGACCAGAAAACTTAAACATGACATAGGAATAAAGAAAGGAATATATTAGAAATTAAAGGGAGGGGAGGAGCAGCTCAGAAACAGGTATAATGAACTATCTAGGAATGTTAAGAAAAATGTAAGGAAAGCAAAGAGAGACTATGAAATCAAAATAGCAAGAGAATCCAAGGCGAATCCCAAGGGATTTTTCCAGGTATATTGGACAAAGGTCAAGGACAAAGTTGGGCCTTTAAAGTCAGGGAGGGGAGAATTGATAAATGGCAGTGAAGACATGAGCAAAGCATTGAACAGCTACTTCTTATCAGTTTTCACAGAAGAAATTTGCGATGAAATTCCGGAGGTGGAACTGATATTTAAGGGAAAGGAAGAAGAGAAATTAAAGAATATCACCATCAGAAAAGAGGATGTTCTTAAGAAGATAAATAAACTAAAGAACACAAAATCCCCAGGGCCGGATGAAATTTTTCCTCGAGTCTTAAAAGAGTGTAGGGAACAGATTAGCGGACCCCTCGTAAATTTATTTACAAAATCATTAGACACTGGAGTTGTGCCAGAGTTGTGGAAACAGGCGAATGTAGTACCCATATTTAAAAAGGGAGACAGAGCATCAGCGTCAAATTACCGGCCGATCAGTTTGACGTCAGTAGTGGGGAAATTTCTTGAATCAATTATAGCAGATAGCATCCGATCGCATCTAGAGAAAAGGAAATTAATCTACGACTCTCAACATAGGTTTACAAAAGGAAAATCTTGTCTAACAAATCTGCTAACGTTTTTTAGGAAAGTCTTCGAGGTAGTAGATAATGACGAAAATTACGATGTTATTTACTTAGACTTTAGCAAAGCATTTGACAGAGTACCGCATCAGAGGCTTCTGAGAAAAATTAAGGCTCATGGTATCGAGGGGAAAGTTTTAAATTGGATAAAATCATGGCTCACCGATAGAACGCAGAGGGTCAGCGTAGATGGTGTTAAATCTGAGTGGGGCCGTGTAACCAGTGGGGTTCCCCAGGGGTCAGTACTAGGCCCACTCTTGTTCATAATCTACATAAACGATTTAGATACTGGGATCAGCAGTGACATAAGCAAGTTTGCGGATGACACCAAAATAGGGCGGCAAATTAATTCAGGGCAGGATGCAAATGCATTACAGGAGGATCTAAATAAACTGCAGGGATGGTCTGAAAAATGGCAAATGAAATTCAACACCAGCAAGTGCAGCGTACTTAATATTGGAAGAACAAATACTTATAATGTATACAGCCTGAACAACATCAACCTAGAGAAGTCGACTTGTGAAAGAGACCTAGGGGTACTTGTAAGCCCGGACCTACGGCCTAGAAAACAGTGCGTTAATGTTCGAAATAAGGCAAACAGAGTATTGGGTTTTATATCTAGAAGTGTAAGTAACAAGAGTGCAGAGGTCTTATTGCAACTATATCTTGCGCTAGTTAGGCCGCACCTCGATTATGCGGTTCAGTTCTGGTGCCCCTATTATAGAATGGATATAAATTCACTAGAGTCGGTGCAGCGAAGAATGACAAAAATGATTCAGGGACTTAGAAACCTTCCATATCAGGATAGGTTAAAGAAACTTAACTTGCATTCCCTAGAAAGACGAAGAGTGCGGGGAGATATGATAGAAGTATTTAAGTGGGTGAAAGGAATCAATAAAGGGGATATAGATAAAGTTCTTATAATATCCGAGCAGGATAGGACTCGGAGCAACGGATTCAAGTTGGATAAGTTTAGGTTTAGGAGGGAGATAGGAAGAAACTGGTTCACAAATAGGGTGGTGGACGAGTGGAACAAGCTTAGCAACTTGTAGTAAGTGCGGGAACTCTGGAAAGTTTCAAAAGGAGGCTAGATAGATTCATGGATGATAGAGAGTGGTAATAACTCTCGACAGGAGCTGCCATGCACAGGTAAACCTGCCTATTGCAGACTCCTTATTTTCTTATGTTCTTATGTTCTTATGCTCTACAGACTGCTCAAGTGGCTTTAACGCCAATCAGTGACGAAATAATTAAAGTATACAGTGTTGTTTACATTTGTTTTCATATATCTAATACATCATGTATATACTACGTAACAATCATGACACGGCCGTACCTTGTGTTATTATGTGTATATTCAGACGATTTTCGGTTGAGGCTTTACTCCTGAACCAGCTCTTGGTGAGATAGAATATGAAAAGTAATGCTTTAAAAACTCAATAATTGTTGACATGTTCAAACTGCCAGAAAACTGATAAGTGATGGAAACAATAATATAATATCAACAAAAATATAAATTGTGAAATATTGTCGACCTCGCGTGCAATGATTTAGTATCGTACATTTGACACCTTATTTCATGTGCTCTATCCTTATGTCCCTCCAATATTTCAGGAAAACAAACAATAATCCCTAGTCATAAAATAACCCCGCAATAAAATACTTAGAAAGCAAATTATATAATCAAATTTGATTGAAATAAATAAAACAAAGCGTAAAAAAAGATTTAATACATAATTTATATTAATTTATAGAGATGAGTATATCATGATAGACAAGAATTGTATGTGCCCGACATAGGAAATTAAAATTGCCTTACTCTACGTTATTTTGTCAAATTTTATCAAAATTATATTTATCATTCCTAACTGCCTTTATTTTGAAAGAAATACATTTAATGTAAATTACACCATTATAATTATTTATTGGTCATCGCCATGAAGGCAACAGATGCTTGTTTATCGAAACTCATCTTAACTCTTATTGTAACTCAATAAAGAGCAGAAGTTGATGATTAAGTAGTTTATCAAAATAAAATGTGTTAACTGTGGACAATTTAACTAAAATAACCAGGTGTATTTAAGAGCCCCGCCTGATGATGTCATGTTCAACATTCACCCCTATGTCTTGAAATCTACCTGTAATAGTAAAGTCTATAAAATATGTTTATCACCAATGTATATCAACAATATTGAATGATATTATGCGAATAATAAGTTGATCGTAATTAAGGCTGGTATTAACGAGATCTTGTACAATATTGTGGTTTGTATTTGCGGGAATATAACAAAATACTGGAACAACATCCCATCCCTGTTGAGGAGGTCGAAGAAACTCGTCTGCGATCCAAACATTACACGGACACCAGTGCGGAGATAATGGCGGGCCTTAATTGTGATGGTACACGGGGTGTGTGGGCACTCTCAAAGCGTCTCTGATGTGCTGTAGAAGCTGAGAGTACCATGAGTGAAACCCATTTGAGGAGGGTATTGGTGGAAGATATACCATCGCTCGTGGCGTGCCACACCGTAGCGAGCCAGTCAGCTGATTTGGCCCCAGTACACAGTGCCAGGGTGAGGAGCTCCCACGCCCACGTCATGGAGAAGAGGACGGTGGCAGATGGCACCACCCACGTCATCGACAAGAGGCCACTGACAGATGGGGTCGCTCATAGCTCTGGGCTTGCCACAGAGCTAAGGGAGAAACTGACCATCAAGATTGGTGTTATGAATGGCATGAAGATTGGCACCACAGATGCTGAGGTGCATGTGCCATCGGTTAAGTCAACCAAGTCACTTGTGTTAGAGGAGCAGTGTTCAGAGTCTAGTCATGATTCCGCGTCCAAATCTGATATCAACGGGACGGTGTGTAATGGCCACTCTGTGTCCGAAGCGACCAGTAGCAATAGTATCGCAATTTCAGACACATTTTCCATAAATTCAGAAAAGTCTTCGGACTCCTCCCATTCATTTTCTGGTGCTCGACCAAGGACAAGAAACACATCTAACAGTTCACAAAGCACACAACCTAAAAGTGAGAACGATCTTAGCTCAACCAGTGAAAGTTTAATAACTCCGGAAATTTGCATAAGTCCTGTTCCATTGATTGTAGACAATGATCTGAAAGTAGACTATGTTAATTATGAAAATGAATTACAAATGTCGGCCATAATGAGGCTAATTCAGAAGGATTTATCGGAACCATATTCAATATATACTTATAGATATTTTATACATAACTGGCCCAAACTGTGCTTCCTGGTACGTAGCATTATTGTGTGTGTTGGGGTCTGCCAGTGCCAAGGTGTTGAATTATGTCTTAAAGTGAAACTCAGACCATCATAAGTTATCATTATGTTTCATCAGGTAGTGATTAATATATTCATGTTTCTTAAAACAAGACTAAGGTGTAAAGAAAGAATGTCACTTTATTACTTGTAAATTTTTTAAAGGTTCTTTCCTGTTTTATTAGCTTTCATGCATAGAATGAAAAAAAATTCAGGAAAGAAAAAATTAAAGAGAGTACTGTTAAAAATGAGTTGCAGACTGTGAGTAATTTATGCCAGCAGACAAAATCAAGCAAGCAGATGATGATTGTATACTAGTGGTAATGTGCTCGCCTCTCACTGCTGTGTCCCAGGTTTGATCTCTTGGTCAGATGTGAGAATGGTGTTAACCAGTGTGATCCTCCCAAACATTGCTGGATTTTTCTGGGTAATCAAATTTTCTCCTTTACTAATACAGTACTTGACAATCATGATCATAAAAAAAACGACTGCTGGACTGGCTAGAAAGCTGACAGGTGGTGGAATAAAAACAAATAAAGAATAATGTTAGGTTGGTTGGTCTGGTTAAAAAAAATATATATAATTAAAAATAATTTAGTTTGATTGATTAGTCTCTTAGGTTTTCAAATTCTTCAGGTATCTACACACAAGCTGTTCTCATATTTGGTGTGATGCCAACCTCCCTTCCTGCTCATAAGTTCATTTGTGTGTTTTCCTCACTGCAATACATAGCTACATTAAAAAGAACTTACTTGGAAATATCCTTTAAGAGAATTCAGAGTAACAAGATGGCACATTTCTTTACATTTTTACCCAAATTAGTTGTGGTTAGTGTCATATTACTTTGATTTTGTTTCAGATTTTTGGGATTCATTTATGACAAAAAGGAACATCTTTGTACAAGTTTATATTACAACTTTCTTGTGTTTAAAGTTAAGGATTTGGGTGTTGACAAGGATTTACTTAATAGCAAGGCTTAAAGTACAGTACTATTGTACAATGAATTTTTAAAAAATTACAGTATGGTACAGTACCCTTGTATTGGTTGAGGAAAAAGTATAATTTCCGTTTGATTTTATTGCTTTATCGAATCTCTGTTGAAACTTCTTTTAAGGCCGAGGCGATGTACAGACAAATTTTATCACATTGTCTCTTGATAACTAAGATTGTAATGATTCTCAAGAAACCTAACCTAACCATGAGTAAGATACTTGAGTACTGTACAACTTCTCATCCATACTGATATACAATGTAAGGAGATTTGTCAGTACAAATAGCCATGGCACCTCTTTTAATGCATCGCTTACAAAATCAGTGGTGGTAGCAAAAATACTAATGTGAACCTTCATTGGTAGTATTGAAAAAAGGATCTCATGAAGATTAAGAACCACTGCTTATTTCACCAAATGATTAACCCTATAGACGTTTATTTTGTTTCTAAGTTGCAATTCCAAGGAAAGTATGAAAATTATATTGGTGTACTGGTCTTTTTTAACTACTTTTTTTTAGTAAGGTAACACCATAAAGTTTCTGTATCTAGTTTTAATATTTCTTATAAACATCTGACAGCAAGGGAAAAAATTATTATTTTTTTAAATGAAGCATTTATGGGTTCCTCATTTTATGCTATGCAAATTAGCCAAAACTTTATCAAAGGTTGTAAAAAAACATACTGGCATCAGAAGCAAAATTTGTCCTTATACAGTATAGCTAAAAAATATGATACAGTACTGTGTTCTTTTGCACTCGCCATTAGGTGGTAAAATTCTCTCTCTCTCTCTCTCTCATATATATATATATATATATATATATATATATATATATATATATATATACACACACATATATATATACACGGTCTCTCCTCGACTTACGACGGGGTTCCGTCCCGACGACCAGGTCGTAAGGCGAAAATAATACATAGAAATTCTAAAATAGGTGTCTCTTTTTCTTCTCAGCACCATGAGAACTCTCACATTTACGCTTGCCAGCCATTTTAAAGGGAATTAAAAAAAAAAAATTTGTCAGTACACAACGTGATCACTAACGTCAGGACTCGGAAATACGTAATTTGAAAAATATTTAACACGACCACGGCGGTCGTATGTCCGGGTAGTCGTAAGTCGAGGAGTACCTGTATACTGTATATTAGAGCTGCTCCCTGACTTACGACGGGGTTAGGGACCCAAATCCAGGTCGTAACTCGAAATGGTCTTAAGTCGAAAATGCTTAAATAATACATAGAAAATCTAAAATGGGTGTCTCTTTTTCTTCTCAGCACCACAAAACTCTCACTTTTAAGCTTGCCAGCCATTTTAAAGTGAATTACAAAAAAAAATTTTGTGAGTACACAACGCAATCACTGACGTTGGGACTCGAAAATATGTGTATATATATATATATACTGTATATATATATATATATATATATATATATATATATATATATATATATATATATATATATATATATATATATATATATATATATATATATATATATATATATGCTATAACGAATCTAATTGGTTCCAGAACCTCGTTCGTTATAGGATTAATCCGTTCCAGGCCCCCAAATACAACCACTTAACACTGAAAAAATTCTGTGGAAAATGTAAAAAATACGGTACTTTATCTTACCTTAGTGTTGTTCAGCATGCAGGACAGGAGGCAGAGGGGGGAGGAGAGAATTATGGAGAAGAGGTGGAAGAAGAGGAGTCATCCTTCCTAACCCTCTTTGGTGACTGTCTCACAGGCACTTTGTCTGTAGGTTCTTTTGTTACCTTTGTAAAGAAGGAATCCAGGGTTGGCTGCTTCAACCTTGATTTCTGGACCTTCCAAAAGTAGTTCATAACATTGTCATTAAACACACTGATGGCCTTTTGCACAGAACCAACATCAGGATGATAATCCTCAGCAAGTTTGGACAGTTTGCTCCAGCAAAAAAACGCATCCTTGAGATCTTTGGCTGGAATGATGCGACTTTCCTCCTTGTCCACCTCCTCCCCTGACTCCTCAGAAGTTAAGCTCCGCTTCAGTGTCTCATTTTCTTCTTTGTGAAGCTCAAGCAGCTCCTCAGTGGACAGTTCCTTACTGTGCTCTTCCACCAACTCCTCAACATCATCATCATCCACTTCCAGGCCCATGGAATTGCCCAGAGACACAATTTCATGAACAACAGCCTCTTCTTCTAACTCTTCGAAGTCTCTTTGAAGCACACATTCAGGCCACAATGGCCTCCAAGCAGCACAAAGACACCTCACAGTAACCTCTTTCCAGGCTGAGGTAATTAAAAAAAACAGCGTCTGCTATATTGAAGTGACTCTTCCAAAATTCCTTCAAACTAACATCACTGGAAGAAGTGGATGCAAAACATTTTCTAAACAGTGCCTTTGTGTACAGCTTCTTAAAGTTAGAAATTACCTGTTGATCCATGGGCTGGATGAGAGGTGTTGTGTTGGGTGGCAAGAAGTGCACAGTGATGAAGTTGAACTCCTCTGGCAATTCAACCATCAAATTAGGAGGGTGGGCTGGTGCATTGTCCATCACCAACAAAGCTTTCAGTGGAAGATTATTCTCCCTGAGGTATTCCCGAACACTGGGTCCAAACACCTCAATCACCCACTCAGAGAATAAACTCCTGGTCACCCAAGCTTTTGGGTTTGACCGCCACATAACACCAAGGCGGGTCTTCCTAATGTTTTTGAAAGCTCTGGGGTTTTCTGCATGGTACACAAGGAGTGGCTTTATTTTGCAGTCACCAGAAGCATTAGCACAAAGAAGGAGGGTAAGCCTGTCTTTCATTGGCTTATGGCCAGGGACAGAAGTTTCCTCCTTGGTAATGTATGTACGGCGAGGCATTTTTTTCCAAAAAAGTCCAGTTTCATCACAGTTGAATACCTGCTGAGAAACAAAGCCTCCCTCTTTAATCACATTCAAAAAAATGTCATGGTGTTCCTTAGCTGCTTCCTTATCTGCACTAGCAGCATCACCATGTCTCACAACACTATGTAATTTATTTCTCCTTCTGAAACCAGTAAACCACCCCTTGGTACCCCTAAACACTGGCACATCACTATCACTTGCACTGGGAGTCTTGGCTTTAAGGTCCTCAAACAATTGTCTGGCCTTCTCACAAATTATAGCTTCACTAATGCTATCACCTGCCATTTCTTTCTCCTTTATCCACACTAAGAGTAAATTTTCCATCTCCTCAATCACATTACACCTTGCTTTGCTAAGTCTAGAGATTCCCTTAGCCACTTCCACAGTTTTCAACTCCTCTTCATTCTTCAAAATCGTACATATAGTCGATTCAGCCATCCCATACTCATCACTAAGTTTTGCAATGCTTGTTCCATCCTCACGTTTCTTTATGATTTCTTTCTTAATTTCAAGAGTTATAAGCTTTCTCACTCGCTTTGGACGATTCATTGTTACAATTGTACACTTGTATAACAAAATATTTATACAAATAACTCTATTTCCACATCAAAAGACGAAATTTCAACAATAACAGTGGTGCACTGGCTACACAATGAGACAAAGATGGCGCCTGACGCTCTTGTTGTGGGTCGGCACAATAGTCCCGATATTTGTAGTGTTATGTTAGTATATCTCTCAATTTTATAGACCTAGTTATAGCATACCTTACTGTATATATACAGTTATATGGACCTTACTAATATTCTATAACGAACGGATCCTACTACTAATATTCCTATAACTAACAGTTTTACCTATAAAATTGAGAATGCTATAACTAACTAAACTCCTACAACTAACATTATTTAAAAATTTTTTTTTTTTTTACTAATTTATTGTTTTTTATTACAAGTATTAATGATATTCTTTATTTCCAGGGTTTAGATGCATATTTATGCACTTTTTTACAATTTTACAATTTTATATTATATTTTTCAGTGTTAAGTGGTTGTATTTGGCCTGGAACGGATTAACCTATATCTAATCTAATGCTATAACGTAAAAGGTTCTAGAACCAATTAGATTCGTTATAGCATACCCTACTGTGTATATATATATATATATATATATATATATATATATATATATGCATATATATATATATATATATATATATATATATATATATATATATATATATATATATATATATATATATATATATATATATACACACACACACACACACACAGTGGTCCCTCGGTTAACGAGCACAATCTGTTCCAGCAGGTTGCTCGTTAACCGAAACCATTGTTTCAATGGGTTTTTGGGTAATTGGTTCCAGCTCACCGAAAATTGCCTAAATTCAACAAAAAAGGTAGAAAAGTACACTTACTTTGAGGTGTGTGTGTAGAAGGCTCCTGGATGATGATTATGATGATGGGAATTAGAATGGGGGTGGAGGAGAAGGGAGAAGAGAAGGCATTGGGATGGAAGAGAAGTCACCCCATGGCACCATTTCACCCATAAAATTTTAGTTCTCTTGGCGTAATTCAAGATTATTTTCTTTAAATCAACACTGCACTGCATTGTATATTGTTAATATGTAAAATAAATTTCAAAATGACCAATAATTTGCTTGGAAACACAGAAAAAATGCGTTTAGTTGAAGAGAGTCTCAAGCAAGATGTTACCTCCACTGAAAAGAGAGAGACTAACGCCTGTCTGGTGTGTTAACAGGCTGGATGACACGCCAGAAACTATTTTCTTTACCTTCAATTATGTTCAATAATTGTTAAAATGACTAAAAAAAGTTAATATTAAACTTTTAAAATTATTGAATAGTATAAACTTCTTGATATTTACTAAAATAGTAAGGAATTTAAGCCCTAAAACCGATTACTGTATTGGCGGACTGATACTAAAGCTGGTTGCCTGGTCAGTGCAAGCGAAAACATGTTGAGGTCGGTTCAAAAGAACTTCGTTAATCGAATTTTTTTTCGTTAACCGAATTGAAGATCCTTATGGAAGGCAGTTCGTTAATCGAAATTACGTTAACCGAGGTGTTCGTTAAATGAGGGGTCACTGTATATATATACTGTATATACTGTGTGTGTATATATATATATATATATATATATATATATATATATATATATATATATATATATATATATATATATATATATATATATATATATATATATATATATATATATATATATATATATATATATATATATATATATAATTATCATTAATGTTTTGTTCATGAAAAGTTTACACAACAACACGCCTCAATTAAAGAAAGAATTGCGTGAGTGTGAGAGGTAGAAAGTTGTCGCGGGCGACTGGCACTTGAAACCATCGCAGTCAGTGTTGACAAATTTTCAAATGTGAATTATCGTACTGGAACCTCAAAATTATCGTTTCTTCATCAAATTATCGTACACTGCTCGACATTTATTACTACAGTACCTTAATTCAGTCACTTTTAGTGGAATTTTACATTTTGAATGACGTAGTTACCATTTACGACATATTGTAGTATCTTAGGGGAGTGAGCCCCCCCCCCCTCTCCCCACGAAAATCCAATTAAGGACATGCACACACACACCTATTAAGGCCATTCCTTATTTTTGCTCTGGATTCTCCCCCTCCTCCCCCCCCCTCCCCCATGGAAATTACTCACCAGGGGGAGTGACCCCCCTGGTTAAGAACCACTGCTTTACACAACCACTGAACTGCTTAATGAGACTGTTTGTCATCATCCGAGGCAGGGGAGTGGTGTTAGTGCCCCCCTGCCCCCACACTCTCACACCATGCTGCTTCCCCACCACCACCTGAGCCTTCAGTCTCCAAGCCAGTGAAGTCTAGTGGTAAACCATCTAACAGATCACACAGGTAAATCTTGAACATTATCATCAACAGTGCCATCAACACGGTAACAGATAAGTGAGTAGGTTACACCACACCTGTTCACACACTCTGATCAAAACAAACCACCCCGCTACCTGAAGTCATCAAGATGGCTGCCCAGAGTGACTATCAACTTGCTCTACTAATCGTTATTGTGTTGATATGTATCGTTAATGTGTTGGGGTGTTTCATTTCATACTGTTATTATTGTGATAAATCGTTAATGTGAAACTTTTTAATGTGAAGTATGTACAGTACAGTACTGTAGTTTGTACTGATTAGCACTAGGGTCACCAAGTGGCAGTACACATCTGCGTTTACCCACAAAGGACATGTGAACAATAGCTGAATCAGATACACTATGTCTCTACTTAATTCTTTTGTTTTCAAGATTTTTATGTAAAGAATAAACATTCTCCTGGTACTGCATCATTGATTAATACTGTATAAGGAAACAGAATTGCTCTTTAACAGTACAGTACAACTACTCCTCGACTTACGACCACCCGGACATATGACCGCCCCATTCGTACCAAAATTTTTTCAAATTACAGTGGTCCCTCAGTTAACGAGCGCCTCGGTTAACGAGATTTCGGTAACGAATTACCTTCCATAAGATTCTTAACTTCGGTTAACGAACAATCACTCGATTAATGAATTTCTTACGAGCCCCCCTCAACACGTTTTCGCTTGCATTTGGCGGCCCAACAGCTGTAGTATTAGTCCGCCAATACAGTAATCGGTTCTAGGGCTTAAATTCCTTACTATTTTAGTAAATATCAAGAAGTTTGTACTATTCAATAATTTTGAAAGTTTTATATTAGTTTTTTTTTTTGGCATTTTAACAATTATTGAACATAATTGAAGTACAGGTATAGGAAGCTAGTTTTTTGCCCGCCAAACAGCCTGTCAACACACCATACAGGCGTCAGTCTCTGTGTCTTTTCAGTGGAGGTAACATCTTGCTTCAGACTCTTCAACATAAATGCTTTTTTTCTGTGTTTCCAAGCAAATTATTGGTCATTTTGAAATATATTTTACATATTGATGATATATTGCACAGTGCAGTGTTGATTTAAAGAAAATATTCTTTATTTACAGCAATTAAACTTAAAATATCACGTGTTGAAATTGTTTTTGAATCCAGCATGGGTCCCAAGAAATCAAGAAAAACGATTTCAATCCAAGTGATACAGGAAATTATTAAGAAACATGAAGAAGGCATTAGAACAAATGTGCTTAGCAAAGAATATGGCATGTCAACGTCAACTGTGTCGACAATTCTTGCACAGAAAGACAAATTCAAGGAAGTGAAAGTGAGAGACAAATCTACCAGAGTGTTTAAAGGTAGATCCCTAATAGCAGAAACAGAGAGGTTACTTCTCATTTGGAATCGGGAAAAACAGATGAAAGGTGATTCAGTTTCTACTGAATTTATTTGTGAAAGAGCCAGGGAGATTTACGAACATTTAAAGACAGATCAACCTGGTTCTTCAGGCACAGAATTTGAAGATTTTAGGGCCAGCAAAGGCTGGTTCAAAAAATTTAAGAAAAGAAGTGACATTTTTAGTGTTGTTAGGCATGGTGAGGCTGCCAGGGCTGATGAGGAAGGAGCAGCCAAATTTTTAGTGGAGTTTAAAGAACTGATGGATGAAGAAAATTATCTTCCACAGCAAGTATTCAATGTGGACGAAACTGGGCTGTTTTGGAAGAAAATGCCCAAAAGAACATTCATCACCAGAGATGAAGCCTCTTTACCTATAAATGAACCCATGAAAGACCGTCTCACTCTATTGCTTGGTGCCAATGCTTCAGGGGATTTCCGACTGAAGCCTATGCTTTTCTACCACTCTGAGAACCCCAGGGTATTCAAGCAACAAAAAGTGGTAAGAACAAAGCTTGGAGTTTATTGGAAGTCCAACCATAAGGCATGGGTGACAAGACAGCTCTTTAATGAATGGGCTGTTGAGGTGTTTTGCCCTTCTGTGAAGAGCTACCTAACCACCAATAAACTCCCTTTAAAGGCACTTCTCCATATGGATAATGCCCCTGGTCATGACCCTCAACTTGCCAGTACTTTGGAGTCTCAATTTGACTTTGTCAAAGTGTTGTTTTTGCCTCCAAACACTACATCAATCATACAGCCAATGGATCAGAATGTGATCAGCAACTTTAAGAAGCTGTACATGAAGAAAATGTTCAGGAGGTGTCATCAGGCAACTTCCACTGATCCAGAACTAACACTGGCACAGGGTAATACTGTATATATATATATATATATATATATATATATATATATATATATATATATATATATATATATATATATATATATATATACAGGTTGACAATCCTTTATCAGAAATCCTTGTGGCCAGAGGCATTTCGGTTTTCTGAATTTTTCGGTTTTCAGAATGGTTAGGGTTTTTTTTTTTAATGTGTATTAGCCCACCCGGGCATAGATCACTGACCCACATTGGGGCCTGGGGGATCGAAAATAAAATAAAAATTATAATAATAATATCAATTCATAGGTCTAGGTCATGTTTCTCACTTTTGATCTTTTTTTCATTCTTGTATTTCTTTACTGTATTATTATTATTTTATTATTTCAGTATTATTATTATTCATTTTATTATTATATTTTATTATTATTATTGTAATCATTATTATTGTATTTTGGTGTATTTTTATTAAATTTTTTATTTACTATGAATAATTATTATTATTATTATAATTATTATTACTATTTAATTTTCGCCCCCCCCCAGGCCCCGATGTGGGTCAGTGATCTATGCCTGGGTGGGCTAATAATCCCTGAAAAAACAAAAACAAAAAACAATGACCCACAAAAAAACTTTCGGTTTTTAGAGCTTTTCGGTTTTTGGAATTTCGGATAAAGGGTTGTCAACCTGATATATATATATATATATATATATATATATATATATATATATATATATATATATATATATATATATATATATATATATATATATATATATATATATATATATATATATATATATATATATATATATATATATATATATATATATATATATATACATACATACATACATACATACATACATACATACATACACTTCTAGTGTTCCATTTATTAACATTAAATAACATTCCTTAAAACAACCATATTAATTTGTTTACATAAATTTTACTACAGCTACAACCAGGGTCTTATTTTCTTCAGTTTTATATGTAGATCCACTTAGTCACTGGTTTTGTAATCAACGAAAACAATGACGTCTCGTTTCCTCGTGTGTTTTAATATTCTACATATTATTAATGAATTGTATTGTTCATTTTGCACACATAAAAATTAATTAAATCAAAAAGACATTCAGTAATAAACAATTATGAATCTTTTGTATATAAGAGAAATGACACTGTTTACTCGATTTGTGCACGTCTGAACGTTGGTGGGCCGCTCAAACCCGTCGAAATTTGAGTTTCCGTTGTCAAAATATTAAATTGTGTAGTGTTTTTTTTAGTCCAAATAAAAAACGTCGAATTAAAAACTCCCAAAATTTGAGAACCTACTGTACAACATTTAACCCTTTAATATATCTTCAAAGAGACCACGAGGCAATGAAAGTGTTGCTAGTGCTTCCAAGCGTAAGCACTAGTCACTATCTATCCAGGAAAAGGGTGAATTTCCATGGTCTGGAAATTTCCATGGTGTGGCACCAGTCCGGTCCCGAGGTTGCCGGACTAGAGAGGTACAACCTGTAATAAAGAACCATAAAGAAATGCAAAAATGAAGAAAAATCAAGATTGAGAAACAATATACCTGTATGTATGTTGTGTTGTGAATAGTAAGAGAAATAATTGAGACCCTGTAATTGTGTGTAAATGAGGCAGAAAGTCAGATCAGCAACCTGGGACTTGGTCACAATTTTCGCTATGCCATATGTTCTTTGACTTTTCCATTTTTTATTCATGGTTTCTGTGCTGGTTCATATTTATTTATTAAAGTGGTTAATGTTTTAAAGCAAATTCTATTGAAATATGAATGGCAAATGAACAAAAATGAATACCGGTAGAGGGACTTAAATGAGGTAGGTTAGGGATAGGTACTTTGAAAATGTATGTGTTATTTACGTAGACTTTATTTATTATTAACCGAATTTTTTTATTATCCGTCGGCCGCTTCCCCCCATATATGGGCGGTTAATCAAGGTTTTACTGTATATACAGTATAATTTCCTACTTGATTCTTGTATACAGTATAGTATTGTATTTACATGCACAAAATCATATGTTTTTCCCTACAAAACCACTTTAAAATCACTTTCAATAATTGTATGACGAAACATACTAAAAAAAAATTTCCACAAAATATCCTTGTAAAATAGGGGTGCGTCTTATGCGGTGGTGCGTCTTATATGCCGGCAAATGCGGTATATACAGTCTCCTCCACTTACGACGCGGTTCCGTTTCAACGACCAGGTCGGAAGTCGATTGAGTCGGAAGTCGAACCAACGTAAATAATACATAGTACAGGTAATAATTGTAAAACTTTTACATTTTTAATACACAAACTGGGCGGGATACAACGTGGATGCTGTACACACATGGCAGGGTGCCAACCGAAGTTGTCGTACGACGTCGTTAAACATTACGACCAAACGTCTAAACTCGAAAATAATGTAAAATATTTTAATATAATATAACGACAATGACCATCATAAATCGTATTTGTCGTAAGTTGAGGAGAGACTGTTACAGGTCCCCAACTTACGAACGCCCGCCGATACGAATTGAGTTAAACTTGAAATTTGCAGTGCAGTACAGTATTATAATTACCTGATGACTTATTTTTTACTTTCATTTAGTGTCTTTTGTCATTCTATTTCTTCATTTGTCTTAAATTAAGTGATTTTAGATGTGTCTAAGGACTTAGGCTATGATATATAGTGGTCCCTCGGTTAACGAACACAATTTGTTCCAGAAGGTCGTTCATTAACCGAAACCATTGTTTCAATGGGATTTTGGGTAATTGGTTCCAGCTCACCGAAAATTACATACAAAGTAAAAATAAATGCAGTAAAGTGCACTTACTTTGAGGTGTGTATATAGAAGGCTCCTGGTTGATGATGATGATGGGAATTAGAAGTGGGGGTGGAGGAGAAGGGAGAAGAGAAGGAAGTGGGGATGGAAGAGAAATCACCCCATGCTTCATGCCGCCATTTCACCGATAAAATTTTAAGTTCTCTAGGTGTAATTCAAGATTATTTTCTTTAAATCAACACTACACTGCACTATATATTGTCAATATGTAAAATAAGTTTCAGAATGACCAATAATTGTACTGTAAAAATGTAAAAATAGTTTATGTTCAAGAGAGTCTCAAGCAAGATGTTACCTCCACTGAGCAGAGACACAAACTGACGCCTGCTGGGTGAGTCAAGTGGCTGTTTGGCGCGCTAAAAACTAGTTTCCTGTACTTCAATTATGTTCAAGAATTATTAAAATGACTAAAAAATTTAATATAAATCTTTTAAAATTATTGAATCGTGCAACCTTCTTGATATTTTCTCAAATGGGAACGAATTTAAGCCCTAAAACCGATTACTGTTTTGGTGGACTAATATTCCAGCTGGTGAACAAGCGAAAACATATTGACAAGAATTCATAAGGAATTCGTTAACCGAATTGAAGATTCTTATGGGAGGTAGTTCGTTAACCGAAATTTCGTTAACTGAGAGATCACTGTATATATATATATATATATATATATATATATATATATATATATATATATATATATATATATATATATATATATATATATATATATATATATATATATATATATATATATATATATATATAGTCGACCCTCGTTAATTCGGACCCCTTTAATCCGGATTTCGGAAAATTCGGACAAAATCTGAACGAACTTTTATTTATTTATTTTTTTTTAAGATTTTTAGGAATATTACCTATGCGGACCTTAAGCTAAAATGCTGGTCCACCCACTGCTGGGATAAAACACCAGCGTCTTTTTGGTTAAATGTAACATCTCCACCACTAGTGTGGGGGGGGGATGCAACTTTTAGCTTCAGACATGAAAAATATTTACCATTTACTGCCAGTAAACAATGGAAACGTAAAATATGTACCAATTAGTAATGAAAAGTTGTGCAGTTCCTTCAGCAAATGAAGCTCACCAACTTACAATAGGCTAAATTACCTTACAATGTGCTTTCAGTAGTCTATGTTGAAGTTCTTAGCACAGGCTAACTTATCATATCATATACGGTATCACAGTTCTCATTGATCTACAAAAAATACCGGTATTAAAAACCTTTTCGATATTTCACACTTAATATAATACCCGGTAATCTACTTCGACCTCCTATTGTTTACAATGACGCATGACGCACCACCAGCTCTATCAGCTAGACGGTACACGTGTTTTTCGAATCGTTTTCAGTTAAAAAACTGTTACATCACATGTATGTTTTACCTTAACCGTGCCTGAATGAATATATTCTCGGAAATAAATAGTAGTTTTGCTGAAACGTGATGTATTTTAATGTAAAATAGGATAAAATACATGACGAAAACAAAAGATTTTACCTAAGCTTCCGATGTTCAAGAGAAGTTACTCGTTTTTTTAATAGTTTTTGGTTAAAATATTGTTATATGACGATGGTATTCTATTCATACTGTGCTTGATATAATGCATTCACGGAAATGTAATATTTTTGCTGAAATGACGTACGTATTACAGTGGAAAGTGGGATAAAATCAGATGAAAACAATGATTTTCGCATTTTTTCGTTCAAAAGATGTTACCGTAATTGCTTTTCGAATGGTTTTCAGTTAAAAAACTGTTGTACAGTATTACAATAATATTCTATCCTAATTGACTTGAATAAATACTATGATACCATATTTCTGAATATTTTCATTAAAATCCATCAAAATCATTTTCCTTTTCATCATCTGCAGCACCAAACAACTTCTCCCAGTCCTCTCCTTGAACAGGGCTAGAGGGTACGTGTTTTTCGAATCATTTTCAGTTAAAAAACTATTAATCACACGTATATTTTACCTTAACTGCGCCTGAATGAATATATTCTCGGAAATAAATAGTAGTTTTGCTGAAACGTGATGTATTTCAATGTAAAATAGGATAAAATACATGACGAAAACAAAAGACTTTACCTAAGCTTCCGATGTTCTTGAGATGTTACTCGTTTTTTTAATAGTTTTCGGTTAAAATTCTGTTATATTACATTAATATTCTATTCATACTGTGCTTGATATAATACATTCACGGAAATGTCATATTTTTGCTGAAATGACGTACGTATTACAGTGGAAAGTGATGAAAGCAATGACTTTCGCTTTCTTTCGTTCAAAAGATGTTACCGTAATCGCTTTTCGAATGGTTTAGTTAAAAAACTGTTGTATTACAATAATATTCCCTCCTATTGACTTGAATAAATACTTGAATGGAAATACATGTATACAATATTTTTGTTGAAACTACCCGCGTTTCAGTGTAAAGTGTCGTAATAATTAATGATAAACAATTTGCCTTCGGCACTCGTGTTTCAGGCACGACGAGCCTCAGTTTATAGGACGTAGAGCGTTTTTACTGAAGGTTTTGTTGTTCCATTACCCTCAAAAACGTGGGTCGAACTGTAAACGAGGAATATCTTAAATTAACGATTTCTTGGTCAAAAAATCAGGGTCGACCTATAAACGAGGGGGGGGTTATAGACGAGTATATACGGTATATATGTATATATGTATATATGTATATATATATATGTATATATGTATATAATGTATATAATATATACACCCAGTAGGTCGAGGGTTCGATTCCTTGCTGGTGAGGTCGTTGATTATATGTTCAAAGTCCGCGTGTTATATGGACTAAAAATGAAGTGTATATATATATATATATATATATATATATATATATATATATATATATATATATATATATATATATATATATATATATATATATATATATATATATATATATATATATATATATATATATATATATATATATATATATATATATATATATATATATATATATATATATATATATATATATATATATATATATATATATATATATATATATATATATATATATATATATATATATATATATATATAGAACCTCACTTTACGCGTTAATTCAACCCATGGCTTCACAGAAGTGAACAACATAACATATGGGATTAATTGAATAGAGACTGGCCGAATTCTAAACTCCACTTTTTTCAGACACAATACCTACGTTAAAATAACTTTTAATTTATGATGGTATGCACACACAATTAATAATTAAGAGAAATATCAATAATATTAGGTTTTATAACACTTACATTAGTAGGAAAGATGGCTGGGCACACGGGGATGGGGGGGTTGGTTCCAAGGCAGAGGGCAGATTATAATTATTGGCCCAATAATTATTGGCCCTCACCTGTATCACTTGTATCAATTGTATCACTATCCACCACAGAGGCTTGCAGGGCCTCTTTGTCAAACCCCTCAAAGTCCATATAAGTCCATATCCTCACTTTCATTATCACTATCACTGACTTGGGCCGGTTGTGGTGGGTGGCAGGTGAAGAACTCAGTAATGTTTTGATGACTGCTACCCAAGCGCACTTGCTCGCTCCAGCCTCCGCGTAAAAGGGTACACACACCGCGAAAAGTGAGCATTCCAGTTTCGGCAGGGTACCGCGTAAACTTGGAAACGCGTAAAGTGGGACCGCGTAAAGCGAGGGTTGACTGTATATATATACACTGTAATGATAATTATCATAATTATTCATAGCAAGTAAAAATTTTAATAAAACAATACACCAAAATTAAATAAAAATGATAATAATAATAATAATAATAATAATAATAATAATAATAATAATAGTAATAATAATAATAAAATTAATAATAATAATAATAACAATAATACTGTAATAATAAAATAATAATAATAATAATAATAATAATAATAATAATTATAAAGAAATACATGAATGAAAAAAACGATCAAAAGTGAGAAACACGACCTAGACCTATGAATTATTATTATTATAATTTTTATTATATTTTTGCCACGCAGACCCCAATGTGGGTCAGTGACTTGTGCCCGGATAGGTTAAAAAAAATTAACCATTCTGAAAACCGAAAAATTCCAAATTCTGAAATGCCTCTGGCCCCAAGGATTTCAGATAAGGGATTGTCAATATATATATATATATATATATATATATATATATATATATATATATATATATATATATATATATATATATATATATATATATATATATATATATATATATATATATATATATTTATATTTATATTTATATTTCATTAGCCCAATAAAGCACGCGGACTTCTACATACAATCAACACCTCAACCCGCCAGGATTCGAACCCACGGCCCACAAGCCTATGACTGTGACCGGGGAACGCTAACCGCTGGACCACCAGGATATTAAAAGCAGTCCTAGACTTTGTTATATTTCACACAAAGCCTGTTCAACGAGCTTATGGTGCCGTGAACCTCTAATGGGGACCACCCGTATCACGTAGGTGGTCAGAGTAACGTTTTACCAAATCCGGCTTCGAAACACGAGGATCCATATATATTTCATTAGCCCAATAAAGCACGCGGACTTCTACATACAATCAACACCTCAACCCGCCAGGATTCGAACCCACACACACACACACACACCAGGTAAACCCCGTAAACTGAGGTCCAATTGACTGATTCTTTGCATAACCTACAACAATATACTGTATTAGGGAATTACCCCACTAGTCTCGCTGACTACCCCGTTGATCCGACTTTGTGTGTTATGTGCACTGCATAATGCAATCATGCCTAAATGCCCCAGCAACACTTCCTCTACTTGTTTCACCCACAAGTGATGGCTAGAGTACCGTATTTTACTGAATATACTGTATTTTATGGCATATTAGACATACAGCCATATAAGATTGACACCCCCCCCCAATTTAGGAGGGAGTATTTAAGAAAGACTTTTGTGTGTATTTTCCTCCTGTAGCCATAGTTTTCTTAAAACAATATATACAGTACCTGTAAATTTGAGGAATAAATTAAAATGAAAGTTTATATCAGTTGCCATGTGCATATACTGTACTCTACATCTGTACTCCTTGTTTACCATAGTAACGGCGACGCTACCTCCACTAATTCTTTAGCAACCCCGCCCCCCCCTCCATTAACCGCCCAGTCGTCCTCCCACCCCTTCACTAAGCCACCTAACTCGTATGCAAAGAAATGTTTATTCTTTCCAAGTGTTTGCCATTAAGACAATTATTTCTTTTACTTTTTTCACAGTATGTATGTAGGATGGTGTGTGCATGTAACTGAGTAAAAATAGATGAAGAAAGTTACGTACGTCTACCCAAAAATACGAGTTGAAAAATAACCATGCCACCTCACAGCTTGGTTCAGTAGCCTGGTGGTTACAGTGTCGAGTCTATCCTGGCTACAATGCCGCCAGCGATGTTAACAAATGCAAATGTGAAAAGAAAGTCATCTGTAAATCTTCATTCGTATCAGGTATTTGTAGATTGAAAAATAAATGTTGCAGCTATGACATTAATAGATTGTAATGTTTGTAAGAGTTCAGAAATGGTTACTGCTTAGCTACTTTTAAAGAGTTGGGTGTCTGCCATACGGACGTTAATCGTCTCAGGTTATTATTATTAGTACAGTACAAAGCAGTTATAGATCGATCTTTTATATTTCCAATAATTGTTTTTTGAGTAATTAAAAATAATAATAATGTGTTTAAGTAAGCAATAACTTATTTTTAATTCTGGAGTTGGGATAGGTAGAACTTAGCCTACTGGAGACAGCAACTGGGGGATTCATTAGCTTGTGGGAGACGGCAACTTTACAAATAGCATGCTGGCTTATTTTTTTTTAGCCATTTTTCAGATAGAAAAGTGCGTCTTATATGCCATAAAGAACTTTTGTGTTTATTTTCCTCCTGTAGCCATTGTTTTCTTAAGGATACCAACTTGGAGAATTTTATTTATCATTCGATTTTCATGATACAATATTTATACATGTACAGTAAGTCCTCGCTTAACGTCGGGGTTACGTTCCTAAAAATGCGAAGTTATACGAAACAACGTTAAGCGGATCTATTTTCCCCATAAGAAATAGATAAAATACGGTAGTTATGTTCCTCAGCCTCCCTTTGCCCCATGAAATACATTACATATACCAAAAATCATTGCCATTTCTATAGAAAATAATGCATACATATACAACTACTAAGTTTGTATTGGTATTCACTGATAAGCGGAGGTGGTAGAGCGGCGGATGGCGGGAGGGGAGGAGTGTGGCAGGAGTGGAGGAGGCCAGGAGAGGAGGAGGGTGGTGAGTCACTGAGACTCTGCGCCAAGCCGGGAGAGCATAGCTCAGCCAGACGAGAGAGGGTGATGCTCAGTAGAAAGTAGTCCGTGACGACGCAAAACGACGTAGTATCGGATCACCGGGACATTAAAAAAATTTTTGGTCTCTAAAGTTTAGTGACGTAATACCGAAACAACGTTAAGTGGGACGACGTTAAGCGCGGACTTACTGTACAATATTAATTACAGTATATCCAAGTTTCAAGCATTTTGCAATTTATTTATTTTTTTAATAAAAAAAATCAAAATTTAGAGAAATTTTATCTTGAAATTTCTCTGCCATCTCATGAAGAATTTTCTTATAAATTATATTTGTGATATTTATCAACATATTTAATGAATTGTTGGAATTATTATTATTATTATTTTTTTATATTTAGCAATTTAATTTTTGTTTAATGCTATATTCAGCCTCTTCTAATCTAATTTTTTTTATAACAAAAAAGTATGACCAGAAAATTCTTCATCTTTTTTTGCCCTTTCAAATAAGACCTTATTTTTAAATCGGCCCATAAATATTGGATAAATTTCTGAAAATGCTATAAAAACCTATTTTTGGTAAGAGCGCTGCGGTGAAGGCTGCGGCGAGTAATGAATCATAAGTCTGACCACTTCAACAGTCTAGAACGTACTGAGTTTCCTTATTTGAATGCTAGTCCAGCACCTTCCTCCCTCCACATCTTGGTAGCATACCAGAAAGATGTTGGATAGCACCAGAGAAAACAGAAGTAAGTTATCTTTTATAGCTTATTTTCTATGAATATTTTACTAGAATTCAATTGAATTTGAATTGAAACAGTTTATTTAGCCAGAATAACGCGGATACAGAGTGGATAATAATAACAATATTAACATGGCTGAACCAGTTGAGAACCTGAGCTCTCCTGTAGGCACCTAATATATACTGTACATTTATCTAAGGAAGTTTTATGTAACATTTAGTATCATCTGGAATAGTACACATAGCATGGTGGTAATAAGAACATCTCAGAATGTTACCACGGTTATCACTTCAATATTTATTAATTTTATTTATTTATTTATTTTTTAAGTATACTGTATACATAAATTAGAGTGGAATTGAAAACATAAGTATAATGGGGAAGCAGTACAACATGGGTTGTACAGTATTAAGGTTGAACAAGAGGACAGAGCTGTGAGGATTATGTCTAGTTGGTAAATTTATTTATTGCAATGGTAATTTCTTTTCTATTTACATGATAATTTCCGATAAAACGGTTTTGATGGTACAACAAAAGCAGGTATATATAGTCAATATTACAAGAAATATTAATACTTAGACAAAAGATATTTTTTAAGATATGATTTAAAGGAAGGGAGTGTAGTCTTTGCTCGGATGGGTGGGGGTAAGTTGTTCCACACCTTCACACCGTGATATTTTATGGAGGTCTAGGACTGAGAGGAGTGCATGGGGGGGGTGATTTGTAGCTCTGGGTGCTTTAAGTTGTATCTCTAATTGATATGCATCAGAATGATCTTGAGTACACTTGTGAGATTGTGGGGGGCATTTAACTGTCGATTTTATTGCTAAATCTCCATAAATAACTTTGATAGTGTGGGAGTGGCCACTGGAAGGGCACACAAAGCTCTGAGAATGTTTTTTAATTTTATTATTATTTAAAATATTTTTCGATCACGCCTAAGTCGGTTTCCTTAAAACAATTTATTCAGTGCAGTACCAGTACTAATTTGAATATATTTATTGTAAATGAATGAAAATAAATGTGTAAATTATCTAAAAACACTATAATGATATCTTGCATTGGAAGCAACTTAAAATGTGAATTTACGAGAGGCTACAAAAATACCGGAAAATTTCTGAAAATTTCCGGGGAAAAAACGTTTTTTTCCACCCAACATAAAAAAATATATATATTTATATATTTTTTATATCTCTGATAAGTATGTAGAATGGTATGTGCAAGTAACTGAGTAAAAATAAATGAGGAACGTTTCATAAATCTACCCACAAATACGAGTTGAAAAACAACCGTAACACCTCACAGCTTGGTCCAGTAGACTGGTAGTTACACAGACAAGTCTATCCTGGCTAAATGCTGCCAGCAATGTTAACAGATGCAAATGTGAAAAGAACGCTATCAGTAAATCTTCATTCGTATCAGGTATTTGTAGATTAAAAATAAATGTTGCAGGTATGGCATTAATAGATTGTAATGCTTGTAAGAGTTCAGAAATGGTTACTGCTTAGCTTCCTCTGAAAAGTTGGGTGTCTGCCCTACGGACGTTAATCATCTCGGGTTATCATCATCAGTACAGTAGCTATAAATCGAACTTTTATATTGACAATAATTATTTTTAAATTAGTTATAAAAATAATAAAGTGTGTAAGTAAGCAATAATATATTTTAAATTTCTGGAGTTGGGTTCGGTAGAAATTAGCCTACTGGAGACAGCAACTGGGGGATTCATTATCTTACGAGAGACCACAACTTCACATTTAGGATGCTGGCTGAATTTGTAGCCATTTTTCGGACAAAAAAAGTGCGTCTTATATGACATAAAATACGGCATTGTCTTTAATGGGGATGGTGTACAGTGGTCTAATCAGATTTGATATAGGCCTAACAAGAGCTAACAGGTACAAGAGATGTTCATGTGTCAATGTGTAGGAGGTTCTCACAAGTTTGTTTTTATTTACAGTACTGTACAGTAGCTAAAAAAATTATTTGTGCATACTTTGTGGGAAACAATATGAGACCATAGATGATAAATTTTGGTACATGTGGGCTGTCACTAGTCACACGTAAAATTTCGGAGCATATCGACCCCCACCTGCACATATAGCTGTTTTAGCTATTGTACATGTACAGGAATATTCATTATTACCATATTTTGTGGCATATAAGATGCATGGCCATATAAGATGCATGCCCCCATTTCAGCAGATAGTATTTATGGATAAAATTTGAGTATGTATTTTTCTCCTGTAGCCATAGTTTTCTTAAATTAATATATACAGTACAGGTGTACCCCAATAATCGATGCATGTAGGGACTGGGAAAAACCGTTGGTTATCGAATCAACGGTTATCGAAGCAAATAATCCCATAAGAACATAACAAATTCAGGGGGTTAGGGACCTGCCACCCTACAAAAATTCCCATCTACCCTTGATATATCTCTGTACTGCATGCTCTCAAGCAAGAAAATAAAGCAGACACATAAAGCAAGCATAATAAGCCTTAAATAAGTAATATAGAGCATAAATTTGAGACTGTTATTTACCTGCGTTGAGGATGGCAGAGTTAATCTAGTGTGGCAAGTTAAAGTCTCTACCAATCTTTGCTGGTCCATCACCACTCTTATTATGACTTATTACATCAAGTTGCCCAGCACAAGAGGAACTATCACTAGGGTGTTTTGGCATGATTGAGTAGCACACTAAGTCGGAAATAACGAAAAAACATGAAGTCAGAGATACATTGTAGGTGTAAAATAAGAATAAAGATGGTGGAAATGAGTCTGGACAGTGTGCAGAGCCCTCTGGTGACAAGTCTTTGCACCACATCACCGCCTGCCGATTTCAAAACAGCTCTGCTTATTTTTGGATCTCCAGGGTAACAACAAAACTGTGGGGTATTTCCCCTACAGAGGGTATATGTAATCGTCGGTTATGCAAATCGACGGTCAATGGGAAGTCGGCTTTCGGGATACACCTGTACCAGTAAATGTGAAGAACAAATAAAAATAATACCAATAAATAAGTTACAACAAGAAATACTGTATTGCCAAACCAGTAAATACTGTAAAAGCCAAATGAAAGTTCAACACAGTCGCCCTTTGCATACACTCGCTGCTTCGTCATAGCAACATGACCAGCAGGGGCACTACCTCGGTTGACTCCCTCGCATGCTACCCCCACAAACTCTGTGACCTCCTTCCGATCCCCCACTGAGCCAGCTAACTCGTGTGCAAAGAAATGTACTTTATACAGCACAGTATAGTCTCGGTTTACGCGGTCAATTAAACCTGTGGAGGTCCGCGTAAAACGAGAAACTCGTAAACGAAATAACAGAACATATGAGGCGTCCGGGGCCAGAAGGGCGAACGGACCAAATGTTACTTTTGAGATAATTGACTTTAAAGTTGATCGGTCTATACCACCCTCTATGTGTACGAAAATTTGTGCATATTGGTTATCATTAGATTTGTATGATGAAGGAGAATATGTTTCTGAAATAAATTAATGGTATGATCCCCAACTCCTGGCTCAGAGCCCAAGACCTGGTATGCATGCTTTTCTGTCAAAATCACGTAACTTTGGACCGCATGCTAGGGGGGAATAAAGTCGAATTTCCTTTAGATTTTTACACCACGAGGTCTGGACGGTTGTATTCTGGTGGAGTCTGGAAAAATCACATTTTCTATGAAATGGTCGGTTCGCCCTTCTGGCCCCGGACGCCTCATATGGGATTAATTGAAATAGAGACTGGGCCGACCCCCAGACTACCCTTTTTCCGACACAATTCGTACGTTGTAGTAAAAAGAACATCTTAATTTTATGATGGTATGCACACACAATTAATATTTAAGAGAAATATCAATAATATTAGGTTTTTTAACACTTACGTTAGTAGAAGAGATGGCTGGGCACATGGGGATGGGGGGTTGGTTCCGAGGCAGAGGGCAGATTATTGGCTCTCACCTGTATCACTTGTATCACTATCCACCACAGAGGCTTGCAGGGCCTCTTTGTCAAACCCCTCAAAGTCCATATCCTCACTATCACTGACTTGGGCTGGCTGTGGTGGGTGGCGGGTGAAAAACTCAGTAATGTTTTGTTGACTGGGCGACCTAGTGCACACCCTGCCCGCGCCGCTTCCCGCGTAAATGATGGAATGTACCGCGTAACTAATAATTGCACGTCTGGCCAGGTGCCGCGTAAATGACCAAACGCGTAAAGGAATTCCGCGTAAATCGAGACTATACTGTATATTCACTTTATGTGTTTTACCTTGTGACAATTATTTATTGAATTTTTGTTCACAATATGCATGTAGGATGGTGTATGCATGTAACTGAATAGAAATAATTGAAGAAAGTTAGGTATATCTACTTGAAAATACGAGTTGAAAAGCAACAATCTCACAGCTTCGTGCAGTAGCCTGGTGGTTACAGTGATGAGTCTATCCTGGCTACAATGCTGCCAGCGATGTTAACAGATGCAAATGTAAAAATAAAGTTATCTGTAAATCTTCATTTGTATCAGGTATTTGTAGGTTGAAAAATAAATGTTTCAGGTATGGCATAAATAAATACCTTGTAGTAATGCTTGTAAGGGTACAGAAATGGTTACTGTTTAGCTACCTCAGAAGAGTTGGGTGTTTGCCGTGTGGACGCTATTTGTCTCGGGTTATCATCATCAGTACAGTAGTTATAAATCCAGCTTTTATATTTACAATACAGTAATTATTTTTTAATGAATTAAAAATATTAATAATAACGTGTCTAAGTAAGCAATAACATTTTTAATTCTAGAGTTGGGTTAGTTAGAATTTAGTCTCCTGGAGACAGCGACTGGGAAATTCATTAGCCTACGGGAGACCTCAACCTCACACACAGGATGCAGGCCAAATTTTTTAGTCATTTTTTTTCAGACAATAAAGTGTCATATGCCATAAAATATGGCATATTTTTTATGTTTCATCATAAATAATGGAACATACAGTATGAAATAATATAACAGATTATGACAGTATATAGTTTGACTTCATCAAAAAAGAAAGCCGAATCTTCCTGACCACTCACCCCACTTTTTTCATAAAGGAAGAGAGGGGGGGTGAGGGTTGCGACTGGCCATGCTAAGTATGCCAGATTGTTTTTATTTATTCATTATTATGTTCTCGTATGATCGGCTTCTTATGGTGTATGTTTCTTCATAAAAATATAATAGTATATTAAATAATAGAAAAAAATAAGATTTATATTTTGTAAAATGACTAAAATAAAAGGACAAGCTGTATCAGAAGGTAATCTCTTCCCTACCCCTCGACTGCCATCAAGGTCACCTTTTGGCATGAATGTTATTTATTCATATATTCCACCATGATGAGCCTCTTGTGGTGTACGATTCATCATAAATAATATAAAGCCTTCAATAACATAGTAACCTAACCCAAAAAATAAATACTGTATGAAAGAAGTCATTTATGTATTATGATGAGAAATAAAGTAAAAGATGGTAGTATCAAGATGAAGTTATTTACTGGACTATACTTTATCATTTTTATTTTAAAATACGTACTGAAATGAAGACTGACGATAGAGCCTGACAGTGTGCACGTCAGAGATATATCAAGCGTAAATGGGAGTTTTGGGTGGCTGGCCGGTCCACAAACTCCCGAATTTGTTATATTCTTATGGAATTTATTGCTTTGAAAACCGTTGATTCACCGTCCGTTGACTTAAGCAGTCCGCATGTGCATCGGTTATTGATACAGAGAGAGTCATCCTTCACCAGCTGCAGGGGTTAGGTTCTATGGCTGCAGATAACACTTGTTAAAGCCTAAATAAGTTGTCTGTTCCTTCACTAAGCAATGCCTGAACAGTACTGTATTGTATGGTACATTTAATTAAATTTGAGTCATGAACATATAAGATAGCACAATATAAATTAAATACTGTAAACCCCCCTGTAGCAATATAAATTTTATAGTATACTGTATCTTTGTGGAAATAGTATGTAGCTGTAAAACAAGAACAATGAAGAGCATGGAAGTGTATGTGTGTGAAGTGAACTTGTGTGTGTGGGCTTGGCATGTTGCCAAGTTAGACTGTTCCTGTAGCTACATCCCCCTAGCTCTCCCCCTGCCAGGCTAAGCTGTGTTATTGTTATTTTTCAACTCGTATATTTGGGTACTGTTACATGCACACACGATTGTTCATACTGAATAGGTAAAAACAGAGAAAAGAAGTGATAATCATACGGTCAGAATCATTAAGAGAATAAACATATCTTATGTCAGTGGGAGTTAGCCCACGATCATGGGCGGGGGAGCGTGCTCCTTTCTCCCGTCTCCTTAATGAAACGATTAGTGCTAAATGGCAATGCAGTATTATTCTTTTCTTTTATTTATTAGTATTATTTTTACTCATTCCTCACATTTACAGAGAAGTACATTGGAACACAGAGGGAAAATGATGCCATGTTAAATCAAGGATACTTGAAATTCAATGCTGTGGTTGGTGGTGAAATGGTATCCAGAGTAAACACCATCGATACCCGAAATCCACATGCATACATACAAAAATAATAGCATGCAATTGTGAAAAAAAAGAATATCTGGTTTATATTAATAATTACAAAATTAAAGTCATGGTTATAAGTACAATAGTAATTTTACAGTATTGCAACACCAAGTATGGAGAAAAATAAGATCTGTGACCTTATATGGTAACTGTTCTAGACGTTATGAGAATACTTAAAATGAGATTCAGAAATAGACAAGAAAAACATAAAATTTAAGACCTGTTGATATTATTGCATGCATACCGGTATACACGGAAAATAAAACATTATTTTTTTAACATAAACAAGACAAATGCCATAAGACACTCTAGATGTAATGAAAAATTTCATGGTAACATAATTTATAACTAAAAGCTTATTTAATCTATTATGAAACATTTGCAAAGTAGCAGAAACAGACTACTTTCGAAAATTAACTTTCCTTGCTTTCTTTCCAGCAAACTCTTCTATCAGTTCATGATAGCACAAACTTTTTGCCAGTTCCTTTTCGATGGGGAGCATAGCCAGTCCACTCAACCTCTCTTGAGACATAGTTGTCCTTAGATAGTTTTATATCAATTTGAGTTTAGGAAAACTTACCCCCACTGATGCCACTGTGAATGAACAAAATCCTATACCCTATTTCTGCATTAGGGAAGGAACCATTGAGAAATTTTAGAAATTTAAAGACTTGAATGCATTTTTTGTTTCTTTGGTAAGGAGTTCTTGGAGTATTTGAAGCTCTGAAAACTACTCGGCTTTGTCAATATATCGTGAGAATTTCCAACACTCGATGACTTGTCCAAAGTGGAGTTATGCTCAGTTAGCTACTGCACAGCTACTATAATACATGTAAGAACCAATCGCCAATGTTCCTTTTCTTTATTCAAGTCTTTTAATGTACGTGTATCTATGGTGTTCTTTGAACACAACATTCTTTTCACTTCCATCCATTTGTTTAAATTGAACAGGTAATCATTTGGTGACTCATGAGATTTTAATCTTTCACCAATATGCTTCCTATCAGCACAGTGTTCTATTACTTGTTTGAGTTGCATTTAAACTGTATAATTACTAACCAGGAGAGCATGAGGCCTCTGGAAGCACGAGGCAGACCCCCCCAGGACGGCAGTGGTTCTAGGCCACCTCCCCATTGGTGTTGTAAGCCTCCTCTCCACTGGTGTTGAAGGGTTAACACATTATTGTAGGCTGCCTCCCCATTGGTGTTGTAAGCCTCCTCCCTACTGGTATTGTAGGCCTCCTCCCCATTGGTGTTGAAGGCCTCCTCCCACTGATGTTGAAGGCCTCCCCCCCCTTTTGGTATTGTAGGCCTCCTCCCCATTGGTGTTGAAGGCCTCCTCCCACTGGTGTTGAAGGCCTCCTCCCACTGGTGTTGTTGGGGTAACACATTATTGTAGGCTGCCTCCCCATTGGTGTTGTAGGCCTCCTCCCCATTGGTGTAGTCCTCCCCACTGGTGTTGAAGGGTTAACACATTGTAGGCTGCCTCCCCACTGGTGTTGTAGAATTGATTTGAATTGAAACAGTTTATTTAGTCAGAATAACGCAGATACAGAGTGGATAATAATAACACTATTAATATGGCTGAGCCAGTTGAGAACCTGAGCTCTCCTGTAGGCACCTAATATATACTGTACATTTATCTAAGGAAGTTTTATGTAACATTTAGTATCATCTGGAATAGTACACATAGCATGGTGGTAATAAGAACATCTCAGAATGTTACCACGGTTATCACTTCAATATTTATTAATTTTATTTATTATTATGTATTTATTTATTTTTTATTTTTTTATTTATTTTTTATTTTAAGTATACTGTATACATAAATTAGAGTGGAATTGAAAAACATAAGTATAATGGGGAAGCAGTACAACATGGGTTGTACAGTATTAAGGTTGAGCAAGAGGACAAAGCTGTCAGAATTATGTCTAGTTGGTAAATTTATTTATTGCAATGGTAATGTCTTTTCTATTTACATGATAATTTCTGATAAAACGGTTTTGATGGTACAATAAGAGCAGGTATATATAGTCGATATTACAAGAAATATTAATACTTATGCAATAGATATTTTTTAAGATATGATTTAAAGGAAGGGAGCATAGTCGTTGCTTGGATGGGTGGGGGTAAGTTGTTCCACACCTTCACACCGTGATATTTTATGGAGGTCTACTGTAGGACTGAGAGGAGTGCATGGGGGTGACACATTATTGTAGGCTGCCTCCCAATTGGTGTTGTAGGCCTCATCCCCTTTAGTGTTGTAGGCCTCCTCCCACTGGTGTTGTTTGGGTAACACATGGTTGTAGGCTGCCTCCCCACTGGTGTTGAAGGCCTCCTCCCTACTGGTATTGTAGGCCTCCTCCCCATTGGTGTTGAAGGCCTCCTCCCACTGATGTTGAAGGCCTCCCCCCCTTTTGGTATTGTAGGCCTCCTCCCCATTGGTGTTGAAGGCCTCCTCCCACTGGTGTTGAAGGCCTCCTCCCACTGGTGTTGTTGGGGTAACACATGGTTGTAGGCTGCCTCCCCGTTGGTATTGTAGGCCTTCTCCCTACTGGTATTGTAGGCCTCCCCATTGGAAGCCTCTCCCTACTGGTGCTGAAGGCCTCCTCCCCACTGGTGTTGAAGGCCTCCTCCCCATCGGCATTGTAGCTCCTCCCTACTGGTATTGTAGGCCTCCTACTGGTATTGTAGGCCTCCTCCCATTGGTGTTATAGGCCTCTCGGTATTGTGGTGGCCTCACTGGTATTGTAGGCCTCCTCCCCACATGTTGTGAGGCCTTCCTACTGGTATTGTAGGCCTCCTCCTACTGGTATTGTAGGCCTCCCCATTGGTGTTGTAGGCTCCTCCCTACTGGTAGGCCTCCTCCCCATTGGTGTTGTAGGCCTTCCCTACTGGTATTGTAGGCCTCCCCATTGGTATTGTAGGCCTCTCCCTACTGGTATTGTAGGCCCTCCCTACTGGTATTGAAGGCTCCTCCACACTGGTGTTGAAGGCCTTCCTACTGGTATTGTAGGCTCACTGCAGTACAGGCTCTCCTATTGGGTGTTATAGGCCTCCTCCCCATTGGTGTTATAGGCCTCCCCCATTGGTGTTGAAGGCCTTCCCTCACTGGTGTTGGAGGCCTTCCCACTAGTGTTGTTGTAACACATGGTTGTAGGCTGCCTCCCTACTGGTATTGTGGGTGCCTCCCCATTAGTGCTGAAGGCCTCCCATTGGTGCTGAAGGCCTCTCCCTCCATTGGTGCTGAAGGCCCTCCTCCCACTGGTGCTGGAAGGCCTCCTCCCACTGGTGCTGGAAGCCCTCCCACTGCGGGTAACACATGGTTGTAGGCTGCCTCCCATTGGCTATTGCAGGCCTCCTCCCCTGGTGTTGAAGGCCTCTCCCACTGGTGCTGGAAGGCCTCTCCCACTGGTGTTGTTGGGTAACACATGGTTGTAGGCTGCTCCCCATTGCATTGTAGGCCTCACCGCGTATTGTAGGCCTCCTCCCCGTTGGTGTTGTAGGCCTTCCATTGGTGTTGAAGGCCCTCCCCACTGGTGTTGAAGGCCCTCCACCGGTGTTGAAGGCCTCCTCACTGGTGCTGAAGGCCTCTCCCACTGGTGTTGTTGGGGCAAGGCTTGCTCCTCCCCATTGGTGTTGTGGCCTCCTCCTCACTGGTGTTGAAGGCCCTCCTGACTGGTGTTGGAAGGCCTCCTACTGGTGTTGTTGAAACACATGGTTGTTGGCTGCCCTCCCCATTGGTGTTGTAGGCTCCTCCTCTACTGGTGTTTGTAGGCCTCCTTACTGGTATTAGAACCTCTCATTGGTGTTGTAGGCCCCATTGGTGTTGAAGGCCTCTCACTGGTGTTGAAGGCCTCCCCACTGGTGTTGAAGCCTTCCATTGGTGTTGAAGGCCTCCTTACTGAGGTGGCACCTCCCCTACTGGTATTGTAGGCCTCCTCTGCTGGTGAAGGCCTCTCCCCATTGGTGTTGAAGGCCTCTCACTGGTGTTGAAGGCCTCCCCACTGGTGCTGGAAGGCCTCCCCACTGGTTGTTGGGTAACACATGGTTGTAGGCTTCCTCATTGGTTGAAGGCCTCTCCCACTGGTGTTGGAAGCCTCTCCCACGGTGTTACAGCACACATGGTTGTAGGCTGCCTTCCTACTGGTATTGTAGGCCTCTCCCTACTGGCATGGTACGGCCTCTCCCTGGTGTTGAAGGCCTCCCATTAGAAGGCCTGCCTCCACTGGTTTTGAAGGCCTCCTCCCTACTGGTATTGTAAGCTCCCCATCGGTTTTGAAGGCCTCTCCTACTGGTATTAGTCCTCCCCATCTGGTTTTGAAGGCCTCCTCCCTACTGGTATTGTAGGCTCCTATCGGTGTTGAAGGCTCCTATTGGTAGCGCCTCCCCCTTGGTGCTGAAGGCCTTCCCTCACTGGGCTGTAGGCCTCTACTGGTATTGTAGGCCTCCTCCCATTAGCTCCTCACTGGTGTTGAAGGCCTCCTCCCACTGGTGTTGTTGGGGTAACACATGGTTGTAGGCTGCCTCCCGATTGGATATTGTGGGTCCTCCCTACTGGTATTGTAGGCCTCCTCCCCATTGGTGTTGAAGGCCTTCTCCCACTGGTGTTGAAGGCCTTCACCCTATTGGTGTTAGGCCTCCCATTGTTGAAGGCCTCTCCCCACTGGTGTTAAAGGCCTCCTCCCTACTGGTATTGTAAGCCTCCTCCCTACGGTATTGTAGGCCTCCTCCCTACACTGGTATTGTAGGCCTCCTCCTACTGGTATTGTAGGCCCTCATTGGTGCTAAAGCCTCTCCCCACTGGTGTTGAAGACCTCCCACTGGTGTTGAAGCCTCCCACTGGTGCTGGAACGCCTCCTCCCTTCATTGTGAGGCCTCCCTACTGGTATAGGCCTCCCCCATTGGTGTTAGCCTCCTCCCCATTGGTACAGGCCTCACTGGTGTTAGCCTCCCTCCACTGGTGTTGAAGGCCTCCCACTGGTGTTGTTGGGTAACACGGCGTTGTTGGCTGCCTCCCATATTGCAGGCCTCTCCCCACTGGTGTTGCAGGCTTCCTACTGGTATTGTAGGCCTCCTCCCCATTGGTGTTAGGCTCCCATTGGTGTTGAAGGCTCTTCCCACTGGTGTTGAAGGCTCTACTGGAGGCTCCCCATTTGTGGAAGGCCTCTCCCTACTGGCATAGACCTCCCACAGGCTAGGCCTCCTCCCTGCTGGTGTTGGAAGGCCTCCCCATTGGTGTTGAAGGCCTCCCCACTGGTGTTGAAGGCCTCTACTGGAAGGCCTCTCCCACTGGTGTGGGTAACACATGGTTGTAGGCTGCCTCCCATTGGTGTTGAAGGCCTCTCCCACTGGTGTTGAAGGCCTCCTCCCACTGGTGTTGTTGGGGTAACACATGGTTGTGGCTGCCTTCCATTGGTATTGTAGGCCTCTACTGGTATTGAAGGCCTCCTCATTGCTGAAGGCCTATTAGCTGGAAGGCTCTTCCCACTGGTTTTGAAGGCTCTCCCAATGGTATTGTAAGCCTCCCCATCGGTTTTGAAGGCCTCCTACTGGTATTGTAGGCCTACCCCATCGGTTTTGGGGCCTCTCCCTGGGCTGGTATAGGCCTCCCCATCGGTGCTGAAGCCTCTCCCATTGGTGTTGAAGGCTCCCATTGGTGTTGAAGGCCTCCTCCCTACTGGTATTGTAGGCCTCCCTACTGGTATTGTAGGCCTCTCCCTGCTGGTGTTGAAGGCCTCCCCCCACTGGTGTTGAAGGCCTCCTCCCACTGGTGTTGTTAACACATGGTTGCTGCCTCCCATTGGTGTATTGTAGGCCTCACTGGTTGTAGGCCTCTCCCATTGGTGTTGAAGGCCTTCTCTGCTGGTGTTGTGCCTCACCTCTGACTGGTGTTGAAGGCCTCCCATTGTTGAAGGCCCTCACTGGTGTAAAGGCCTCCTCCCACTGGTGGCTGCAAGCCTCCTACTGGTATTGTAGGCCTCCTCACTGGTGTTGAAGGCCTCCTCCTACTGGTATTGTAGGCCTCCTCCCATCTGGTGTTGAAGGCCTCTCCCCACTGGTGCTGAAGGCCTCTCCCACTGGCTGCCCCACTGGTGCTGAACGCCTCCCCTACTGGTATTGTAGGCCTCCTCCTACTGGTTGAAGGCCTTCCTCCCACTGGTGCTGAAGGCCTCCTACTGGTGTTGAAGGCCTTCCCCATTGGTGTTGAAGGCTCCTCCCCGGTGTTGAAGGCCTCCTCATTGGTGCTGGAAGCCTCCCCTCACTGGTGCTGAAGACCTCCTCCCACTGGTGTTGAAGGCTCTCCCACTGGTGTGAACGCCTTCCAGTTGAAGGCCTCTCCTCCGGTGGCTGTAGGCCTCTCACTGGTATTGTAGGCCTCCCCCACTGGTTGTAGGCCTCTTCCTCACTGGCATTGTAGGCCTCCTCCCCATTGGTATTGTAGGCCTCCTTACTGGTATTGTAGGCCTCATTGGTATTGTAGGCCTCCTCCCTGGTATTGTAGGCCTCCCTCCCTACTGGTATTGTAGGCCTCCTCCCCTTGGTATTGTAGGCCTCCTCCCATTGGTGTTGTAGGCCTCCCATTGGCAGGAAGGCCTCCCTCACTGGTGCTGAAGGCCTCCTCCTACTGGTATTGTGAGGCCTCCTCCCCATTGGTGTTGAAGGCCTCTCCATTGGTATTGTAGGCCTCTCCCTACTGGTATTGTCGGCTCTCCCTCAGTGATATTGTAGGCCTCCTCATTGGTGTTGAAGGCTCCTCCCATTGGTGTTGAAGGCTCTCCCACTGGTGCTGAAGCTCCTCCCCACTGGTGTTGAAGGCCTCCTCACTGGTGTTGCTTGTAACACAATGGTGTAGCGCCTCCCCATGCTCCTCACTGGTGCTGAAGGCCTCCTCCACCTGGTGCTGAAGGCCTCTCCCCATTGGCTGAAGGCCTCCTCCCACTGGTGTTGAAGGCCTCCTCCCCACTGGTGTTGGGGTAACACATGGTTGTAGGCCTCCTATTGGTGTTGAAGGCCTCCCTCATTGGTGTTGAAGGCTCCTCCCCACTGGTGCTGAAGGCCTTCCTCCACTGGTGTTAGGCCTCCTCCCCATTGGTGTTAGCCTCCTCCCCACTGGTGTTGTGCTCCCCACTGGTGTTGTTTGGGTAACGATGGTTGTAGGCCTCCTATCGGTGTTGAAGGCCTCTCCCATTGGTGTTGAAGGCTCTCCCACTGGTGTTGAAGGCTCTCACTGGCGGATTGTAGGCTCCTCCCTACTGGTATTGTGGTGGCCTCCCATCGGTGTTGAAGGCCTCTCCTCATTGGTGTTGAAGGCCTCTGCCCACTGGTGTTGCCTCTCACTGGTATTGTAGGCCTTCCTCATTGGTGTTGAAGGCCTCCATTGGTATTGTGCCTCCTACGCTATTGTAGGCCTCTTCCCCGCTGGTGCTGAAGGCCTCCCATTGGTGTTGAAGGCCTCTCCACTGGTATTGTAGGCCTCTCCCTACTGGTATTGTAGGGCTCTGTTGGTGTTGAAGGCCTCCCCCATTGGTTGAAGGCCTTCCTATTGCGTTGAAGGCCTCCTCCTACTGGTATTGTGTAGGCCTCCTCCCACTGGTGCCAGTCCTCCCCACTGGTGCTGAAGGCCTCCCACTGGTGCTGAAGGGTCTCTCCACTGGTGTTGAAGGCCTCCTCCCACTGGTGCTGGAAGGTCTCCCCACTGGTGTTGAAGGCCTCTACTGGTGTTGAAGGCCTTCCCCACTGGTGCTGAAGGCCTCCCACTGGTGTTAGCGCCTCACCACTGGTATTGTAGGCTCTCCCCACTGGTGTTGAAGGCTTCCTCCCACTGGTGTTGAAGGCCTCTCCCCACCGGTGTTGGCCCCCTCACTGGTGTTGAAGGCCTCCTCCCACTTGTTGTTGGGTAACACATGGCTGTGGAGGCTGCCTCCCCATTGTGTTGTACCTCATCCCACCTGGTGCTGAAGGCTCTCCCACTTGTGTTGTTGGGGTAACACATGGTTGTAGGCTGCCTCATTGGCATTGTAGGCCTCCTCCCCACCGGTGTTGAAGGCCTCCTCCCTACTGGCATTGTACCTCCTCCCTACTGGCATTGTAGGCCTCCTCCTACTGGTGTTGAAGGCCTCTTCATTACTGGTTGTAGGCCCTCCTACCGGTAGTGGCGGTCTCCTCCCCTGGTGTTGAAGGCCTCAGTGGTGTTGTGAGGCCTCTTCACTGGTGTTGTAGGCTCTTCCACTGGTGTTGTAGGCCTCCTCCCCATGGTGTCAGGCCTTCCTCCCCACTGGTGTTGTAGGCCTCCTCCCCACTGGTTGTAGGCCTCCTCCCCATTGGTGTTGAAGGCCTCCCATTGGTGCAAGCTCTTCCCACTGGTGTTGTAGGCCTCCTCCCACTAGTGTTGTAGGCCTCCTCACCCACTGGTGTTGTAGGCCTCCTCCTCACTGCTGTAGGCCTGGTGTAGAGGCTCTCCTCACTGTGTTGTAGGCCTCCCACGTGATTTGTTGCCCTCCCCTCACTGGTTGCCTCCTCCCAGTGGTGTTGTAGGCCTCTTCCCACTGGTGTTGTAGGCTCTTCCCACTGGTGTTGTAGGCTCTCCTCGCTGGGTGCCACGCCTCCCACTGGTGTTGAGGCCTCTCCCCATTGGTGTTGAAGCCTCCTCCCCACTGGTGCTGAGGCTCCCACTGGTGTTGTAGGCCCTCCCCATTGGTGTTGTGCGCCTCCTCCCCATTGTTAAGCCTCTTCCCACTGGTGTTGTAGGCCTCCTCCCCATTAGTGTTGTAGGCCCCTACCCACTGGTGTTGTAGGCCTCCTCCCCACTGGTGTTGTACTCTCCCCATTGGTGTGTAGGCCTCCCCATTGGTGTTGGAAGGCTCTCCCATTGGTGTTGTAAGCCTCTTCCCACTGGTGTTGTAGGCCTCCTCCTGGTGCAGCCAGAGGCTCTACCACTGGTGTTGTAGCCTCCTCCCTACTGGTATTGTAGGCTCCTTACTGGTGCTTGTAGGCCTCCCTACTGGAAGCATGCCTCACACTGGTATAGGCCTCCTCCCTAATGGTTTTGTTGGCCTCCTCCCCACTGGTGTTGAAGGCCTCCTCCCCACTGGTGTTGTAGGCCCCTCCCCATTGGTGTTGTAAGCTCCTTCCCACTGGTGGCCCTCCCCATTAGTGTTGTAGGCCTCCTACCCACTGTGTTGTAGGCCTCCTCACCGGTGTTGTAGGCCTCCTCCCACGTGATTTGTTGCCTCCCCACTGGTGTTGAAGGCCTCCTCCCACTGGTGTTGTAGGCCCCTCCCATTGGTATTCTTAACACATGGTTGTAGGCTGCCTCCCACTGGTGTTGAAGGCCTCCCCACTGGTGTTGTAGGTCTCCTACTGGTGTTGTAGGCCTCCTCCCCATTGGTATTCTTGTAACACATGGTTGTAGGCCTCCCCACTGGTGTTGTAGGTCTCTTCCCATTGGTGTTCTTTAACACATGGTTGTGGCCTCCTCACTGGTGTTGTGAGGTCTTTCCCCATTGGTGTTGTATGGGTAACACATGGTTGTAGGCTGCCCCACAGTGTTGTAGGCTCTCCTACTGGTGTTGTAGGCCTCCTCTCCACCGGTTTTGAATGCCTCCTCCCCACTGGTGTTGAAGGCCTCCTACTGAGGCCTCCCCACTGGTGTTGAAGGCCTTCCTTACTGGTGTTGAAGGCCTCTCCCCACTGGGTGTAGGCCTCTCACTGGTGTTGAAGGCCTCCTCCCCACCGGTGTTGAAGGCCTCCTCCCCACTGGTGTTGAAGGCTCTCCCCACTGGTGTTGTAGGCCTCCTCCCCACCGGTGTTGAAGGCCTCCTCCCCACTGGTGTTGAAGGCCTGTTTTAGCTGTGATAGGATATCAAACTATCACATTTGTTAACACTTGCCTGAATGAGTGTAGGTTGTTCGCTGGTACCTTTGATGCAGCTGAGGGAGATATCAGGTAATCTCATGGCATGTTACCTTTGATACAGCCGTAGATTGGGTGATACATAGTTGAAATCGTCACAGCTGTCCTGGGTTATACTTGTAATTATCTTAGCTTGTTAGTTAAACAAGAAACACAGGTAATATTCTCTCACTCGTTGTTCCTTGGTTTAATGTAAACACACGTGGTGATTTTTTAATTATATTGAGTAGTAATGTCTGTACAATTATTTGGTATTGACAGACTAATGTGCATTAGCTATTAGCTTGTAATTAGCTGATATATTTAGAGAGAGGTACAGCCTGGAGAGCTGGTCTCACGACACGACTTAAGGGCATCGCGGTCAGGCTGTGAATTGGGGAGAACTGGGCTGAACTCTCTTGAGTCTGGTGAGTGGTGGTTGGAGAGTAACCACACCTCAACATGGCCATTAACTAAACAGCCTACCCACACACTGAGGGTTGAGTCTGTAGTTTTATGGGCTGTCCACCCTAGGAGGTGTGAAAGAACAAATGCTTATGTAGCTGTATGCTCAAGAGTTTGGGTGATAGAATGTATATAATGAATATATGTCATTAGCTCATATTTATATACTTATTTTAAACAATAGTGTTATATTATATTTTCTTTATTCCCAAGCCACTTTATAGTACAGTATCATATTGTATTGTAATGATTTTTTCACAATTTTTATACGTAGTTTCATTACATGTAGCAATGACTACATGCCATCTCACAGGCCACCTCATCCCCAGTTTTTCTTCCAGTGAGTCAAGCTATCGCTTAACAAAATTTTGACCCAACGTTAAGTGAATACAGATGTCGAATTTTTTTTATCTCTAAATCAAATTAACGGAATTGAATTAACGGTAAATGTGGGATACAAGTATTCTGAGTATCTGATGATGTGTGTGTACATCTGTTTTCTTTACCAGGTACATCTTTATGTTAGAGTATTCCCCTAATTCTGTCTGGACGGTAGTCTCCCCACAATGGCATTTATTTTTAGGGCAGAGCTTTTGGGTATTTTACTTGCCCTCAACATTATTTTGACCCAACCTCATGGCGATTTTACTTTGTACTTGTAAGTTTCCGGGCCTTGGCTAGTGTCTGCGTTCCCATCCCTTAGTTATAGATATTTAGCAGTAGCTACCTGTGTCTTTCATCTGACGTCGGGCCGGAAAGTCAATTTTGCAGGGTTCGCCCATGAAATGAGTGCTGCTGATGTGGCAAAAGCAGCTGCTTCACCTTGTGGCACATCATTCACCTTACCTGCCTCTGATATGAAGCCATAATAAGAGCTGCCATCCGCTGAATTGGCAATGCCTACTCTCAGCACACACGACTCATATTTTAATGTATAGAGCACTTGCTCCCAGTGATAACTGCCTGATCCCATTGATTGTTCAACACCTCTTGTAGAGTGCCCCAGTCTAAGAGAGCTTTGTCGAAGCACCTCTCCCAGTGCTGGGGATAGATGGGCTTTACTGTCTTTTTGGTGCCGATGGTATGGAGGAACATCCTCTCTGGAGGAAGCCAACCTTCTACACAAATCTTAGGTTTTGTTTTAAATACCTGTATTATTATTATTATTATTATTATTATTATTATATATTATTATTATTATTATTATTATTACATACATATAATTATTATTATTACATTATCTCCCCAGGCCCCGATGTGGTCAGTGACCTGTGCCCGGGTGGGCTAATCCCCGTAAAAAAAATAGGGATCCGGGATCGGCGGTGAATCGAGGGTCGGTTAATTGGGGTTTTACTGTACTTTTGTACTGTACCGAACTTTGGAAAAAATATTGAACCGTAATATCGAACCGATTTTTTATTACCCTCATAACCGTACCGTACCGTACTACATGCTCTGCCTGTGGTTAGCTTGCTGAGAAAGGTGCTAATTATTGATTTTTACCAAGTGATTAGTTTTACTTTACACCAAAATATTATTATAAATACTTCTCTGCAGCTTTTGTGATGTAGACAGAAGGGCCCTCTAAATGAAGGGGGAGGTAGAACAATCATGCATAGCTACATAAATATTATAAATTGCACAATAAAAATACATCAGCATATAGCCATAGGCAACAGCTTTCCTCGGGAATTTTCTGAATATTTTCGTAATTTTCTGATTTTCATCATATTTTCAGCCGGACGCTCCCCTTAATTTAAGACAAAAGAAGAAATAGAATGACAAAATACAGTAAATAAAAGTAAAAAAATAAGTCATCAGGTAAATAAAATACTGTACTGTAAATTTCAAGTTTAACCACGTTCGTATTGGAGGGCGTTCATAAGTCGGGAACCTCCTCTGTGTGTGTGTGTATGAGCTCTCACACTTTTGGACCACTCAGATCCGGATTTCGGTTGGTCTGGACCGACATCTCGATGTGGCAAATTCCTATCTGGTCACTTTCTCTCAGTCCGTATGCTGTGTTTACTCCCCCGCTGCTAAAATGGACCCAGCCCGCGTCCTTTGCTGGGCCAACCTGTGATGGTTGTTTTTCAACTCATATTTTTGGGTCTTTACACGAAACTGTCTTCATTTATTTTTACTCAGTTATATGTACTCAATATCCTACATACAGTCAGCCAAAGATGCACTGACCCCACCCTGGGTCTCATACTCACAATTTTACCTGGCAATACTTGGTAAAGTAAGGCTGTATGTAAAGGTGATTGTGATTAGTGGATCTATTTTCAGCTGTGACACTGTCAGGATAAATATTAAACAAACCAAAGGTAACATTTTTATAATACAGGTACACCTCTGATGGTCCGGCACCTCCTTTAGTCCAGACAAAATTATGAGGGGGCACTTAACCTCCTTCCCTCCCATCCTGGGTGAAGCTAGTTTTAGGCTTAAAGTTTTTATCTTATAAAATCTAGCTGACTAGACTTAGCAGAATATAACTTGCATTTCTGGAATCCCTGTAAGATAGTGATTAATTTGAGTATAAACATCATATAGTTTGCAGAAGAGATAAAAAATTTATTCTAGTGTAGTACGGTACATTGAGTATAAAGTGTGTACAGTAATGTTGCTAAAAATTATGTATTTTTCACATTTAATTTACATTTAATATTTATCTAATTTAAGTTTCCAGCAGTCCATCGTGCCTTAGAGACACAGGAGGTGTATCATTAGTGGGTCAGAAGTGTATTGTTGATTTATTATACCGTACCTGACCTCGGTTGGTCCGGCAAAACGGATAATCCGGCAAGGCTTTGGAACCAAGGGTGCCGGAAAATTGGAGGTGGACCTGTAATAAACTATTAATCATTATTTAAGTACACGAGATTTTCCAAATGTTTGTATATTTGCTTAAATAATGAAGTAAATTTGATGTGAGAATCTTGTGACTGCTGTGGTTGTAGTTGAGTTGCCTATAGTGAAACAGGGAGTGTATGGAAATGGTGATTGTGTTAATCTTTCATTTGCTTTTATTTACTGGTTTGGCAATACAGTAAAACTAATATAAATTGGACTTCAATGTATTGGAACTGGCTTTTCTTGGACTCTGAGGTGCTCTGCTCACCAGAAATAGTAAAAAATAACATAAAAGTTTTAATAAATGGGGAAGATTAACAAGAAAATTTTATGAAAAGAACAACACTTACTGAATACTGTACAGTGGTCTAATGAGATTTACTATAGGCCTACTGAGAACTAAGACACTTGAGTATGTAAACAGGCTATGGCTGATCAGGTGTTGTCGCATTCGTCAGGTTTATTTATTTGTATTCTCATATGATTGGCCTCTTATGGTTTATGCTTCATCAAGATTAATATAGCATCTTCTGTAATATAGAAAAAATACAATACTGTATATAATTTGTAATATGACTTGAGAATGAAAGGATAAGCTGTATCAAGATGCAAAGAAAGGTATATTCCCATTTTGTGTTTGCCCATAAGTCAATTATTTCTTTTACCTGTATTTTACCGTATATAATAATAATAATAATAATAATAATAATAATAATAATAATAATAATAATAATAATAATAATAAACGGTTTATTGAAAAAGTTTGCAGCCCGAAGGCTGAAAATATACATTGGACATAAATGACTTATTACATACATTGGTGGTTAAACAAAAGCCTTCATTAGAGAAAGGTGAAGGAACATACAGTGAACATACAGATTAATGTTTACACATGTAGATCATGTGAGCTGAGGTGTTGAACAGCAGACACGTAGTGTAGTAACTCCCTCACAGATGGCGTTATGAGGGGCATCACGTGGAGTACTAGTTCACTCACAGGTGGTGTTATGAGGGGCTTGACATGGTGTAGTAATTCCCACACAGATGGTGTTATGAGGGGCCTGATGTGGTATAGTAATTCTCTCACAGATGGTGTTATGAGGAACCTCACATGATGCTGTAGCAACTCATTCACTACTTGGTGTCGTAGCATCATGGGGACACCACGTGGTCAGTTGTCACAGGACTTCACTCACTCAAGTGGGTGAGGTGTGGTCCCAGGCCTCTCTATCGTGGAGTCGCAGGGGAATTATCACTGGGTACCTGGGACTTCACTGTGTGTAAGTTAGCTTGGCTCAGACTCAACTGCCGAGTTGTTTTTCACTGACTTAAGCACTGTTCACCACTATTCAACACTGGTTCCATTCCTTTCCCAAATGAAATTGTAACTTCTGGCGAGAACTTGTTGATATTCCGGTGGGGAGGAGGGTTCAGGGGAGGGAGTTGGTATGGGCCAACATAACAGTTGACGTGGCTGCTGCTGAGCAGCGCCAGGTGCGTCTGACCCGTCTTGACCCGTCGGTGGTCGGTGTGTGGTTGTGTGTGTATAGCCACACACACCAACACAAAACACATAAAAATAGATAATAATGGGAAAATCCTCTAACAAATACAGTAATCAGAAACAAGACAGCAAAATGTATCGAAATGTAGAAAAAATGTGAGATTCTACCCTCAAGTCAACTACATACTTTATTAAAGTTGGGTTGGTTGGGTTGCCATACGGCCATTTTTTCCTCGTAACAATTACTGTCTCTAGAACGAATGGCATCAAAGTGCCAGCTGGATTGATATGTAGATCAAACTTACAACATTTCTTTTGTAGCCATCTAGCCAACCCAACATGAAGGGTGTCGGTAATTGTGGTGTAATATACTGTAGTACTTTTTTCACAATATATATGTAGGATGGTGTGTGCATGTAACTGAGTAAAAATAATTGAAGAAAGTTACTTTTATCTCCCATGAAGTACGAGTTGAAAACAACCATAACACCTAACAGCTATAGTTTCTTAAAATAATATATACAGTACTGTACTGTACCAGGAAATGTGAGGAATAAATAAAAATAATATCAATAAACAAGTTACAGCCAAAAAAAAAATACTATTGCCAAACCAGTAAATAAAAGCCAAATAAAAGTTTAATACAGCTGCCATTTGCATACACTCCCTGCTCCACCATAGTAAGGAAGATCAGCAACGCTCCCCACCATACACTCTGTGCTCTCCTCCCGTTACAACCATAACACCTCACAGCTTGGCCCAGTAGCCTGGTGGTTATAATGATGAGCTAACCTAGCTACAATGCCATGATTAATCACTATTAAACACTATTCTATCAGTAAAAACTAATAATTACACTGAATGGCTGGGAGTGAGGCGAGTCACAATTGCGAACGACACACTTAACTACCAGCTAGCAGTCACTCACTCCACTTACCTGCTCATGTTGTTAGGCGTACGTATGGGAGAAATACATGACCTTCCTGTGGCTGGATGAAGGTGGTTGAGGGCGTTTGGGAGCCATAACAAACACAGTTGTTAAGAGAGAGCAGATTAGCACACACGCGAAATAGTCAAGTGTTTAACCCGGACTGTCACTGAGGCGGAGTGAGTGCACATGGCCCAGCCACCTTGGACGAGACACCTTGCGGAACACCATAAAACTCACGGGCTTCCCTTCCCGGCCATGAAAATGACACCAACTTTAAAGCTAGCTGCAGACATTCTTTACATCCTCGAATAATCGAAGGCCACGAATTAAAAATCCACAAATTGTAAGAGTATGGTGTATTCCAACACTTATTTGTTCTTATTTTTATCTTTATAGTACTGTACAATATACTGTTTCTCTATTCATAAGACAAATTCTGTGGTTACTTACATGTAACATTATACAATAAAGAGCAATCATCTTGGTGACAACAGTTAACAACCAGACTTATATGTCTGATTTTCAACCCAGAGAGTTCTGTTTCATATTTTGTTTATTGTTGATGTAATATTCCTTTAATAACCTTGTTATACACTTAAAGACCTTAGTTGTGGAAGTGCCATAACAACAGCGGATTTTCTTTAAACAGTTCGGATAAGCAGTGGCATCTCCACCCCTCCCCCATATATTCGCTTTTTCCGTACTTAAGCATTTTTCGTACTGAGGTCTGTCCCAATTAGTCCGATTTATCGAGGCTCTACTCAGTATTTTTTATTGTAATTTATTTATTGGTATTATTTTTATTTATTCCTCAGGTGCCTGAAAGTTATCAATTGTTGTTTTAGGGAATATTGTTTCATTCACTCTAGTAATGATACAATGTTTCTCATTACGTTCTCGTAGGTAAATGTATGGTTTATATAATTTGTTTATCACTGTTCCTGTCACCATTTTCAAATTAGACTACAAGATACTCCATGTGCTTCTCCTACTTGTACTGTATTTCAATTGTAGCCTGGCAACTGGAGCCTGTGAGTGAGTGAGTGACTGCTAGTTGCAGTGTCCTCAGCATTTGTAACTCCCTTCCCTCTCCCCCATATTTCACTGGATTTACTGCTATTATTAGTGTTTACTGTTATACTAGTGCTTAGTAGTGATTAATCATGGTATTGTAGCCTGGTTAAACTGGGCCAAGCTGTGGTGTTATGGTTGTTTTTCAACTCATATTTTTGGGTAGATATACATAACTTTCTTCATTTATTTTTACTCAATTACATGCACACACTATCCTACATACATATTGTGAAGAAGTAAAAGAAATGAGTGTCCTCAGGGCAAACACATAACGGGAGGAGAGCGCAGTGTACAGTTGTACCCCACTTAACGCGGTCAATTGAACCCAGAGGGTCCCGTGTTAAGTGAAATCCGCGTTAAGTGAACAACAGAACATATGGGATTAATTCCAATAGAAACCGGCCCGACCCCCAAACTCCACTTTTTGAAGGCACATACCTATGTTGTAGTAAAAATAACATCTTAATTTTATGATGGTACATGCACACAATTAATACTTAAGAGAAATAGAGAAATACAGTCGCCAAGTTAATGTCCATTCAAATAATGGACTCAACTCCCTCCCCCTCTCACACTACACAGCCGGCTAACAGATGGTCGGTCGGTCCCTCCCTCCCCCCCCCCACCCCCCACCAACCGTCCCAAGGAGATGTGTGGGATAACCACTAAATTTTAATAAATAATACCTCAAACTAAAGTTAGGAAAATATAATTGACATTGCTGGATTCCTTGTAAGACCAGGAATATTTTGAATATAAATGTCATATATTTTTCACAAAAGATAACATAGTTACCTAGAGAAAATATTTTATCTAAAAATTGTAAGTTTAAAGCAAAATATATGATGTTTATATTCAAAATGATCACCAAATTATAAGAATTCCAGCAATGTAAATTATATTCTGACCGGGTAATTTGTATGAATTTTATGAGCTAAAACAAATATCTTCAGTTAATAAAAAAAAAAAATCTTCACGACACTATCTGTCAATCAAAGTACCCCACCTTGCCTCCCCCCCTCTTCCAACCGCGCGGTCAGTCCCAACCCTCCCCCCCACCCCCCACCAATCCTCCCTTCCAGAGTTTTTAACATTTAGTATTAAATAATACCTCAGATTAAAGTTAGGATAATATAATTGACATTGCTGGATTCCTTGTAAGACCAGGAATATTTTGAATATAAATGTCATATATTTTGGACAAAAGATACCATAGTTACCTAGAGAAAAATTTTTATCTAAAAATTGTAAGTTTAAAGCAAAATATATGATGTTTATATTCAAAATGATCACCAAATTATAAGAATTCCAGCAATGTAAATTATATTCTGGCCTGGTAATTTGTATGAATTTTATGAGCTAAAACAGCCAGTCAGGCAGGGTGGCGGGTGGGGCAAATCTAAAAATAGCGTCTCGGACACTCACCGCGTATATGTGGAAAAAATCCGCGTTAAGTGAAAGTTCAGCTTTGGCAAGGCACCGCGTATATGCGAAAACGCGTTAAGTGAAACCGCGTTAGGCGGGGTAAAACTGTATAGGGGTTGGGGAGCGTGCTAGAGAATCGGCGTCCTAGCTGGTCTTTGTTACTATGGTGAAACAGGGAGTGTATGCAAGTGGTGACTGTTTTAAACTTTTATTTGGCTTTTATATCTGGTTTGGTAACGCAGTATTTTTTGTTGTAGCATATTTACTGGAATTATTTTTTTCATTTCTCACATTTCCTGGTACTGTATATATTATTTTAAGAAAACTATGGCTACAGGAGGGAAATACACACAAAAGTTTTTTCCAAAATACTCTGCCATAAAATACGGTACTGTATTTTTGGTTTTACTGTATTAACACCAAAATAAATGTGTGTGTGTGTATATGACGACACATTGAGGGAGGAGGGTTGGAGGCGGAGTGATGGAGGGCTACTTAGTTATCAGGTGGCTCACTTTCCTTCCGCCCACACTTACACAAGTTCTTTATTTTTTCTTATTTTATAGTTTTATATTATAATATCTTTATTTATAAGCCATATTAGAGTATTTTAATAGTTTTTCTACAACTTTTATAGCATTGTGTGTGTGTGTGTAATAATAATAATAATAATAATAATAATAATAATAAACGGTTTATTAATAGAGTTGCAGCCGGTGGCTGAAAATATACAGATTTACATTTGATTTAGACATAATGATATAATATGCATTGAATACATTTACAGGGCTGTACAGTACATAAATCAGGAGTTGTTTATTATTTTAACAATAGATGGGATGGTGCTGTTCTTCTATCTATCGGTGCGGGCTCTTATGGGCTGAATTTTGTTGTAGTGGCGGACTGCGCGAGTTGGGTGGGGGGTTGCCGGTGCGTGCGTGCGTGCGTGCGTGCGTGCGTGCGCTAATAATAAACGGTTTATTAATAGAGTTGCAGCCGGTGACTGAAAATATACAAACTTACAAGTGATTTAGACATAATGATATGCGTTCAATACATTTACAGGGCTGTATACAGTACATAAATCAGGTGTTTATAATTTTAACAATAGATGGGATGGTGCTATTCTTATATCTATCAGTGTGGGCTCTTATGGGCTGAATTTTGTTGTAGTGGCGGACTGCGCGAGGTGGGTGGGGGGTTGCTGGTGGCAGGAGGTGGCGATGACAAGGAAGGTGCAGTAGTCCACTGCCAAAGCTTGCTAGTGCTGAGGGATGGCATTTCCAGGGTGGAGAGAGAGTTGATGTAGCCGGAGTAGTCTGCGCCGAGCATGATTCTGCAGGCCCTTTTCTGTATCTTCTCTAGCTGACATTGTTGGGTAGAGTTGAGAGAAGACAACCAGGCTGGTGACGCATACGTTAATTTGGGGAGAATAAAGGTGTTGTAGATAGTCCTCAGCCAGGCGTGGGTGTCCCAAGTGACCTGAGTCATCGTAGCATGTAGAGTCGGTACGAGGCTGCCTTAATTGTGTTGTTAACATGGGCCTTCCAGTCCAGTTTGTGGTCTATGGTAACACCCAGGAGTTTGGTAGACTGCACTAACTGGAGAGGATGGGCACCCACTGACTGCTGGAGCTTGCACTGGAGTGGTGGCGGTTTTGATGTGCGTGACTACGGTTTTGGTGTGGTTGATGGCGACCTTGTTCTCCGTAGTCCATTCCTGTAGCCTGGCCAAGGTGCCTTGTAGCGATGAGTAGTCCGGTGAGGCGTTGTCCACTGTAACCCCCACAGTGCAGTCATCTACGTACTTCCACCTGTGGGGAGTGTCCGACAGGTGAGGTTTTGGAATGTGGAGACAGAACCCTGGTACCTGACTGCCTGACGACGCTCACTCAGGAAATTGGTGAGCCATGAGACCAGGTTGGTGGGCAGCCCTAGTGCAATGGCCTTGTTGATAACAGTGCAGTGATCAACAAGGTCAAAAGCCTTCGTGAAGTCGACAAGGGCAACGGCCAGTGATGTCTTACGTTTCTGCAGGTTTTTGTGCAGGAAATCCAGGAAACTAACTAAGCAGTGTGATGTAGAGGAGGTCCTCATATTGCCAAATTGCTGTGGATCAATTGACTGATAAATACGAGCAAATGCCCACTCAAAAACAAAGTCTTCACAGAGTAGACTTGGTATGGGGGGAATGGCAACTGGCCTGAGGTCGTTAGGGGACTGTGGGGTGGGGACCTTGGGGATAGGGGTGACAAATGCGGTTTTCCATTCATTACAGCATTTGCTTTGTCTGAGGGATGCATTAATAATAGAACAGAGGGCAAGTTCGACTGAAAACTCCTTGTAAATTTTGATTGGAAGGTCAATTGGGGTTGTGGAGCATTTGGATTTAAATTTCAGGAGTTTGTTGGCAATTTCAAATGGTGCGTGCGTGCATAAGTACGTGTGTGCCTGTGTGCATGCATGCATGCATGCGTGCATGTGAGATTATAATAATAATTATTATCTGTTTATTGAAAGAGTATGGCAGCTGGATGGCTGAAAATATACAGTTACATAATTGGGGAATGGGTCACTTGATTGACAAATAATATACAAGTAACATAAGTGATACAAATATGATATATAATAAGTAAGTGGGGAGAGGTTATACTACAGGGCATTTCAACATAGTGCAGAAAGGTAAGATTGTCTGGGAGTGAATACACTTTGATTACAAGTTGTTGATAATTTTTACAATGGTTGGGACTGGGCTGTTCTTACAGTGATCAGTACGTGCTCGTATGGGCTGGATGTGGTTGTAGCATCGAACAGCGATTCACGGACGGGGATCTCGAGTGGAAGTAGAAGCCGGTGTCGAGGATGGTGCAGAAGCATCTCGACAGATTTGCAGATGAGGTCGTGGTGATGATCAGAGAGAAGTAAGAGTGTCAGTGTGTTGAGCGCTTCCTGATATGTGGAGTAGGAAGGGGAGAGAATAATCTTGCTTGCCCTCTTATGCACTTTTTCAAGGTGTTGACGTGTGGCATTTAGGGAGGAAGACCAGGCAGGGGGGGTATAGGTGAGCTTGGGAAGTATGAAGGTTGAGTAAACACTGAGGAGGTCAGGGGTAGGAACTCTGAGGGACTTGATTCGGCGGAGGAGGTGGAGACGGAAACTGGAGGATCTGACAACTTCACTGACGTGTGTTTTCCAATTTAGTATGTTATCTATAGTGACGCCAAGGAACTTAGTGGAGTCCACAACCTGGAGTGTGTTGGGGCCCAAAGTAATTGAGGGAAGTGGGACAACGTCGGAGTAGAAGTTGATGTGCATAACCATGGTCTTAGTATGGTTGATGGTGACGTTGTTGTTGGTGGCCCAATTTTGGAGACTTCAATAAATCCTGGAGGGCGGTGTAGTTGGGAGCAGAGTTGTTGACACTGATCCCAATGGTGGAGTCGTTGATAATATTTCCAGCGAGCAGGGGTTTCTCTTTGGGCATCATTGATAAGCATACGGAAGTAGAGCGCCCCATCTTGGTGTCTTGGGGGACGTCACAGCTGAGTGATTGAAAAGTGGAGACAGCCCCTTGGAAGCGTATGACTCAGCGTCGGTCACTAAGGAAGTCTGTGAGCCACGGTATAAGACTTCTTTGAAACTCGAGGTCGATAGCTTTGTTGATAATTAAATTGTGGTCGACTTGGTCAAATGCGTTGGTGAAGTCAATGAAGGTGACAGCCACAGACGTCTTTCGTTTTTCCAGATGGCGGTATATGTAGTCAAGAAAACTGACAAGACAGTGAGTGGTGTAGGAAGTTTTCAAATTACCAAATTGCTGAGGATCTATGGCGCCTGCAATATCAGCATAAGCCCAGTCAAACACGAAACTTTTGCAGATTAAGCTGGGTATTGAGGTGGTTGCAATGGGTTGTAGCTCATTTAAGGATTGTGGGCTGGTTGACTTAGGCACTGGTGACACTTATTAGGTCTTCTAGTCAGCTGGGCATCTTGCTTGGCTGAGGGAAGCATCGGTGATAGAGCAGAGGGGTTTAGCCAGTTCTGAGGAGAACTCCTTGTAGAATTTCATTGGTAAGTCAATGAGGGTGGTGGAGTGCTTTAACTTCAGTTAGGCCAGACGTTTTGCTACTTTAAATTCTTCTACCAAGTCAGTGGAAAAGGGGGCTGGTAGGTAAGTAAGGAGATTGGTTGTGTCAAGCCTGGGGCCCGTCTTGCATATACAGTAGTTGCGAAATGGTTGTTTTATTGCTCAGCTGCATCACCATTAGTGAGATGACTAAGGAAGGGGAGGGGGTGTGTCTTATTGTTTAGTCCACAGAGTTCTTTAAGCTTACCGTACCATTGACTGATGTTGGTCTGCTTCAGGTGTTGCAACTTGGTTGGGTAGTGGGACTACTTTGCTGTGCGTATATCATGGATGACTCGGTTACGAAGGGACTTGTAGTGGTTGTGGTCATTGAGATAAAGGCGCTGTCTCTCTGCTGCATAGGTCTTTTGATCCGAGGTGAGATCCAGGGCAAGTCAGCTGGGTGTGATCTGACGGACTTCTCGGGGAAGAAGTGGTGGTGAGCTTCTGTGGTGGTGATGGTGTAATTTATCCATTTGGTGTCTACGTCATCCACACTAAGTACTTAAGTCTAGGGATGTACCGTACAGTATAAGGAAAACAGAGTGCAAAAATCATAAACTCATGACCGTTGGAGGTGACATGTCTGGGGTTTGTTTACATTTTGTGAATGAAACATTAGGCTATTTGCACTATGTGTTGTTCACCAAGCAATAATTCATATACAGCTAGACCCCGACTTACGACGGGGTTTGGGACCCAAATCCAGGTCGTAAGTCCGACATATATTAAAAAAAAAAAAAAAAAAATTCAAAATTGTTTTTTAAAAAAAAAAAATTAAAAATCTACAATGAAGTACAGTACACTAAACGTAATAAATAATGAGGAACGGATACAGTGTGACTGAGCACTTACCTTTAATGTAGTCAGCTGAATGCACACAGGGCCCCCATAATTTTCTATTTACAGGATACATGGAGACTATATTAATTGGAAGAAGCAGAAGAGGAGACAGGGCTGGGTGGGTCATCAATGTCGCTTTCTTCAGACAGGTTTATGTACAGGGGTAACTTGCTGGTTGAAGGTATTGGATCATCTTGAGGGAGTGAAGAGGCAGCACTGGTGGGGCGTGAGGAGACAGCACTGGGGGACTTCTTGAAATAGATGTCCAATTTAGACTGCACAGTTTGCTTTTTCTTTTCATTATAAATTTCTCTGTAGCAAGCAAGTGCATCTTGGATCGTTCTGTCAACTTTGGCATAACTCTCATAATTTTGATCCATGCCATCAAACATTTGCATTGCTTTATTAATTGTAGCAAATGCCTCTGCCATTTGTTTCGCTGAAAACTTTTTGGGGGGTGCAGGTTCTTCTACATTTTGTCTCTCTTCTTCCTCTGCAATTTTCTGTGCATCTAGTTCAATAAGATCCTCGTTACTGAGCTCTTCTGCTACACTTTCAACCAACTGTCCAACATCTTCAGTATCAATTTCTAACTCCAGCTGTTTACCTAAGTCCACTTTCTTGTTACTAATATCCGAAATAACTTCATTTTCATTAAATCCTTTGAAACTGTGCACATATCTTTTCAGGATTTTCTTCCATATTCCATTCATGCAATGTTTTGTAACCTGATCCCATGCTACACTAATGTTCTTTAAACATGACAAAATGTTGTACTCCTTCCAAAACTGTCTGAGCGTTTTCTCACCTTCAGTAGCAGCAACAGCCTGAGCAAAGGTCGTGCGTAGATAATACGCTTTAAAGGCAGCAATAGCACCTTGATCCACGGGTTGGATGATAGAGGTAGTGTTAGGTGGAATGTACACTAACTTAACATCAGGGTGCATGTCGTCCAGGTGTGGTGGGTGTCCCGGAGCATTATCCAAAATCAGTAAAATCTTGAATGGAATCTGTTGTTGCAGACAATACTCCTTGGCTCGTGGAATGAAACAAGTCATGAACCAATCCTCAAACAGTACTAGGGTCATCCAGGCTTTCTTGTTACTGCGATAAAACACTGGCAGTGTGTGCTTGCTGACATGTTTAAAAGCCCTGGGGTTCTCTGAATGATAGATCATGAAGGGCTTTAGCTTGAAACCAGCAACATTCCCCCCAACAGAAGTGTAATTCTGTCCTTGAATGCCTTGAATCCGGGCATTGTTTTCGCCTCTTTGTGGATGTATGTCTGCTCAGGCATGCGCTTCCACAATAATCCAGTCTCATCCACATTGAATATTTGCTCAGGCAAATAATTCCCTTCCACAATCACATCATCTAACTCCTTGAAAGTTTCAGCAGCTCCAACATCGGCACTAGCTGCCTCTCCACTCACCTTAACATTGTGTAGACTGTAGCGTTTTTTAAATCTATCAAACCACCCATGACTTCCTGTAAAGGTTTGATCACATTCATCTCCTGCCTGATCCTTCAGGTTTTGGAACAGGCTTCTTGCTTTAGCCTGTATGGTTAGAACACTTAAGGGTACACGCTTCTGCATCTGGTCTTCTATCCATATCACCAATAATTTTTCCATATCGTGAATAGGACCTTGTCTTCTCTTTGATATTATAGTTCCCTTTATAGGTGTTGTTCCTTTCACTACTTCACGAATACGTTTCTTGTTCTTCAGAATAGTGGATATAGTCGAGTGTGAGAAACCTAGGTCGCGTGAGATTGTTGCTACTGTTTTTCCATTCTCATACTGTGTTATTATCTTCATTTTCATCTCAAAAGTAATTGCCTGTCTCCTTTTCCTAGGAACACCACCAGCACTCTCACTTTTACGCTTTCCAGTCATTATAAAGCCAATTAAATACGATAATAAACAAAAAGTTCACAGCACGATCAGTATAGGATACGATAGCCAAACACAAACAAAGCGCTCCACTGAGTGAGTGTACCCATGAGGCGACCCGAGACGCGCCACCCTCTCACCCGGGACGGAAACGTTTCGGTATAGAAAATGTGCGCGTCATTTGAAAATATTTTTGGTCACGACGGTCGCAGTCGTATGTCCCGACGGACGTACGGTCAAAGCAGGTCGTAAGTACCAATGGATGTAAGTCCATGTAGTCGTGAGTCGGGGTCTATCTGTACTGTAATAAGAACATAAGAATGGAGGAAACTGCAGCGGGCCTATTGGCCCATACTGGGCAGTCCCATTTACACCCAACCCCTATTGCTCATATAAACATCCAACCTATGTTTGAAGCTATCCAGCGTATTCGAGTTAATGATGATATATGGTAACTTGTTCCATTCATCCACTACTCTGTTTCCAAACCAGTGTTTACCTATTTCGCGCCTAAATCTAAACTTGTCTAATTTAAAACTATTGTTACGAGTTCGCTCCTGGTTGGATAGTTTGAGTACCTTTGTAATGTCCCCTTTGTTTAGCCCTGACTTCCATTTATACACCTCGATCATGTCGCCCCTTGCTCTACGTCTCTTGAGGGAGTGCAAATTAAGATGCTTTAACCTGTCTCTGTACTCAAGGTTCCTAATGCCCGGGATTAGTCCTGTGATTCTCCTCTGGATTCTTTCCAAGGATTCTATATCCATTCTGTAATATGGTGACCAGAACTGAACTGCGTAATCCAGGTGAGGTCTCAGAAGCGCAAGATATAATTTTAGGATGACCTCACTAGTCTTGTAACTAACATCCTTTGTATGAACCCAAGTACTTTATTAGCCTTGTTACGAGCAAAAACACATTGTTTACTTGGCTTAAGATTCCTACTTATCATTACTCGTAAATCTTTCCCGCAGTCGGATTTCTGAATATCAATGTTTTTCATCTGGTACATGTATTTGGTTTCTCTGTTTACATCTCCTTGCTGAGTATTTTACATTTGTCCACACTGAATTTCATCTGCCATTTTTCAGACCATTCAAAATTTTTTTTAGATCTTCCTGTAGTTTTGCGGAGTCCTCGTCAGATTTAATTATACACCCTATTTTAGTGTCGTCACCAAATTTACTTATGTTGCTGTCTATGCCGATATCTATGTCGTTTATGTGTATAATAAATAATAATGGTCCAAGTACTGAGCCTTGGGGAACTCCACTAGTGACTTTGCTCCAATGGGATTTAGTGCCGTTAATGCTCACTCGCTGTTTCCTGTCCTGTAACCACACCCTAATCCATTTTAGTATATTACCTTTAATGCCATGTGCTTCTACCTTTCTTATTAGTCTTTCGTGGGAAACTCTGTCGAAGGCTTTGCTAAAGTCGAGATATACCACATCATAATTGTGCCCCTCATCCACCGATTCGAAAACTGATGAAAAGAATGTTAATAGATTAGTTAGACATGAATGCCCGCTTGTGAAGCCATGCTGGGAATCATTGATCAATTTGTGCTTCTCCAGGTGGTTTCGAATAGTGTTTGAAATGATTGCTTCCAGTAATTTGCCTACAATTGATGTTAGACTGATTGGACGGTAGTTAGAGGATAGTGATCTATCCCCCTTCTTGAAAATCGGTATTACATTTGCTATCCTCCAGGATTCTGGTACTACACCTGTTTTTAAGGACATGTTAAACAATTTTGCTAAGGGCATACTAAGCTCTTCCTTGCATTCCTTTAATACTCTGGCAAATATCTCATCGGGACCAGGTGACTTATTAAGCTTTAGTTTGTCTATTTGCTTACTAACATCGTTACTAGTCACTACTATCTCGCTTAATTTGTTTTCTTCACTATCTCTGAATAGAGCCGGTGCCTCGGGTATCATGTTTAAATTTTCGGTGGTGAAAACTGTTGAAAAATATTTATTCAGATTATTGCTCATTTCTTCCTCGTTATCAGTTAGCTTGTTGGTATCTGATTGTATTGGCCCAATCTTTTCTCGTGTTTTAGTTTGATACATTTGATAGAATCCCTTGGGGTTTGTTTTTGCCTCCTTTGCTATCCTCAGCTCATTATTCCTTTTTGCTTTCCTCATCTCGGTCTTAACCCTACCGGCCAATACCTTATAATAATCCCGGAGGTAAAGTTCACCACTATTTATCCTCCTCCCTATAGCCTTCCTTTGACCAATAATGTTCTTTAAGTAATTATTTATCCATTTAGGGTCATTGTTGTTTGATCTGAGTTATTTGTATGGTTTGTTCTGCCTTTGTGCATTAAGTAACTCATTATTTAAATTGTCGTGGAACTCGGCAACCTCAGATTTCGTTATGAGGTCGGGTTCAACCGTCAGGTCCATGTAGTTCACCCCCAAGCGTGATGCCCCTTCTCTCAACTGCCTCTTCAAACTATCAAAATTTGCCCTTCTGAAATCTGGGAGTTTTGTGGAATTTTCCTTACGGCTGCCCTGAAAATCTAACTGGAATCAAATTTCTTTGTGATCGCTGTTTGCAAGTTCGTTCCCTACCTCGACATTACTAATGAGGTTTTCTCTGTTCGACAGAACTAAATTGAGTATATTATTACCCCGGGTGGGCTCGGTTATATTTTGACTTAAGGAAATGGTCCTGGATCGTTTCAAGAAAATCCTCTGATTCTGAGTTACCCGTAAGGTCAATCCAATCTATTTGGCCAAGGTTAAAGTCGCCTACTATACAGACTTTGTTGTTATGGAAGCCCTGCGCATTTCATCCCAGATAAATTGCTCATTAACTCTATCAAGATTGGGAGGTCTATATATTACTCCTGAGATTAATTTTTCCCCACCGTCGATTAATTCTTTCCAAATTGTTTCTGTATTCCGCTCAGTTTTTATTTCCTTATTTATTTCACACTTCAGATTATCCCTGACATAGATTGCTACTCTGCCTCCTTTCCTAATCTGCCTATCGGTATGGAATAATTTGTAACCTGCAATTTGGTATTTGACAGGTAACTCACGTGAGTCTAGGTTGATCCATGTTTCAGTGAATGCTATTACAGTCGACCCTCGTTAATTCGGACCCCTTTAATCCGGATTTCGGATAAATCGGACGAAATCTGAACTGTCCATATCAAATTTCTGGTTCTGGGATTGTCCCAGTTGCAATTGGGGTTGCAATTTCAAATTCTGTGTCACTACTAAGAAATAACAAAGTCCCTGGTGCATTCTAAGATTAAGAGAAAACGGACGACTCAGGCATCCTGAAGTGAGAGAAAACGGACTCATATGACGGGGCACTCAAATAAAGAGACATGGCTACATATTTTGTGGACTAGCCACTGTACAGTATCGTTTTCATCACTTTGTAATAAACCTCGTTATGCCTATGTGTTTCTGATAATTATCATAGCATTATATATTTATATATTTAGCGGTTGTACAAACACAAGGCCTCACACATGCCATTCAGACTGACAGACTTGACAAGTTTTACCAACCATAAAGACAGTTGAAGCTTTAAACATCACTCATAATGGATCTTGAATATTCCAACTGTAATCAGACATACCTAAGTTGCCTCAACAATTGCAACCCCAGTTGCAATATCAAATTCTGTGTCACTACTAAGATATAACAGTCTCTGGTGCACTCTAAGATTAAGAGAAAACGGACGACTCAAGAGTGCTGAAGTGAGAGAAAACGGACTCCTATGACGGGGCACTCAAATAAACATACACATAGCTGTATAATGCAATATTAACCCCTAAATTGGTTAATTCGGACAATCGGCTAAAACGGACACCCTTCCCCCCCTATTAGTCCGTTTTAACGAGGGTCAACTGTATATCGATTTTTTCGGTACATACCAAGGCCCTAATATCATCCATTTTGTTTCTCATACTTCTACTTTTCGCGTAGTAGACATTTAAGTTAGTCGTGTTCCGAGTCCTCCCTTTGCTGCGTTTAGATTTTAACTCGCGGTCTAATTTAGTTTTGTCATCATTCCTAACACTATTTCCCTGTAACCTTTTACTTTGTTTACCCGCTCCCACTGCAGCCTCCTCCACCCCCGTGCTCACGTGTTCCCCTAGCAGTTTAAAGACTTCGACATCTTTTGGACTGCCCTTTCGAGAGTCCCAGCCAGGGTTGCTACTCCATCCCTAGACAGATGCACCCCATCCCTAGCATAAAGGTCCCTTCTGCCGTAGAAGTTGTCCCAGTTGTCAAAGAATGGGACTGATATTGACTTGCAATATCGTCAAGACAGCCGTTGACACCAACTGCCCTTGACAACCATTCATTTCCAACTTTCCTTCTAGGCAGGACACCACATATGATAGGGATCCCTCCCTTGGACCTAACACGTACTATAGCTGTCTTGAACTTATCAAGAAGCTCCTCACTCCTACACCGGCCAATATCATTGCCTCCTGTACTAAGGCAGATAATGGGTTTGTTCCCATTACCAGACAAGATATTGTCCATCCTGTCAACTATATCCCCCACCCCATCTCCTGGCAAACACACCCTCATCCTATTTTTATCTTTACCGCAAAAAGCTCTGTCCATGTACCGTACCTGTGAGTCGCCAACAATCAAGATTTTCTTACCTTCCTTGTCAGCCTTGTCCCTGACTATACTAACGTCCAATTCATTTATCAAGGGACTGAAAGAGTTGGTACACTTAGCTGCTGTTGTCGTTGTTGTCTTATCCTTGGTGTGTTTTTTCACTACTAGTTTGGTTGTCCCTCTCCTCACAACCTTCCATTTGCCTGAGTTTTCGTCATTCACCGGCTTTCCTTGCTTCGTTTCTTCCTTCATCCTTGCATATCTCTTCTTTTGATTTCAAGATATATTCCTTGGCCCTCTCCAACTCGGCCCTCAGAAGGGCACAGCCCTGTTCACAAGTAGCACTTGCCATTACTGAAAATTTATCCCCGGTAGCTAAGACGGTAATAGGTAGGTTAACCGTGTGGCCAGGATTTGGTTGCATTATATAGATATTAGGTTTTACAAAAATTTACGTTGACTATTTTATAATCATGTACAGTAAATGAGTTATGTGGTAAATGAATAAAATCTTTTTATTTGGGACATACCGTAACCCCCCCTCCGGACCTCCCAGCTGAACAGGTTCACTTCACTTGCCGGCTGGGGGGGCCGGTCTGAGTGAAAGTCCCAGTCCATCCCTGCTGTACAGTATATACTTTGGCTGGTTGGTTGAAACTAGGGTTTCTCATTTTTGTGTTTTTTCAACAGCCTGGGATTCCAGGACAAAATCAATCCCAAGTTGTCTCAAGGTCGCCTTGATAAGGCAGACTAATTGGAGGGAAGGGGTGTTCAGGTTAAGAGGTTGTCCATCTTAAACAAAATAAATAAATAAAAAAATAATAAATGCCATTTAAAAAAAAAAGAGTACAGTCATCCCTTGGTTATAGCGCACTTGGTTATCGCGATTTTCGTTATCACGCCTCCATCAAAATCTGCACACCTGCTGTTATAGCGCATTTTTCAGGCCGAGAATTTAGTTATCACGCAGTTGCCTCCAGGTGTTTTTACCCATTTGCTTCACCTACATCTATTGAGGATAAAATCTTTCACCTACAAATTGACAATAACACATTTGCTGTAACCAGACATATCTAAGTTGCCTTAACAATTGCAACCCCAGTTGCAATTTCAAATTCTGTGTCGTTACTAAGGAATAACGAAGTCTCGGGTGCACTCTAAGATTGAGAGAAAACGGAGGACTCAGGCGTCCTGAAGCGATGAGAAAATGGACTCCTCAGACGGGGACTCAAATAAAGAAAGCATAGCTACATGTTTTGTGGACTACAGTATTGAAAGTACCCTTTTCATCACTTTGTAATAAACCTAGCCATGCCTATGTGTGTTTCTGATACTTACCATAGCATTATCTATATCTTTAGTGGGTCTAAATGGTCGTATTGGGGTTGGGTCTTGGGTGCCTGGAACCAATTAGAATAAATCCCATAGGTTCTGTACTTTTGTTATTGCTTTTTTCATTATCACGCACTCGGCGCGGTCCCAATTAGGTGTGATAACCAACGGATGACTGTACAACTCTAATGTAGTACAGTATCCAATTTTATGAAAGTGATACCTGTTTTTTAATCAAAATTAATTAAAAAAAGTCATGTCCACAAAGTACTGTACACTTACCCCAAACAATGGAAGGCAGATCCAGCTGGACATGCCTCTGAGGGCAAGAGACTTGCAATCACTGAATCTGAGTCAGAAATAAGGAAATGAAGAGGGACCTCCACTGACAAGGAGGTTGATGGTGAGGGCAAGGAGGCACTGCTGGAGGGTCTTGGCTTGAAAAAAGTGTCAATTTTTGTTTTTGTGACCTTGCTTCTTTGGCCCTGTATAAAAAGTTCCCTCAAGTGACATAAGTGATTGTAATAGGCCCCAATTTTTGTAATTTTTATTCTGATGAGTAAATTCTATAAGGGCATCCAGGCAGTCCCTAGCTTCTGCCAGGTGGTTCATCTTTCTTCTCTTCATCATCTTCATCATGAAAGTCATCTGCAGCTTCACATACAGAGTCCCCAATCTCCTCCTCTGTCAAGTTGTGGTATCCAGGATCATCCTTATCAGCCTCCAGCCAAGCCTCCGCATCCTCAACTGTAGCATCCTTCTCTCCTGCTCAGAGTAGGGTTCCATGTCATCAGTCTTCTGATGAGAAGCCCTCAAAATCATGCTCCTCATCAGTGTTATAAAGGAGTTTCTGCCAGGCATTGATGAGGGTTGTTGCCTTGACTTCTTTGGCAGGAGCAGCAAAATTAGAGAGCATGGACCTGAAGTTGTATAACTTCAAGTTTCTGAGGGTCCTCTGCCCTCTTGTGTCCTTCACCTCATCTCGCTTGTCTCTTTCACCACCATCACTTCATTCAGAAATTGGCGTTTGTACAGCATAAATAACACCTTGATCCATTAGGTGTATGACAGAGGTGGTGTTGGGTGGCAATGCCTGGCACCTGATCCTTCCATCCCTGCTACACAGTTTTTTAATGTTGAGATGTGAGGGAGCATTATCTAAGAGGATGATAGCCTTCATTTCATCAGCAGAGATTTTCAGATCTTCCACCTGCTTATGCCTTAAGAGATCAGTCAGTTTTCTTGAAGATAGGTGTAAATGGCAACTCAATACCGTGTTTTGCAATTTATTTTGGATTACTTTAGTGTAACTCCTCTTCTATATTTTTACTACCTTGTATTGTTCCTCTGCCTATTTTCCTTCTGATTTATTGATTTTTGTGTTATGTCGGTGCTCAACATATGAATAAAGGATCATTGTGCTGATAGTGCTTTTCTAATGTTTTGCATAATTCAGTATAAAATTTTTGATAGTGTCTTTTTTAGAGTGAGATTGATTGTAAACTTATAGACTACAGGTAATTTTAAAACCAATTTGATCTCTTGTTTAATGTTTACAGGCTATGTCCGGTGGAGAGGTAGTTGGAGCCATTGTCTGCAAGTTAGATGTGCACAAGAAGGTGACAGTGAGAGGATATATTGCCATGCTTGCTGTTGATCACAGGTTTCGAAAGAGAAAAATAGGTAAGAACTGCAGATTATGTACACAGGTGCAGAGACTGTGTAACCCTTCATTATATATAATTTGGAAAATACTCAGTGTAATTATATTAATCAGTTGATACCATTTTTTGTCACCTGATATGGTATAATTCATTTAATTAAAAAATCTGTAGTGTTCTTCATACAAAACAACAGTCAAGAGTATCAATGAATGTTGGAATCTATGAATGTATGTCAGATATCAAGTTACAGGAATCTAATTACTGTATTATGTCCTCACATTGGAATAAAATCATAATGTTTTCCTTTGACCATCCATCTGTTCTTCCCAAATCTTGTGAACAAGATACTGTATTAGGAGTTTGAGTGAATGGCTGTTGGACTAACATACTGTACACAGTACAGTAGATGCTACATACAGAGTTCTAGGCCTGCTTGATTAACCTTTCAAGGTCGTGGTCTGAAGGTCAATATTTTAAACTTTTTCATAATACTGTAGTACAGTACAGTGCTGTATATGTTTATGTGCAAGATGTAGTATTACAAGATGGAGCAAATGAATACTTGTTAAGTTTTGGAAGTCATGGGTTCTTAAGTCACTTTTACTTGAAATGGTTATGCAAATGTTTGTATGGAAGATCTCTGTAGGTGACATGAATGTATGTTAACCACATTTATATAATAAGTGATGCATTTAAGGTCATAGATGTGGCTAATATTAAGAGATCATAAGGTTAAACATCATATCAAAAGGTCACTGGTAATAGAATCACACTAGTGAGCGAGGAGGAGAAATGGGAGGTTATTCGGCAGGCAAAAAACTGAGCAAGGAGCGAGGTAATGCAGAGGGAACAGCATAAGAAGCTCCTGCAGGGATTGAAGCAGAGGAGGGAGGAGTCGAGGAGCAACAGGGACGGGTGTACATGGGTTATATTCAGGGGGAGGATAGTGGAAGCAAGTGTGCCGACACAGGGCCAGGGGGCAGCAGCGCACCCTCCACCCACTCTATCCCCCACCCGGAATGTGACACCAGCTCCACCTACCAGCCGGGAGGAGGCAAGCGCCGTGTAAACAATGACATTTCTAACCACACCCTGCAAAATACAGCGTACTTAGCAAATGCTGTAGTTTCTGAGAATGGGGGGTTACTACTAAGAACAGAGATGTTACTGAGAACAAAATCCGGCTTGAATGTCATGTACACTAAAACTGACACGTTCCGTGATAAGAGAGAGGAGTTTGAAGCACTACTGAAGGTACACCAACCTGATATAGTAGGAGTTGTAGAACTGTTGTACAAGAACAGGAGAATCGACCCAGAGGAATGTGAGTTCAGTATTGCTGGATATGACTCATTTACGAACCTCATGCAAAAAAACTTGCAAAAAAACTGTGCTAGGCAAGACCTTAGAGCCAGCCAGGCGAGGGTACAGGGAGAGGATGTTTTTGAAGAGTCAAAGTGGCATAAAATTAAATTAAAAGGAGGGGACTTACTTATTGTCAGGTGTATCTACAGATCCCCAAACTATGGCCCACTAAATCAAAGGAACTTAAGAGCCTTAATAGACAATGCAGCGATGCTCAACCCTAGCCACCTCCTTATCATGGGGGACTTTAACTATGGGGACATCGACTGGAGAAATGAGTGCACCCCAAATGACTTCAATTACCCTGCTACTCTTTTTGTAGAAACTCTGAGAGATAATTTTCTATTCCAACATGTTAGAAACCCGACACATTACTGAAGGGAGCAAACACCCAAGCCACTAGACCTCATCATAACAAACGAGGAAGATATGGTGGTTAAACTGAAACACCTTGCCCCAGTTGGCACCAGCCACCATATAGTGTTGTCATTCACAATTAACTGTTACCTAGTTCAAGATAAAGCCAGCCCAAGGTGCAAATATTACAATGGGATGAGGGAAGAGATGAGGGGTATCAACTTGCCAGATTCATTAAGGCACAAGAACGCAGACACTACGCTGAATATCATAACTAGTAGAGTGACCCATTTGATCGATAAATATATACCCAAGACCAAACCCAGTGCCTCTAGGAATACGAGGGGATCCCTACACATGAACCATGCGGCGGTCAACAAAGTTAAGAAGAAAACCCAGAAATTCAAGACGTGGGTTGGGTCAAACGATGAGCAGGACAGGAGGATGTATGCAAGAGCCAGAAACCAAACAAAGGCAGAGTGTAGAAGGGCTGAATAGGAGTTCCAGAAGCTCGTTGCAAGCGAGGTCAAGTCAAACCCAAAGGCGGTTTACCACTATGCAAAGTCAAAATGAAAAACGTGAGTAGGAGTATCAGACCTGAGGCTTGAAGATGGTAGTTATGCAGATTCTGACAGGATAAAGCTGAGACATTGTACAGCTTTTTTTCCTCGGTGTTCACAAGAGAGGATGCGATTAACCTTCCCGTGTTTGAGGACAGACAGCACTGACCCACATTGTGTTCACAGAAGAGGGTATTAGAAATATACTCTCAAAGCTAAGGGTCCATAAGAGTCCCAGCCCTGACATGGTGCATCCTAGAGTGCTAAGAGAATTGTGCAACGAACTTGCCGAGCCCCTAAAGATCCTGTTTTGTAAATGCCTTGATGAACAAAAGGTTCCCAGTAATTGGAAAGTGGCTTATGTGAGTCCTATCTTCAAGAAGGGCGATCGTCACTCCCCGAACAACTATAGACCGGTGAGCCTGACCAGCATAATATGTAAAGTACTTGAGAGTATTATCAGAGATGCCACGACGAAACATCTACGAAACAACCTTGTAAAGGATTGCCAACGCGGTTTATGGCGGGGCTCTCCTGCTTAACACAATTGGTCAAGGTATTGCATATTTGGACCCATATTCTGGAACGGGGTGGTAATATTGACAATATATATACCTAGATTTTGCCAAGGCTCTCGACAGTGTATCCCACGAAAGGCTGAAAATCAAACTGGAATGGTACGGAATTCGGGGAAATGTTCTTGCGGTGATAGAAGACTTTCTACATGACCACTAGCAGTGTGTGGTGATTAATGGCATGAAATCATCATCTGTACCTGTCACAAGCGGGGTACCACAGGGCAGTGTATTGGGCCCGCTGTTGTTTGTTTGTTTGTTTCATAAATGACATGCCTGACGTTGTGCACTCCTCCATACAAACGTTTGCCGATGACGCCAAGTTATTTTGGGAAATGAAGAACCATGCGGACTGTGAAGAGCTGCAGAAGGATCTCTGTGAGCTTCAAGAATGGTCCAAGAAATGGCTGCTGAGATTCAATGTCACGAAGTGTAAGAGGATGCACCTGGGGCGTACCAACGGTAAGGAGGAGTATCATATGTCCCAACGGGATGAAGAAACTGCACTATTTGAGACTGAATGTGAGGAGGACCTAGGTGTGTATGTTGACAATGAACTGAAGTTCTCGGGCCATTGTGAGAAGAAGGTACATCAGGCAAATAAATTATTGGGTCTTATAAGAAGGTCGTTCAGATATCTAGACGGTCCGTCCCTCGTAACGATCTTCAGGAGTGAAGTGCTTCCCCATTTAGAGTACTGTCACCCCGTCTGGTCCCTGAGATATGCTAGGGACTGTCAGTTGGTTGAAAATGTTCAAAGGAGGGCCACCAGACTGGTGCCTGCACTTCGGCACCCCAACTGCCCTGAGAGATTGAAGCGCCTGAACTTGCCTAGCTTATACTACAGACGGGCAAGGGGTGACCTAATTGAGGTGTATAAGCATCTCAAGGGGCACTACTCAGTCGAGTGTCATTACTTGGAGCTGGCGGACGCTCGCCCCACAATTCATTCCACAGAGTCGTTCGTTAACCGAAAATTTCGTTAATTGAATCCATTATTTCAATGGGATATTGGGTAATTGGTTCCAGCTCACAGAAAAGTACATACAAAGTAAAGCCCAAAACGCAATCAGAAACACTCCGAAAATTCCCCTAAATCGCCCTTAAATCACTATACAGTGGGGTATGCTATAACGAATCTAATTGGTTCTAGAACCTTGTTCGTTATAGCATTCGTTCGTTATAGGATTAATCCGTTCCAGGCCACCAAATACAACCACTTAACACTGAAAAATATAATATAAAATTGTAAAAATTGTAAAAAAGTGCATAAATATGCATCTAAACCCCTGAAATAACCAATATCATTAATACTTGTAATAAAAAAACAATAAATTAGTAAAAAAAAAAATTTTTTTTTTTTAAATAATGTTCGTTGTAGGAGTTTCGTTCGTTATAGCATTCTCAATTTTATAGGTAAAACCGTTCGTTATAGGAATATTCGTAGTAGGATCCGTTCGTTATAGCATACCCCACTGTATGTATGTATGTATGTATGTATGTATGTATGTATGTATGTATGTATATATATATATATATATATATATATATATATATATATATATATATATATACAGGTTGTACCTCTCTAGTCCGGCATTCTGTGGTCCGGAACGATTTTAGTTTGTCCAATAGGTAGATAGGCAGTTTTTTTTTAAACTTATCTGAATTATTATTATTATTACAGAAGTATTAAATTTTTGCTCCTCAGGCCCCAATGAGGGTCAGTGACCTATGCCCGGGTGGGCTAATCCCCTTAAAAAAACAAAAAACAAAGCCGCGGGAAATTAAGGCTTGTTTACATCCGGCAGTTTGGCTGCTCTCTCTCTCTCTCTCTCTCTCTGCTTGTCTACACAGAGTACAACATTTAACCCTTCAATATATATGAGCAGTAAATAAGTGTTGCTTTCATATTCTTATGTAGAGTAATGACGATATGTTTTCACATGTGCGCACTTACATACGAGCAGTCTCACTTTTTTTTACCATTAATGGTTAGCTACTTATATTGTTCCATTTATTAACATTAAATAACATTACAGGTACTTCAAGCAACCATATTCATTTTTTACATTAATTTTACTACAGCTAAACTCAGGGTCTTATTTTCTTCAGTTTTATATGTAGAACCAATCAGTCACTGGTTTCATAAGCTTTAACATAAACAATGCCGGCAGCCGTCTCGTCTCCTCTAATATTCCACGTATTATTAATAAATTGTATTGTTAATTTTGCACACACGTACATTAATTCAATAAAAACAAATTCAGAAACATTAATTAAAATATATATGAACAGTAAATAAGTGTTGCTTTCATATTCTTATGTAAAGTAATGATGATATGTTTTCACGTGTGCGCATGCGCACTTACATATGCGATCTCTCTTTTTTCTTTACCATTATCGTTAGCTACTTCTATTGTTCCATTTATTAACATTAAATAACATTACTTAAAACAACAATATTAATTTTACTACAGCTACAACCAAGGTCTTATTTTCTTCAGTTTTATATGTAGAACCAGTCAGTCACTGGTTTTGTAATCAACGAAAACAATGTTGTGTCATTTCCTCGTGTGTTTTAATATTCTACGTATTATTAATAAATTTTATTGCTCATTTTGCACACATAAACATTAATTCAATAAAAAAACAATAATGAATCTTTTGTACATAAGAAATGGCGCTGTTTACCACGATTATGCGCGTCGTCTGCGTTGGCAGGCAGTTCAAACCTGTCGAAATTCAAGTTTCCGCCTTCAAAATTTTTATTCATTTATTTTTTGTGTTCCAATAAAATCGTTAAGAATTAAAAACTTGCGAAATTTGAGAAGCTACTATCGACATTTAACCCTTCAATATGTCTTCAAAGAGACCATGAACGAGAGAAAGTGGTGCTAGTGCTTCCAGGCACAAGCACAAGTCACTATCTATCCAGGAAAAGGGTGAATTTCCATGGTCCGGCACCGGTGAGGTCCCGAGGTTGCCGGACTAAGGAGGTACAACCTGTACTGTAATGTGATACAGGTGATTAATTTTTATCTCTTGTGCAAAATATATGATGTTTATATTCAAATTATTCACTGTCTTGCAAGGATTCCTACAATGCAAATTATATTTTCCTAACTTTAGTCTAAGATATTATATAAGGTAAAAACCCCATGCTTGATGCCGTCATTTCACCTATAAAATTTTAAGTTCACTACGTGTAATTCAAGATTATTTTCTTTAAATCAACACTACACTGCACTATATATTGTCAGTATGTTGCCCCATCCCTTAGTTATAGATATTTAGTAGTAGCTACCTGTGTTTCTCATCTGACGCTGGGGCCGGAAAGTCAATTTTTGCAGGGTTCCGGCCCATGTGGGGTAAAAGGGGAATGAGTGTGCTGCTGATGTGGCAAAAGCAGCTGCTTCTCACCTTGTGGCACATCATTCACCTTCTACCTGCCTCTGATATGAAGCCAATAATAAGAGCTGCCATCCGCTTGAATTGGCAATGCTTTGGCCTACCTCAGCATTGGCCACACACGGCAGACTCATGGTTTTTAATGTATAGAGCACTTGCTCCCCATTGTGATAACTGCCTGATCCCATTGATTGTTCAACACCTCTTGGTGGAGTGCCCCAGTCTTAGAGAGCTTTGTCGTAAGCACCTCTCCCAGTGCTGGGGGATAGATGGGCTTTACTGTCTCTCTTTGGTGCCGGGGATGGGTAGCATGGGGAGAACATCCTCTCCTTTGTGGAGGAAGCCAGCCTTCTACACAAACTTTGTGTTTTATCTATTAATGTTAAATGGTTTTCTAGAAAGGTCTGTTATATTTTATTTATTATTTATTTTTTTTATGGGGATTCGCCACGGGCACAGGTCACTGACCCACCAGGGCCTTGGGGGCGAAAATGTAATAATAATAATACAGTGGTGTCTCGGTTAACTAACACAATTCGTTCCAGAAGATTGGATCGTTAACCCGAAAATTCGTTAACCGAATCCATTGTTTCTATGGGATATTGGGTAATTGGTTCCAGCTCACAGAAAAGTACATACAAAGTAAAAAAAGGTGCAGTAAAAGTACACTTACTTTGAGGTGTGTATGTAGAAGGTTCTGGTTGATGATGATGATGGAATTAGAAGTGGGGTGGAGGAGTAAACTATCGAGGACCCATGCTTGATGCAGTAATTTCACCAATAAAATTTTAAGTTCACTTGGTGGAATTCAAGATTATTTTATTTAAATCAACACTGCACTTACGCTATATATCAATATGTTAACTAAATTTCAGATTTTCCAATAATTTTAATGTAAAAAGCATAAAAATATTTAAGACACCAACAAAATTGATGTTCACTCCACTGTCAAAAAGTCAAACTGGAGCCTGGTGGCTGATTCAAGCAGGCTGATGGGCGCAAAAAACTAGTTCCCTGTACTGCATATATTATCAATATGTTAACTAAATTTTTAAAATGACTAAAATTTTTGTTAGATTAACGAATTGAAGATCCTTATGGGAGGTAATTCGTTAACTGAAATTTCGTTATTCGAACCATTCGTTAATCGAGGGACCACTGTAATTCTTGTACAGTCTCGTTCAAGATTCCTCAAACACTGCTGGAGACAGCTGGCAACTCAAGGCCGTTTGTTTACTATAGTACGTAGTATAATTTAAAACGAAACAACAAAGCCCAACCATTAAATTAAGCAACGGGGAACTAAGTAACCAATCACTGATCACTTTTACATTTATTCATAATTTATACTACGTACATAGTAAACAAATGGCCTTGAGTTACCAGCTGTCTCCAGCAGTGTTCGAAGAATCTTGAATGAGACTGTACGTACTGGACATACAGTACAGTATTTACACAAAGTTGCTGATGCTGTTGATGGCTGTTTTTGTTTTTCAGGTCATATTTCTTCATCAAAGCTTTTGCAGATACACCTATCTCATGATCTTCCAGAACTGTTAGCTTGTCCTTCAAACTAAACTCCTTCTGATCCTCTTCTGATTTCTTTTTTAAGTTTTCTTGTCTTTAGAAGCCGTGGTAATTAGTCCACAAAGTCACAAATAGTCCACAGGAGTTAAGAGGGCTGTAGTGGATGGCAATCCGGTTTGCCATCTGGATTTTTCTTGGTTAAACCAGAGTTTTCCGGAATAAATAACCCCCCTCCGTAAATAAGCTTTATCTGGAAATTAAGCTAATATGGACTTGATTCTATAGTTCTGATTTAGAGAGTTTTACTGTATGATCACAAAATTGACTTGAGATTCCAAGCACCACTGTACAATTGTGGACAAAAAGAATTTGGCAGGCAGGTGGGAGGTGGTGTAAGGAGAATGAGGTAGGTGGAGCCTTGGCTATGACACACAGTGGCGGTGGTTAAAAAAAATAATATTTTCACACCACAAATTGATTTTTCTGTTTTAATAATGAGATAAGCACAGCTTACACTAACAATATGCTGTAAATAAATCATAACACCACAACAACCACAAAATGCCACAAAAGTTGAATGTTTGAGGAGATTTATACATTTCCAAGCCTCCACCTTCTCCCCTACCCTCCCATCCACCTCCTATCTACCTGCCAAATTCGTTTTGTCCACTGATATACATGATTTTCCTTGGGTTCCTTAATCTTTTGGAGAGAGTAAGTCCATCATCCTTTTTTTAGGGCAATTGGTTGAACTGTAAATTTGAGTTTCTTTTACCCAATGATCATTACATAGTTTATTATATATGCACCCTACCCCAAGGAGGAAGAGGCTGTTAGGGGCAAAGGTCATTGTAGCCCAAAATAGAATTTTGTTTTTATGGACTGTAAATTAAGCTTCTGTGCATAGATAAACACACTGTAGGTTTCTTGCCTCTAGAGAGAGAGGAAGTTCTCTTTGGATTTGGGGACTACTAGATCATTGGTTTAAATCTTTGTTGTGTTGCCAGCTGAGAGATCTTTGATGGATTTCAAGGCAGTTTTTGTCTCTCCAACTCAAAAGGTTGAGGTTGTTGTAATTACAGTTTTGTCTTTATGTAAGTCTGCAGACTAAAGTTTTCTACACAATAAAGTTCTGTTTGTTTTTAATCTCTATTGCAGAATTTCAGTTTTTTTTCTCTCTTATATAAAAATACATTCAATAACTTCTTCAGCATTCATATTCATATTTCAAAATTTATGCCTTTTCTCATGACTGTCTAACCTGAAATCTTTCGCTTGGGTCAAACTTGGTACAGAGAGCAATACGGGCCATGGCATCTGATGATGCAGATGAAGTTGTGCTGGAAACCGAGATTACCAATAAGCCTGCACTTAGGTTATCAAAACTTAGGATTTGTCCGAGACAAACGACTCTTCCGGTAAGTGTATATTGATTATCCTTTGTTCTTCGATAGTACAAAATATTGTTGCCTCGTGTCCTGAAGGCTTAGTATACTGTACCCACATTGTCCCAAATGGGCAGTCATGCCTATTGGACCCATTTTCACCCACATTGCATACTACTATTGAATTACTGCCAACATCCTTCTTACAGGCAATACAGAGCCATTTTCCACATTCCACCATGGATGTTCACTCTCATATCTTTTTAATCTGTTCCATCTTCCATCTCAAACTTTTACACTACCTCTTCAATACTATATGCTGTCAACCCAAGGTCGTCAACATAAAATAACTGCCAGGGCAGGTCAGTCCTAAAATTTTGTGATAGTACCTCTAGCACCATGATAAACAGAGGGGGCTCAAAACAACTCTTGATGGACCCCAACTTTCATCTGAAATTCCTCAACATTTACTCTCACTGAGGTTCTCGAACCTTCACACAAAACCATGACCACTCAAACAAGACTCTCCTTGACTCCTAACTTTCTCTTTACCCATTGCACTGTGCCTGTAAAAGTCATTAATTTCTGATGTTGTTATCTTTAAATAATCTGTACAGTGGTCCCTCCGTAACGAGCACAATTGGTTCCACAGAGTCACTCGTTAACTGAATCTGTTATTTCAGTGGGATATTGGTTCCAACTCACCGAATTCCCTTTAAATTAATTAAAAAGTACATGAAAGTACTCTATACCGGTAATAGAATTAACAAAACATTAAATATAAACAAAATACAGTACTGTACTGTGCAGTATACTGTACAATAATAAATAACAACAATAAAATATTTTAACACTTACTTTGAGGTGTGTATGTAGAATGTTGCTGGTTGAGTTGAAAGGTGGAGGAGGAGGAAGATGAAGGGAATTGAAAGTGGGGGTGGAGGAGAAGGGAGAAGAGAAGCATTTTAATGCTTCTTGGAAGGCGATCCACCTTCAATAATAATGTTAGAAACCTCTGGAGTGACAGATTCTCTAACATGAAAATCCTCTGTCCTTCTTTTTGGAGAGGAAGACCGAGGGGAATTATCTTTCTCAAGCTGCCTTTTAGATAAGAAGCTGTCAAGTGTTTGTTGTATGGCATTTCTCCTCCCGTTGATTAGCTGCTTCTTGAAGGAGACCACTTTGTCCTCCATGGCACACAACATAGGTTTTGTTGTTTCCACAAAGGGTGTCTTGAAGCCAGTTTCCTAAACACCTCCCTGTAGTGAATGACATCTTTTAAGTCTGAAGTAGACATATGGTCATCACTCCCTTTCCTCCTCACCACTGTCTGCTTCAATCATCTCATCCAGTTGTTTCAAATCTTCAGGAGAAAGCTCCTGCTCATGAGACATCACAAGCTCTTGAACATCCTCCTCCTCCACTTCTAGTCTCATTGACTGACCAGTGGACACAATCTCCTTGTCCAACTCCGTTTCTTCCTCAAATCCCTCAAAACCATGGACTGCTGATGGCATTGAGCTGAGACTTCTTGCCATGATGACACGATCAATTTTACAGCCTCCAGGATGTTGTACTGCGTCTTCCAAAACTGTGCCAGTGATAGATCAGGATCAGTGGTAGTTGCTTGATGACACCTTCTGAACATTTTCTTCATGTACAGCTTCTTGAAGTTGCTGATTACATTTTGGTTCATTGGCTGCATAATTGATGTAGTGTTGGGAGGCAAAAACAACACTTTGACAAAGTCAAATGTACCTCCAAAGTGCTGGGAAGATCAGCGTCATGACCAGGGGCACTACATCCTTGACCTGAGGGTCAAGACCTATTTAGGCGCTGCTCTGGCTACATGGCTGCCCCCCTTGGCCAATGTCGGCCCATTCCCCAAGTCCTCTCCCCACATCCTCGCCACCGGGATATCTGCATAATCAAAAGTGACAATTTTGTTTCGGAAAGAATTGGGATCAGTGTTGAACAGTGAAGAACAGTGTTTAAGCCAGTGATTTCAGCACTAGACAATACCAGTGAAAGCTGTGACCCACCAGTGAGATAAGCACCCCTGGGAACTAGCCACCATCTTCTGACAAGGAGGTGCTAATCCGTCCACCCTGGGAACAACAGAGGGCCGGACGGTTATGCACCTGACTACGGGATAACACAACACCACCCAGCAGGGCGAGGTACTGTGACACCACCCCACACCACCCGGTGTCTCCATGACCACGTGAGGTCCTTCATATCAACACCCGAGGACGAGTCACTGTACCACATGAACACCACACCACCCGGTGTCTCCATGACCACCTAAGGTCCTTCATATCAACACCCAAGGACAAGTTACCACACCACGTGAACACCACACCACCCGATGTCTCCATGACCACGTGAGGTCCTTCATATCAACACCCGAGGACGAGTCACTGTACCACATGAACACCACACCACCCGGTGTCTCCATGACCACCTAAGGTCCTTCATATCAACACCCAAGGACGAGTTACCACACCACGTGAACACCACACCACCCGATGTCTCCATGACCACGTGAGGTCCTTCATATCAACACCTGAGGACGAGTTACCACACCACGTGAACATCACACCACCCGATGTCTCCATGACCAGTCCAGGGCCATCAACTGTAAACTATAATAATTTGTATGTTCAATTCATGTTTCTTCTTCTTTCAATAATGAAAGCTTTTGTTAAAAATACATTTAAAACATAATCATATATTATTTTCCAGTAATACTACACATAACAATTGTCCACTATTTATCCTAGCCTGGGCGAGAATGTAATAGTAATAATAATTATTCATAGTAAATAAATTTTTTAATAAAAATACACCAAAATAAAATAATAATGATAACAATAATAATAATAATAATAAAAATATTAATAAAAATAATAATAATAATAATAATAATAATAATAACAATAATACTGTAATAATAATAAAATAATAATAATAAAGAAATACAAGAATGAAAAAAAAGATCAAAAGTGAGAAACACAACCTAGACCTATGAATTATTATTATTATTAGTATAATTTTTATTATATTTCCCCCCCCCTCCCCCAGGCCCCAATGTGGGTCAGTGATCTATGCCCGGGTGGGCTAATACACATTAAAAAAAAAAAAATTATAAAAACCAAAAAATTCCGAAATCTGAAATGCCTCTGGCCCCTGTAGCTAAGCGTGTGGCGTTACACACAAATAGTCATGCTGGAACTTGGGAACCCACACTGAATTGTAACAGAATTGAATTGAATTGTAACAGTTTATTTAGCCAGAAAAATACAGATACAGAGTGGATAATAATAACAATACAGTGGCCCCTCGGTTAACGAACTCAATCCGTTCCAAAAGGTCGTTCGTTAACCGAAACGTTCGTTAACCGAAACCATTGTTTCAATGGGTTTTTGGGTAATTGGTTCCAGCTCACCGAAAATTTCCTAACTTCAACAAAAATGGCGGAAAAATTTACTTACTTTGAGGTGTGTATGTAGAAGGCTCCTGGATGATGGTGATGATGTGCATTTGAAGTGGGAGGTGCAGGAGGAGAAGGGAGAAGAGAAGGAAGTGGAGGTGGAGGAGAAGCATTTTACTGCTTCTTGGAAGGTGAGTCACCTTCCATGAAAATGTCAGGAACCTCTGGACTGACAGATTCTCCACCATGAACATCCTCTCTCCTTCTTGAAGTGGAAGGCTGAGGGCTAGCATCTTGTTCCCTCTGCCTTTTACTGAAGAAAGTGTCAATTGTGGTCTGTGGGGCATCTGTCCTCCTCACCATTAACTTATGTTTAAAGAAGGAGACCACTGAGTCCTCAACATGACACAAAGTTAGTTCAGTTTTTTCCACTTCTGGGTGCTTTGAAGCCAGTTCCCTGAACTTCTCCCAGTGGTAAATCACATCTTTCAACTGTTTAGCTGACATATGGTCATCACTTTCAATTTCCTCCTCACCACTGTCAGCCTCTACCCGTAACATCTCATCCAGTTCCTTCAAGTCATTAGGAGTAAGTTCCTCCTCATGAGACATCACAAGCTCTTCCACATCCTTCTCCTCCACTTCAAGACCCAATGACTGACCAATGGACACAATCTCCTGGTCCAACTCTGTGTCATCCTCAAATCCCTCAAAATCATGGACTACTGATGGCCACAGTGCTTTCCATGAAGAATTGAGGGTTCTATTGGAGACTTCTTGCCATGATGACACAATCAATTTTACAGCCTCCAGGACGTTGAATTGTGTCTTCCAGAACTGTTTCAGTGTTAGTTCAGGATCAATGGAAGTTGCCTGATGACACCTCCTAAACATTTTCTTCATGTACAACTTCTTGAAGTTGCTGATCACATTCTGGTCCATTGGCTGTATGAGTGATGTAGTGTTTGGAGGCAAAAACAACACTTTCACAAAGTCAAATTTATACTCCAAATTTCTGGCAAGGTCAGGGTCATGACCAGGAGCATTATCCATGAGGAGAAGAGCCTTTAAAGGAAGTTTATTGGTGGTTAGGTAGCTCTTGACAGAGGGGCAAAACACATCAACAGCCCATTCATTAAAGAACTGTCTTGTCACCCATGCCTTACGGTTGGACTTCCAATAAACTCCAAGCATTGTTCTTACCACTTTCTGTTGCTTGAACACCCTGGGGTTTTCAGAGTGGTAGACAAGCATAGGCTTCAGTCGGAAATCCCCTGAAGCATTGGCACCAAGCAATAGAGTGAGACGGTCTTTCATGGGTTTATGCCCAGGTAAAGAGGCTTCATCCTTGGTGATGAATGTTCTTTTGGGCATCTTTTTCCAGAACAGCCCAGTTTCGTCAACATTGAACACTTGCTGTGGAAGATAATTTTCTTCTTCCATCAGTTCTTTAAATTCATCTAAAAACTTTGCTGCCCCTTCCATATCAGCACTAGCAGCTTCACCATGCCTAACAACACTTAAAATGTCACTTCTTTTCTTAAATTTTTCGAACCAGCCTTTGCTAGCCCGAAAATCTTCAAATTCTGTTCCTGAAGAACCAGGTTGATCTGTCTTTAAATGTTCATAAATCTCCCTGGCTCTTTCACAAATGAAATCACCAGAAACTGAATCACCTTTCATCTGTTTTTCCCTAATCCAGATGATAAGTAACCTCTCAGTTTCTACGATTAGGGATCTACTTTTAAACACTCTTGTAGATTTGTCTCTCACGTTCACTTCCTTAAATTTGTCTTTTTGTGCAAGAATTGTCGACACAGTTGATGCCGACATGCCATATTCTTTGCATAGCGCATTTGATTTAATACCTTGTTCGTGTTTTTTTATTATTTCCTGCTTTATTTGGATTGAAATCACTTTTCTTGATCTCTTAGGCCCCATGCTGGATTCAAACAATGGCAACACGTATTTTTCAAAGTTAAACTAGCTGTAAATAAAGAATATTTTCTTTAAAGTAACACTGCACTGCACTATATATTGTCAATATGTAAAATAATTTTCAAAATGACCAATAATTTGCTTGGAAACACAGAAAAAAAGCGTTTAGTTGAAGAGAGTCTCAAGCAAGATGTTACCTCCAGTGAAAACAGAGAGAGACTGACGCCTGTTTGCTGTGTTAAGAGGCTGGATGCCGCGCATTAAACTAGTCACTTTACCTTCAATTATGTTCAATAATTGTTAAAATGACTAAAAAATTGAATATTAAACTTTTAAAATTATTGAATAGTATAAACTTCTTGATATTTACAAAAATAGTAAGGAATTTAAGCCCTAGAACCGATTAATGTATTGGCGGACTGATACTAAAGCTGGTTGCCCGGTCAGTGCAAGCGAAAACATGTTGAGGTCGGTTCGTAAGAAGTTCGTTAAGCGAAATTTTTTTCGTTAAACGAATTGAAGATCCTTATGGAAGGCAGTTCGTTAATCGAAATTACGTTAACCGAGGTGTTCGTTAAACGAGGGGTCACTGTATTAACATGGCTGAGCCAGTTGAGAACCTGAGCTCTCTTTGAGGCACCTGATATATACTATACATTTATCTCAAGGAAGTATTATGTAACATTTAGTATCATCTGGAATAGTACAATAGCATGGTAGTAATAAGTACATCTCATAATGTTACCACGGTTCCGGAATGTCAACTGGGGCGCCCTAGATGATCGTTCCAGAATGTCAACCGGGGCGTAGGAGTTAAAGAGGCGAAAGAGTGTGTCTCAGCCACTTTTCACACTGGCTCTACATTTGCTAATATAGTGTCTCAGACAACCTCCAATAACTAGAAAGAGAATACAAATAATAATGTATCCACAATAAAACCTACATCATCCATGATCAAATCAAAACACAGTTCATTGGTTTCAGAATATATTTTAAGCCCCACCATATACCTGGAACACCAAAGCCAAGCATCAGAAGAATATCATGCAACAAGTAATATAAACAAGACACAGTATTATTATGATCATATTAACAATCTTCCCCTTTTTCATTTCTTTAATACAAAAGATATCCACAAGAATATATACAGGGTTTTTCACTTCTACAATTACAATTATCAATTAAGAAACAAAACAATAAGTATGACATTGTTAATACAATAATGATGTAGAACATGTATACATACAAATAAGATGAATAACAGTAAACTTCAGGTGAGCATAACATAATAATTGTATACACCACTAAGTTAGGGTGTGTCTTTGTGTAAAACATCCAACAGAAAAGAGGAAGGTGCAGTTCTCTTAGTCAAACAATCAGCGAGCTGCTCCATCCTATCAACCCAACACACCTGAGAAGTTCCCCTCTGTTTGTCATCTGGTGCAACCTAGCAATATCTTTTCTTAGCCTTTTGTCTTGGGCAGCCTTAGTGGAATAAAGCTATCTGTACAAACCCCTGCTATCAGTACAGGTATAGCACATTATTTTAATGGCTTTAGAGCCACCATACAGAATCTCCATCCTGCAGCACCAAGCACTCAGCAGCCAGTGTGCTTCTCATATACGTCTGATTTTAGTAGACAACCATACTAGTGGTGCACATCTTCCAGTTTCATTGTGCAAGAATAGGATGAATATGATGTAGCCACCCTGGGATGACCCATCAGGTAAGTTTCCATAGCTCGCATCACTGAAGACAACAATTGAGCTCTTGGTGAGATCCAAATTTGGAAACTTCATACACACTCGTCTGGACTGTGCTTCTTGATAATCTTTGCAACTCTTTGTAAATCAGCCACCTTGATATTCTTGACTGAGTAAGATACATCACACACATCAAACGCGAGATCAGGTCTTATCTGAGATGCTAGCCAGTTCACACGTCCAGAGATAATTCAGAGAACACTAACTTCAGCATCAGTGAGGTCATCTTCTTTCTGCATACTTCTTTCAGGACTGATATCGGTTCCACTAGCCCATCCACTTGAGGTTTTTGGTGTACGATAATCCTCTTATCATACTGTTGATTGATATACAATCCCAGGTGCTTGAAGAATCCAGACTCTTCAGACCACAAACGAAATACTTCCCGAATTTTGGCAATGATGTCCTTCTGAAAACGAAGTGTACCACACTATAAGAAGTCACCAACGTGTGATGTTATAATTCCTTCAAGGCCAAAATCTGTTCTCCAGTAGAGTATAGCAGCATCCAGTTCTCTGACCCTCATGCCAAGTTTCAAAAGTTGTCCTCGCACTCGTAAGTACCTATACCTACTGGCATCATTCAAACCATATGCGCAGGTTTTCATTTCCCTTACATCTCCTGTAGCATTCGCTTCTGGGGGAGGGCGAAGATATACTTTACTCTGCATTGGTGCACCCTGAAGAATTTCAGCTTTAACATCACAACTATTACAAACCCACTTCATGGATGCAGCAATGGCAAGAACAACTCTCAACAATTCTGTTCCATTTGTTGTGGAGTTTGTCTGTAATTCAGAGGAGTCCTCCTCAAATCCATGAGCAACAAGACTGGCCTTAACTTATGATCTCCCATCTTGTTTCTGTTTTTCAGTGATAACCCACCGGCAACTGATGCAATTTTGACCACGGTCCGGGACAGTAGTGTATGCCATATTATCCTGCCAGTTCTTTAATTCACTCATCTTTGCATTCATGATATCATCCACAGAAGAGATAAACACGTCATGGTGTAGATCTTTCCAAGCATCCACTTGCTGCCAATCAATGCATTTGCCAGTGGAATCTTCGTCATCCAATATGTTAATCATGAATTTGTTTTGACTCATAACTTTCCCAGCATGACCCAGAACTGTAGCATTCTTCCATTCTGAGTTATCCTGAAGAACATATGATATCTGAGATTTGGCATCAGGAAGATTGGGATTCTCTTTAACAATCACTCTTGTTGCTGAATTTCTTATACTGTACTTTCTTCAACATTAGACCTACTTTCTTTGTTCATATTCCTTTTGCCATGAGATGCAACATCTTTACCGAATAAATCTGTGTCCCCATGAACAAGAGTGGGTTCCTCATTGTCATCAACTTCATCATCCGTGTCATCAAATGATATAGCATCCTGAGGTGATGAAATCTTGCTTCTGTTTTCTGGACATACAGTACAGTGATATCCCCGTTAGCCGGAACAATTGGTTCAGAGCACTTCCGGGAATGAGGGATTTCCGGATAACAAGGCGACTCTCTCAAAGCCAGAAAAAAATCTCTCATCCCCGGAATTTTTGGGGTAATGGAAAAATGTTCTCGGAAGTTCCAGAAATTGCCCATTATATCATCTCTCAAACCCGGAAAAAACTCGCCCATCCCCGGAATTTTCCGGGTGGTGGGAAAATTTTCTCGGAAATTTTCGGAAAATGTGCCCCTCGGAAAATCGTTCCCAAAACCGTAATTTTCCGGAAAATTTCGTTTTTTCTGTCCTTTCTCTTCCCTTTATCACACATGCTGTACCTTGTTGCCAGGTTAGTCATGTGACAGAACCATACTGTCTGTGTGTGTGACCACTGCTTCAGGTCGACAGCAACATCATCATTTGTCGACAACAACGACATCATTAAAATCACGTGCCATGCTGAAGCCCACTACTGGTCATGATGGAGCATTATTATATTTTCTGAAGATGTCACACCTTTCTTCAACTATATTAAGCATCTTGAGAAAGCTCTGATCTACTACACCTGCATCTGAGCAAATTGACTGTAATTTACTGCTCTTGGGATGTCCAAATTGCTTGTGTATTTTCTTAGCCATCTTGAAATGGTCGCCATCTATTGCCTTTTCAAACTTGGAGCAGAACAGAATATGTTGGATACATTCCTTGGCACCAAGTAAACTAATATGGTAGTGGCCAATAGGCACAATATAGTGACCATTGGTAGTAACAGACAGTGGGACTTCAGTACGAAAAACCATTGCCCTGTCCTGAGAGAAGTCCAAGACAGCTTTACACTTCTTCAAGGCTTATTTGCTCAGCAGCAGGGAAATGTCATTCAGTATCATATCCACTGATATGTAAACTCGTTTACCAGCCAACACTGCAGGAAATTTTAGCCTTTTCCTCGACATAACCTTGACTCCCTCACCAAACTTGAAGGTCGTGCGACTCTTTTCCTCTTTAATCAGTTTAGGATCACTGTCAGACATAGTATCTGTGTGGCATTTGCACCATGCTTTGCCACACACAGATTTACAACAATCACTATCAATAATCCCATAGCTTAATGTTTCTCCCAACAAACCATTTTACCTGCATTTTCTGATTTATTATTAATTGCCGTAGAGCTCTTGGCAAACAGTTTAATCAGAATCTCTTCATCTTTCTCATTCTCATCCTGTTCGTCAACAGTAGCTTGGAACACCTCAGGATCAGGACAACTTTTAGCCCAATGAAAGCACGATCCACATACAGTGCACCTTGAAATATTACCAGATGAGTCACAAGGTTTAGTGGACTTTTTACATTGAGCTCCTTGACCGGCACGGGCTCCTGACCGGGTCCTCTCACGCCCCCTTCTATACCCATATCTTGTACCATAACTTTGCCCTCAACCACGCTGAGTATAGAAAGCATCTACACTATCACCACATGTACCAATAGGTTCTACTTTAACAGCAGGAGCATTCTTTGCTGCAGCACTATCACTAAATATATTTTTTAACTGATCTTTCATATTATCATAAGTAGGTGATGCTAATGTAGCTCTCACTAATTGTTCATGAGTATCAAACAGGTTAGCACTACGCAATAGTCTATATGAAAGCACACCATCAGGTAATACCAATTTAAAATGTTTTGCCTTTTGATACAATCGTTCAAATGTATTTATATAGTCAAATATATGCATATCATTTGGATGCTGCTTTCTTTCAAAAGCATTATGTGCCTCAAATGCAGCATTGCTTTGGTTTTTAAGAAACAGTGTCCAACTTAGTCAAAAGCACAACAATACCATTGTCACCCCCTTAAGCCCCGGGTTAGGGTGCCACTGGCAGTAGCCCCCACCCGGGGGTAAATTGAGAAAAATCAATTTTTCCAAAAATAATTTTTAACCTTTTTTAATTGATAAAGCAATAGAAAATAAGTTATGAAAACTATATATTGACCCTCTAGAAACTTCCCTGGCAACACGGAGGGAGGGAGATAAGGAGCACTCATGGTCACCTACGCACTTAACAGCTATTTTTAGCTTGCCCTTGTGTGTGAGATGGCCAGTATTGCATATATTTAATGCTATAAATAATTCATTTAAAATATTTTATTTGCAGTTCTTTTCATAAAAAGTGCTTGGCAACACACACGCTGTCAGTCGCCAGGCTGTCTGGCTTCCTTTGTGTTTGATAGATCAAGTAATGCATAAAATTATATCAATTCCACAAAAAAAAATACATTTACAACATAATAATAGCATTGTTTTCCACTAATACTACACTACAATTACACTACTTTTAACAATATATCTTTGATACAACATGATGAAATGAACAAACAATGAAAATGAAACAAACAAAAGTAGGTAGTTATGTTCAGAAGCTTCCCTGTGGCTGAGGTGTGGCGTGATAGGCAAATAGTCACACTGGAACCTGATAAACCGCACTGGGCATTTAAACTGTGGCGGGAAAAGGCGCGCGTTCTGGAACGTCACCCGGGGCCTAAGGGTTAAATCATCAAGCTACACCTCGTGTGCGGTGTCACGTACAGACACGTCCAGTGACAGGAACAATGCAGGGCCTAACTTCTTTTTCTCCAGTGAGTGAAGGTCCTCCGTATTAGGACCTCATGCTTCTACTCGCTGTAGGGCAGGTCTTTTCTCATTGGTGGTAGGGCTTTATATTCTCGACTTGAGGCCATCCTCTCTTTTGACAACTACGCTCTGCTACCAGTGATCAAATCAAAACACAGTTCATTGGTTTCAGAATATATTTTAAGCCCCACCATATTCCTGGAACACCAAAGCCAAGCATCAAAACAATATCATGCAACAAGTAATACAAACATGACATAGCATTATTATAATCATACTGTATTAACAATCCAGACCAAAAATATTAAGCCTAAAGATATCTATTCCTTCTAGTTATGTTAATCTCAAGAGATCCACAGCATTAGTTAATGTACTATCTGCACCTCAGGTAAATGATTCTCAGAAGCCCACTCCTTCAGCCCCTTGCTCTCAAAAGGACGAATGTCTGGGTAACAAAAGGCTCAGCCCACAGGATCATCAAGGGGATCCTTGAGGGCTATTAGGGTGTGGGCTCCTGTTATCACTTCCTCCTCAAAGTCACTGACTGATTTACAGTTGGTGGACTTGATAAAGGTTCCTGTCAAAATGCCAGTAATAGCCAGTCAACCACAGGACCTTTATCCAGTGGGTCGAAAGATATTTAATAGGTCTGGGCGGGTGACCATGGATGCCAACAGGCCACCTAAATCTGGCCACACCAAGCCTGTGGCATCATCATCGTCCATTGGGCTTCTGGAGACCGCAGGTACACCAAGTTATTCCCCTACCTCCAAGTCAGTTTCCCCAATCAAAGCCAAAGATTCCCTCTGGAAAAACTACAGTGGGAAATCTTGCCAGAAGTCAACATAAATAATTTTTACCCTGATACAATGGAACATCCGAGGGCTTAAGGCTAATTGGGAGCCTCTTGTTCTTTTGCTGCCACGTCTCTCGCCAGTTTGTGTGTGTTTGCAGGAGACGATGGTTGGTGAAGACCACCATCCTTCTCCTCGTGGTTATCAAGCTGTATATTCTGACCCAATAGGAGATGGTAGTCATTATGGAGGCAGCACCGTCTTTGTCTCCACCTCCATGAATATTCCATTCACCACTCTGTAGCTGCATTCCCCCTACAGGCAATGGCTATTTGCCTCCATCTAATAAGGGTGTACACTGTGTACTCATTATGCCTCGCTCATGGTACACCAGTGTCCGGGACAGATTTAATCAACCTAATTGGGAAACTTCCTCCTCCATTCGTAATTTTTGGGGATCTGAATGGAAGGAGTAGATTATGGGGAGACAATGTGACCAATCCACGAGGAGCCATGTTGGAGTCTGTGGTACAGGATCTGGATCTCCATATCATGAACACCGGTGCCCCAACCCATTTCCATGTGCAGACAAGAACCCACTCTGTCATAGACCTCTCCCTGTGCTCTGCAGCAGCAAGCATGGACATTTGGTGGGAAATCTGGGATGGTCTATGTGGGAGTAATCACTTCCCAGTCATCCTTCACACACCGGATGTGATCGGCCCTACCATCTTCCTCGCGAGTGCCTGGACAGGGCTGACTGGGGCCGTTTCAAACTCCTAGCTGAGGTAGAAGAAGCGGTAGAATACTTTACCTCGACACTCCTTAGTGCTGGTGAACAAACTATCCCCAAGACTTCTGTTTTTTTGCCAGTCCCATGGTGGTCTAAAGAATGCAGAGTGACCATAGTGACCAAAAAGAGAGCCTCTTGTCCATACAGGCAGCATCCTTGTCAATATTATCTTCTGGAATTCAAGTGGGAAAAGGCTCATGCTTGTAAAATATTAAAGGAGGCACGGCCTAAGTCTTGGGCGGAGTTTGTGAACACAATAAACACTCGCACTCCCATGTCAAAATTGTGGAAGAGAGTGAGAACAATTGCTAGGAAGCACTCTTCCAGCACACCCCCTGTGTGGCATCAGATTCACAAGAGGTGACCAGTTTGTTTGCCGAGACATTTGCATCTGTATCACAGAGAGGTGGTCAGTCAGTCTCCTTGCTCCAACAACAAGAAGCATCAGAGAGGCAAGGTCTTGACTTAAGACCTGTCAGGTATTTTACTTGCCCTTAATATTATTTTTATCCAATTTCATAGCAATTTTGCAATATTTAGCGATTCTTATGCTCTCCAGGCCTTAGCTAGTGTCTCATTGTACCATCCTTTAGTTACAGATATTTTACAGTGGCTGTTTCTCATTCAACATCTGGGCCGGAAAGTCAGGTTTTGCTCCCCCGCCCCGCCTTTTTTTTCGGGCATTAGCCCACCTGAGCACAGGTGACTAACCCACATAGAGCCCTGGGGGGGGGGGGATACTACTATTACTACTACTAATAATAATAATAATACAGGGGTCCCCGACTTACCAACATCTGACTTATGAGCACCTGTTGATACGGATGAGGTCCCAAAAAGTCAATTATTTTAAGAATCCGACATACGAGAGTCTCGGTTAACGAAATTTCGGTTAACAAATTACCTTCCATAAGATTCTTAACTTCGGTTAACGAGCATTCCCTCGATTAACGAATTCCTCACGCGCGCCCCTCAACATGTTTTCGCTTGCACACTACCTGTCATATTAGTCCGCCAATACAGTAATCGGTTCTAGGGCTTAAATTCCTCACTATTTCAGTAAATATCAAGAAGTTTGTACTATTCAATAATTTTAAAAGTCTTATATTAAAATTTTTAGTCATTTTTAACAATTATTTAACATAATTTAAGTACAGGGAAACTAGTTTTTAGCGCGCCAAACAGCCTGTCAACACACCATACAGGCGTCAGTCTCTGTGTCTTTTCAGTGGAGGTAACATCTTGCTTCAGACTCTCTTCAACATAATGCTTTTTTTCTGTGTTTCCAGTCAAATTATTGGTCATTTTGAAATTTATTTTACACATTGACAGTATATAATGCAATGCAGTGTTGATTTAAAGAAAATAATCTTGAATTACACCAAGTGAATTAAAATTTTATGGGTGAAATGGTGCCATGGGGTGACTTCTCTTCCACCCCAATGCCTACTCTTCTCCCTTCTCCTCCACCCCCATTCTAATTCCCATCATCATCATCCAGGAGCCTTCTACATACACACCTCAAAGTAAGTGTACTTTACTACCTTTTTTGTTGACTTTAGGCAATTTTCGGTGAGCTGGAACCAATTACCCAAAAACCCATTGAAACAATGGTTTTGGTTAACGAATTTTTCGGTTAACGAGCAACCGTCTAGTACGAATTGTGCTCGTTAACCGAGGGACCACTGTATTAACATATGAGAACTAGTTTGTGTGCTGTAGTGGTGAGGCGGGGTGGGGAGTAATGCGTCACTCAGCCAAGTGTCTTGTGGGAGCATCAGTACGCTTTACCCTCACCTCAATAACGTTTGTGATCAAGTACAATCTGTTGTTTTATGCTTAGAAACTCTTTTTTTGCCCTCATCTTGGCTCCCAAATGCAAACCTGATGCATTGATAGTAGTGTATCCAAGAAAAGGAAAACAATTACAATGGAAGTGAAAGTTGATGTAATTAAATGTTATGAAAAAGGGGGAAACACCCTCAGTCATTGGTAAAGCATTGGGCTTCAGTCTGTCAATGGTCGGAACAATTTTGAAAGGCAAACAGAAATTCTTAAACATGTAAAAGAATTTACACCAATGCACTCAGCTGTGAGAAAAAAAAAAGTGGATTGCTAATTGAAATGGAAAGATCGTTAGTGATATGGGTGGAAGATCAAAATCAATGGGATTTGCTTCTAAGTCTAACCTTGATTCAGGAAAAAGTAAGAAGCGTGCACGCTGACTTGAAGGCTAATCATGGTGGTGAAAGTGATTTTGTCGCTAGTAGAGGCTGGTTTAACTGGTTCAAGGCAAGGACAAATTTCCGTAACATTAAAGTGCAAGGTGAAGCAGTCAGTGCATATGAACTGCAGCAAGTGAATTTCCTATTGTGTTAGATATTTTTAACTGGCTAGTGGTCCTCTGTCAGCAGGGCCATAATGTAGATTTCTGTTGGGTTCCTGCCCATGTGTTTATAGAAGGTAATGAAAGAGCTGACGAGATGGCTAAGTCTGCTGCCTCTCGTCATGTCCCTTTATGCTCCTTCCTCACAGAGATACCTTCCCCACAATAAGGTCAGCCATCTGGACATCCTGGCAGCTACAATGGGACAATTTATCCGTTCCCAACAAGTTGCGAGAGATTACAAAAAAGATTATCCGTGGAAATATCCTTTTATGCCCCGCCGCTATGAAACTGCCCTTACCCATCTACGTGTTGGACACACTCACCTCGTTCACAGTTTCCTAATGGTTAGAGGACCACAACCCTGTTGTGATGACTGCCTGGTGCCACTGACAGTGAAACACTTGCTAGTAGAGTGTTCCAGTCATGGAGACTTTATGAGTGCCGGCAGGAGGATGGAGCCTTCTGCATCTCAAAGGTGCTCAGTGAGAGAAGTTCAGTACAGTAAAGCCTCCGTTAACAACGGCTCGACCAACAACTTTTCATGTTTAAAACCCTAGTTAATTTAGGACCCAATTCAATTTACGTCCTTATTTCATTCGTATTTATGACCAAAATATAATAAAAATAAAATTATATAAATAATAATTAAATCCTGATATGTATTATAAAAACAAAAAATTACTGTAAAAAAAAATGAAGAGCGCCTTGCACAAAGAAGCTGCCTTGCTAATGAGTAGTAAACAACAGTCGGAGCTTGGTGGGCCTTTTGTTTTCACGCATCTGGAACAGGAACTGGAGAAAAACTTTCTCAGGTTTCTTACAGCATTTTTGTATTCCTATTCAACATGAGCAAGAGAGCAAGTGATGGTGGTGTTGTTTCAAAAGCTAATAGAAAGTGTCTAAGCTTAGCCAAGAAACTAGATGTGTTAAAACGATATGAAAAAGGTAAGAGGTGTGTGAATATTATATGGAGCAAGCAATGATCATATTTTCTGAAGTGGATCCATTAACAGAACAAAGCATTAAAATTTAAATGAATGCAAATGACCTCTACATAAAGATGTATAATGAGAAAATAAAGCAGCTGTGCAGGGTTCTTTTGACAGCTTTATTATTCGAAGGCCTAAACCATCAACTTCAGCTACACCATCAAGTTCAGCATCATAAGCAGCTTCAACATCAACTTCAGTAACAGTTTGAGCAACAGCTTTATGGAAAGCTACAGCTTCAGCCAGAGTTGAGCCTGATGACTTCGTCATCTGAGTAAAAACTCGCACTTCATCATTGACTGTCCTTATGTTTTAGACTTTACCACCATTGGTGAGTATAATTTTTGTTTTACATTCGCAAATCTTATTTAAAACATATATGAACAGTAAATACGTGTTGCTTTCACATTCATATGTAGAGAAATGACGATATGTTTTCACGTACGCACTTACTGTTCATACATTGGCGTTCCCAGTCGTCTCGCTTTATTTCTTTACCATTAGTGGTTAGCTACTTCTAGTGTTCCATCTATTAACATTAAATAACATTACTTAAAACATACATACAGGTATTCATTTTTTTAAATTAAGTACAGTACAGCTACAACCAGGGTCTTATTTTCTTCAGATTCTTATGTAGAACCATCGTCACTCGCGAAAACAATGCCGTCTTGTCTCCTCGTGTGTGTTTTATTATTCTACGTATTATTAATGAATTGCATTGTTCATTTCACATATACAGTATAAACATTAATTCAATCAAATACATATTCAGTAATAAACAATAATGAATCTTTTGTACATATTCTAAAGACAAATGACTATGTTTCCTTGAGTGCACGTATACATTGGCGTTCCACTATCAGTCTCACTTTTTTCTTTAATATCAGTGGCTACTTCTACTGTACATTAAATAACATTAATTAAAACATACATATTTTTTACATTAATTTTACTACAACAACAACCAGGGTCTGATTTTCTTCAGTTCCAGGTGGATAACTGACATTATGGGTATAAACACTGACAACAATTCCGTCTCTTATCCTCTTGTGTGTTTTAATATTATACGTATTATTAATGAATTGTATTGTTCATTTCGATATAAAGATAAATTCAATCAAATACATATTCAATAATAAACAATAATGAATCTCTTGTACATATTCTTAAAAAGATAAATGACGCGATATCCTTAAATGTACACGTATATGTTGGCGTTCCCAATCCATCTCTCTTTATTTTCTTTGCCAATAGTGGTTAGCTACTTCTATTGTTCCATTTATTAACATTAAATAACGTTACTTAAAACTTATATATTAATTTTTTTACATTAATTTTACTACAGCTACAACCAGGGTCTTATTTTCTTCGTTTTCTCGTGTAGAACTATCGTCCTGGACTCCCGGCTGTAAACACAAATGACAACAATGGCGTCCCATCTTCTCTTGTGTGACCTTATTATTATTCATTTATATTGTACAGTATAAGGTGCATTCAGAAACATGATTTAACGAATATAGTTTGCAATTTTCATTAATTGTATTGTTTTAGGGGTAAAAGACGGTAAAAAGCCACGCAAAAGATATGAAAAGGTTACACTTGGGAACGCATCTCATTATTATTGCTTTATTTTAATGGTAATTAATGATTCGCATTACGATGATTCACCTTACAGTGCAATATTGGAGGACACATTAACGTCGTTATTCGAGGCTTTAGTGTACCTGGTGGTGGACTTTTTAATTTTTTTTATTGCAATAAAGGTACTTACCAACTTGTAATTTTAAATAAATACAGATTTTTATATTATTTTAATTTTGATATTTAAACATAATAGGATTTTATATAATTTATATCATAGTTTAAATTACAAGTTTAATTTTCGGAATCAAATGGCCACAGGCTGCGACGCCATATATTTTACCCAATCAATCAAAGGTGCTTGCAGCTCTTCTACCATCAAATTTTTTTTTTTTATTCTTCAAGGTTTCAAAGATACTTCTAACTCGTTTACCATTCAAAGTGCTGTTGTCAACAGCACTCTTCTCTCTAATTCTTCATAAAAATGATATAGAACTCCCGGATTCATTATCTAACTCGACTAATATAAAACTGTCTTTCAGGTATTACAACTGTCAAGTAATCATTTCCTAACCTTTCAAAATTTTATCTCTTCTGACAATCACCCATGTTGTACCATTACAATATAACCTCACACCACAGTTAACCATTCTTACTCATCTTTCATATATTTCCCTATCCATTATGATTCAGAGATGAGGAACCATCACACACCCACCTAATTTTTTATTTTATTTTTTCAGGTACTATCTTAATGGAGTGGATGCTCTGCGATTGAAACTTTGGCTCAGATAAAATAAAGGCAAGTAAAATTTCATACATATTTATGATTTGAAAGGGAAGAGGGTCAGGGGAGGGTAGAGACTGGAATGGATGAATAATATCAAATAGCTATGTTCCCAGGGAGTTCCAAAATCTGGAAGAATAAATAAAGGCAGACTAAAAAAGTTTGGAGTGGAGAGCCATGCCCTGCGTTCACTTGAGTAATACTGCACAATGCATAGTGGTCGATCTGCTAGAGGGTGTACTAAACAGTCAATCAGCTGACCTATGGTAAACATAAATAAACAAGAAGGCCACTTGTAAAATAGCTGTTAATGTTTCATTCTCCTACTAATTGGTCCTTAAAATTACTAAATCATCACATTGCTTCAACCTAAGTACAGTATACTCTCAACTTAACGGAATCCGAAAAACAAACTCGATTTAGCGGAAGCTTTTACCATTATTTTTCGCTCGGTTTAGTGAACTAGTTTGCTAAATCGAGATTAATTCCGTTAATACGCTCACACCTATGGAGAAGCCTCAGACACATGTTACAGTAAAACCTACTTCAGCCTATTGCGAATGTACTAAATGTATAAAAACGATAAATATTGATATAAAAAACACCATACTGTAGACTCGCAACTTACGCATATTTTTCTTACGTGATTTCAACTACATGCGGATTACCTCGGGGGTTAGGCTACAATTTCCAATTTCAAGCTCAAAATTTTCAATATGGGTCGTACAAGCTCCAAATGCTAGCCCGCCAACGCTCCACCCCCGCCATCCAAGCTCTGTCTCCATAAAGTTTTTCAACTAATAACTTTGGTTCGATATATGTAACTTTCTTCATTTATTTGTACTCATTTACATGCACACACTGTCCTAAGGGCAAAATAATGTACAAAATGATTACTAAAATTTTTGTCTCATGCAAACTATAGCATGTTTATACAGTATTCAAATTAATCACTATCTTATAAGAATCCCAGCAATGTAAATTATATTCTCCCAGATCAGTTCAGTGAAATTTTATAATAAAAAAACCAAAACTCACTCTAAAGGATATTAATATATAAATAAATACTTTACTAGACCTTCGGCACAACTGTCAAACATGTCACCTCCCCTTTCTCCCTCCCCCCCCCAGACAGTTTTAAGTTTTTATCTTGTATAATATCACAGACTAAAGTTAGAAGAATATAATTGGCATTGCTGGAATCCTTGCAAGACAGCGAATGATTTGAATATAAACGTCTATATTTTGCACTGGAGATAAAAATTAACCACCTGTATCACATTACAGTTGTGATTTAAGAGTTCTAGTATGTATATATATATATATATATATATATATATATATATATATATATATATATATATATATATATATATATATATATATATATATATATATATATATATATATATATATATATATATATATACATACTCACACACACACACAGTATACTGTAGTGATTTAAGGGCGATTTAGGGGTATTTCTGACTTTACATGTTTTTTGGCTTTACGCGAAGTCCCAGCAACGTAACCCTCGTGTAAGTTGCGAGTTTACTGTATACGATTCATCCCCCGATTTTAGCAGGGAGTATTTAGGAAACTGTTACCAGTAACATAAAGCCACACTGGAAAAGGGAAACAATGGAGCACCTTAGCTTTCATCTTTATTCAAGACATCTTCAGAGGCAACTGAATTTACAGGGACTGAGAGAGGCTTATATACAATGAGTGACCTTACATAACATCAGGTCAGGTCAATAACATGGGATCCACTAATCCACCTCCACTGCAGATGAAAGAAGAGCTTATAAAAAATGGGTAACATAGCAACAGGTCAGGTCAAAAACATGAGACACACTAATCATCTACCGGGTACTCTCCATCCACCTCAAATGCTTTCAAAGCATTTTTAACCTTAAGCCAGTTATTATTCATTAATTAATACCCCAACACCACAACATCACACACACAACATCTAGAGTTTAAAGTCTTGTGTAAGACACTGTGAGTTGGAGGGAGGGAGGGAGGCAGACAGGCAGGGCGGGCAGGGAGGGAGGCAGGCAGGGCGGGCAGGGAGGGAGGCAGGCAGGGGCGGCAGGGGAGGGAGGGAGGCAGGCAGGAGGGAGCAGGGAGGGGAGCAAGGGGTAGGGAGGGGAGGCAGGGCGGGCAGGGAGGCAGGCAGGGGCGGGCGGGAGCAGGGAAGGACGGAGGGAGCAGGGAAGGATGGAGGGAGGCAGAGTAGGGGGAGGGAGGGGGGAGGCAGGGAGCAGGGAAGAAGGGAGTGAGGGAGGCAGAGAAGGGGGAGAATGGGAGGGAGGCAGAGAAGGGGGAGAATGGGAGGGAGGCTGGCTGGTTTATATTTTATCGTTGATAATATAAAATATTAAACAATCCAGAAAAAATACAGTATTACTGTATACAGGTTGGACCCCGCTAATCCAGGACCCAATAGTCCGGCAGCTTCAATGGTTCGGGATGCATAGAGTGAATACTGTACTTAATTTTATGGGGAAAATTAGGATATGTTCCACAACTACTAAACGTCAACAACAATGCTATAAAAGTTGTGGAAAAATCATTATAATTAATAATATCTCTGTTAGCTGGAATCCCACAAACCCGGAACTCTCCGATATCCAGAATTGAAATTTTCTCGGAAAATCGTTCCCAAAGCCGGAATTTTCCAGAAAATTACAGTTTTGGGAATGATTTTATGAGGGGCACATTTTCTGGAACAATCCCGAGAAAATTTTCCCAGTACCCGGAAAATTCCGGGATGGGGAATATTTTTCTGGGCTCAAGAGATAATGTAATGTGCAATTTCTGGAACTTCCGAGAATATTTTTCCGTTATATCGAAAAATTCGGGGATGAGGGATTTTTTCCGGCAAATTAATTGCCATCTTGCAAGAATTCCAGCAATACAAGTTATAGTCTGCTAAATCAAGTCGGTAACATTTTATAAACGAAAGAACACATAAATTAGCAAACAGCTATCAAACAGGGAGGTACTACCGCCTAGGAAGATATGGGAAGCATAATATATTGTCTAATAGTAGACCCTGCTGTCATATGGCATCACAAAAATTGTGACCAAGTCCCAGATTGTTGATCTGACTTTCTGCCTCATTTACACACAATTGCAGGGTCTCAATTGTTTCTCTTACCATTGACAACACAACATACCGTATTTGCCGGCGTATAAGACGCATTTTTTTGTTTTTTTAAATGTATCCCAAATTACCCTGCGTGTAATGCGCCGTATTACGGATACGAGGCCGAGCGCTGTAGGCGGAGGTGCCTAGCTAGGGAGTCTGGGACGAGCTGTAGTCCACTAAGCACAAAAATTGTGTTACCAATAATAAAATACTGAAAAACAAGCCAAATTATCACAATCTATTATCACAAACTTATGGCAAATTTGCCGAAGACGTAAGTAACGGATTACATTGGCTTAACGGCAGAGGGAAGCTCACATCATCTCAGTGTACCTCCTTCCCCAGCATACGTAACCCACACCAGATACATGTCTTACATTATTTAATGACTGTAGTACCTTTAAGAAACATTTGTTTATTATCTAAATGAAAAATGCCCCAAGAAAGATTAAAGAAATGTTTACAGAAAGTTCAGCCGCCAGTCAGCCATTTGCAATGAGTCGATGGCGCCAAAAGAGTAGCGATGGCGCCAAAACAATAGCGGTGGTGCCACACCTTGGTGGCAGATCGCGGCAACACAAATCATCACAGCCAAAAATACGAGTTTCACATCCTGTCGGTAATTCTCTTGACCAAAATATAAACATGCCACACAGCTGCACTGATCAGAGGTAGAGTTGGGTTAGTATAATGTTACTATACAGGTGCTCCTCTACTTATGAACAAGTTACTTTGCTGAGGCTTGTTTGTAAGTCCAATTGTTTGTAAGTCCAACTTTACTCTTGTAGATACCAAACATATTGTAAAAAATTAAAAGATTATGGATATTTAGTACAGCTATACCCTTTAATACAGCCTTAAAACCTGGCTCACTCTTCTCCTCTTAGGTAACGTTTGTTGTATCTGGAATTTTCTTCAAAATAGTCCAGTCTCATCCACATTAAACACCTGTTCTGGCAAGTAACCCCCCTCAGTGATGATGTTTATATCTCTGAAAGTTTGTAAGTTGAACATTCTTCGGTAGAGGAGCACCTGCATGTATATATATATATATATATATATATATATATATATATATATATATATATATATATATATATATATATATATATATATATATATATATATATATATATATATATATATATATATATATATATATATAT
>NW_024718183.1:1807663-1868490 GCF_018991925.1 Homarus americanus
CTAGTGCTTCTCTCAAGAAGGTTGAGCACCATCTCAAAAACTTGGCTTCACCTATAAACGAGAATACTAAATTAATCCATTTTTTTTTGAATATAAAATCGACTCTATTATATATATATATATATATATATATATATATATATATATATATATATATATATATATATATATGCTGATAACCACAAGGAAAAAGAATCAGTTCTTTAAAAAGATACTCTAGATCTTTCATAGACAAATGCCTAAACATTACTAAGAAATCTTTTTATAGAACTGATCCCAAGCCCACCCATGACCATAAGAATCTCTTAGTATTACCATTTCACAAAAATTTCTCTCAAATTCCTTTACAACTAAAAACCTGGAACGTCAATGTGGCATATAAAAACTTATGCACTGTTAAACAAATGATAATCAAGAACTCCCCCAACAATACAAGTGACTGCATTTATAAAGTTCCTTGCAAGGAATCTGATGGCGCCATTAGATCTAAAATTTGTATGTCTAATGCAAAATCCATGACGTTTATATTCAAAATGATCATCATATTGTAAGAATTCCAGCAATGTAAATTATATTCTGGCCTGGTAATTTGTATGAATTTTATGAGCTAAAACAAATATCTTCAGTAAATAAAAAAAGAAATATTCTTCAAGGACACTATCTGTCAATCAAAGTACCCCACCTTGCCTCCCCCCCCTCCTCACACTCACGCCAGCTGGGTCGGTCGGTCCCAACCCTCCCCCCCACCCCCCACCCCCCACCTTCCCTCCCTACCACAGAAATGTTTGGGTGAAAACACTAGATTTTAACGTTTTGTAATAAATAATACCTCAGACTAAAGTTAGGATAATATAATTGACATTTCTGGATTCCTTGCAGGTCAGGGAATATTTTGAATGTAAACTTCATATATTTTGCACAAATGATAAAATATTTGCTTTGTATAAACCAAATTATTGCATTAGATCAAAAATTTGTATGTCTAATGCAAAACCCATGATGTTTATATTCAAAATGATCATCATATTGTAAGAATTCCAGCAATGTAAATTATATTCTGGCCGGGCAATTTGTATGAATTTTATGAGCTAAAAAAAAAATTATACTTCACGCGTATATGAGTAGATGCACCGTGTAAAGTGGGAATTTCGGTTCTGGCAAGGTACCACGTAAATGAGAAATCGCGGAAAGTGAAACCGTGTAAAGCGAAACCGTGTAAAGCGGGGTAATTAATACTGTGTGTGTTTGTGTGTGTGTGTGTAAAGTGAGAAACACGTAAAGTGAACAACATAACATATGGGATTAATCGAAATAGAGACCGGGCCGATCCCCAAACTCCACTTTTTCAGACACAATACCTACGTTGTAGTAAAAATAACTTCTTAATTTTATGATGGTATGCAATACAATTAATAATTAAGAGAAATATCAATAATATTAGGTTTTTAACACCCTACATTAGTAGAAAAGATGGCTGGGCACACGGGGATGGGGGGTTGGTTCCGAGGCAGAGGGCAGATTATTGGCCCTCACCTGTATCACTTGTATCAATTGTATCACTATCCACCACAGATGCTTGCGGGGCCTCTTTGTCAAACCCCTCAAAGTCCATATAAGTCCATATCCTCACTATCATTATCACTATCACTGACTTGGGCTGGCTGTGGTGGGTGACGGGTGAAGAACTCGGTAATGTTTTGATGACTGGGCGATCTTGTGCGCACCCTGCTCGCGCCGCTCTCCGTGTTAATGGGTGCATACACCGCGGAAAGTGAGCATTCCGTGTTCGGCAGGGTACCGTGTAAACGTGAAAATGCGTAAAGTGGGACCGCGTAAAGCGAGGGTTGACTGTATATATTTCATTAGCCTAATAAAGCACGCGGACTTCTACACATAATCAACACCTCACCCCGCCAGGCTTCGAACCCACGATCCTATGACTGTGACCGGGGAACGTTACCTCTGGGCCACCAGGACACATAAGCATTCCTAGATTCTGTTATATTTCACACAAAGCCTGTTCAATGAGCTTATGGCACCATGAACCTCTAATGGGGACTGTATAAAATATTCTTTGTCCCAATTATACACGTGGTAGTATGAATACCATGATATATGTGGCCATCTCTCTCCCTCTTCTCATGTTCGTTCACAAAACTTTTCGGGTTTCTGCCCTGGGTTTTCTAATTACTCTCAGCATGCAGGCCAGAGTTAAGTATTTCTGTTCATAACTTTATTTTATTGAAGTCCTCAGTAGCGGATTCAACTTTTCCAGGCGAACTTTAGCGAAGCTGCTAGCCTTAGTGTTCCTTCATGACGCTGACCTTCTGGTCTTACTAGCAATCTAGAGTTATTTTGGGATGGACCTTGTATCTTCAGTATGGGTTATATGAGAACCATTCAGGGTGGCATTCTCAGCCCAACACATCTTGCTAGAGTAATGGTAAACGATGTTAGCCAATGGAGCGCAATGGTAGCAGCTCAGCACTGTCAACCCTTCCGGGTGACTTGATGCTCACTCAGGCATCATCACTCGAGTGTGATTAGTTGAAGCGGTGAAGTCTGTGCACCCTGATTGGCAACAAATAGAGAACTTGGTGATCCCTCAAAATATTAATACTCTAAAATGAAGTTAGCTTGATTAAGAAACAAAGTTCATTGAGCTGAGGGAAAATTGAGATAAAAGAAGGGAGGTGTATGATATAGTGAGTTAGTTGTTTATGATTGTCACACTGGTGACTTATATACCAATAAGAGATATTAATGAAATAACTTACTAAAATATCACAGTTACGAGTCATATTGATTATGTTTGGGAGAAAATTTTATCTGCCTGGAGGATGAAGGACAGTTGTCTGGACTGCTGGATGATGGAGACTATGGAACTGTCCCTGGGGAACTAGTGTTGAGTGAGGAGCTACAAGGACTAGAAAGTTCAGTTCATACACTACTTACAAGGAAGTGTCCATCAGTAGAGAATGTGAATTCAGTAGTAGTAGTTTCACCCAGGACCCAAGGGGACCATACTACATGTAATTATCAAGGATGTAGAGCCATTTGGATTACCAAGTTAGATCCTCATCTGGCTTGCATAATTCATAGCAGCTGTGTCTCAGACAATCTGTTTTCACCATTGGATTGTGCAGTTTGTTATGATCAAATGTTTAAAATTAATCAAGCTGCAGGAGATAAGAAAGAATTATTGTTGATCCAACTTAAAAATAGATGGAACAAAGCCATGACTAGTAAATTTCTAAATGTAAAGATGGAAAGATCCCAAGTTGGCAGAAAGTTTAGAATTATGGGTGATAGGTCAGAGACTTAATCCCCAATTAGACCAACCTACTTCTGCTAAGAAAAGTAGGTCATTGGATATTCTAGGAAGATTACAAGAACCTCTACCTAGTCAGTCTGATTTTATTGGATTCCAGGATCAGGATGAGGAAGTTGGCTCTAATCATAGTGTTCAGTTACCAGAGCAGGGAGAACCTGTTGAGACTGACTTCATCCTGTCCCCATTTTGGCAGCCACTTTCACCTGGGGCAAAAGTCTTGGTCACTATGAGTGGAAACAGGCTGCTGTCGACTCCCACGCAGCTGATGAATAACATTGAGTGTAAGGATGATCCAAACAGGCCTTGGGTAACATTGGTAAGATCTAAGTCTTCTTTGTTTTCGACCACATCTAAGTCTGTGATTCCTTATTCAAGGTATTTTATGAAAATGTTTCTAAACTTTCTGATCTATCATCACTTACATAGAGACAGGAAGGCCAAGCAACTGTGGGTCATCATTCATTGATTCTTGAAGGTGATACTACACTTTCTTGGCCTGATATTTGCCCCAAAAATGATCTCTGAATTAGATGAAATCTGGGCTAATATATTGAATGACTTAACATTCATCCCCGCAGATATGAATGTTCATAAGTTTATTTTTTTGAGGTTCCAATTTAATGACAAAAAGGGTTCCTTATATGAACTTCCCCAGTATTTGTCGGCTCCAAAATATATTGATATAAGTTATGAAATAAATTTGAAACCAGTTGCTTCTGCACTGTTGCTTGAAGAGTTTAAATTTAGGAAGTTGGCAGTGGATATTTGGTCTGCAATCATGATGTGTCAGTTATTGACTAAGTTTGTGCTGGACTATGAGGACAGTTCAGAAGTAGAAAGATGTTTTGCTGCTGCTATACAAGGGATTCCATATTCCCTGTACAATCATTTTTGGAAATGTTGTTGAAAGCCCTAAAACTAAGAGCCCAGCTAAGGAAGCAAGCCACTAATAATTTGCTTCAAGTGGCAGTGCTTATTTATTGCTACTTTCTTCCCCTCTTTCTCCTGCTTTGTTTGATGAACAAACATTAGTTAAGTATAGATCAGCTGTTGAGCAAGCTATTAATAGCACTGTTCCCAGGAGTCCTCAGACCTTTCGGAAATTTAAAAGAGGAAGGTCTAACAGGGGAACAGGACCAGCTGCTAGGTTCAGTTATCAACCTAGAGGAAACTTTAAAGGAGGAAGCAATTCAAGACGTAGTAAGGGTGGCCGTTTGTTCAGAAGTGGAAGGAGACCTTATTCCTATATTCCACCACATCAGCGGTCACTCCCTCCCAGTGAAGCCAGACAGCTGGGTCATCTAGGGGGTTGGGAAAACAGGTGAACTTCTTACATATGGGCTTACAAGACAATCAAAGGGGGCCTCACATGGACTTGGTTGAGGCACCCTCCCCTAGTGTTTCCACAAAGGGGTCAAAAACCAACCTCTTTACTCACAGAATTTGTGATTCAACTGTTAAACAGAGGTGTGATAGTACTGTTGCAGTTAGAGAAATGTTTCATGTCTCGCCTATTCCCAGTCCCTAAGAATGGCAGCGACAAATTGAGGTGGATTTTAGATCTTTCCGTCCTGAACATGTTCATTACCAAAAGAAGTTTCTAGATGCTCACTTACGATCATCTGAGGCATTTACTTTTGCCCAATGCTTGGATCTCAAAAGTGGATTTCGAAGATGCCTATTATCACATGCCTGTTGCTCTCAGAACTAGAAAGTTTCTAGTTCAGTGGTCCCTCGGTTAACGAGCCCCTCGATTAACGAGATTTCGGTTAACGAGTTACCTTCCATAAGATTCTTAACTTCGGTTAACGAGCAATCCCTCGATTAGTGAGTTTCTTAGGAGCCGACCTCAACATGTTTTCGCTTGCATTTGACGGTCCACCAGCTGTAGTATTAGTCCACCAATACAGTAATCGGTTCTAGGGTTTATATCCTTATATTCCTTATCATTTTAGTAAATATCAAGAAGTTTATACGACAGTATTCAATAGGGGGCAGGGAAAAAACACTTTTATTTGAGTTGCAGGCTGCACTTTTCAGGCATCGTTTGTATGGCTGTAACAAACACCTGTGCAAAATTTCATGCCATTTCATGCATACTTACCCTGCCGCATCGCGAACGACTTTTTTGTCAACTTTTAGTGTATACCAAAAATTAGGTGTCATTTAATGTTTTCCAGGATAATGATAAATTTTACATGGGTGACATCGATTTAATTCACATGTTATTTTACAGGTACACCGTATAGAAAATCATTACAAGTTCATATTGAAATTCTTTTTTGTGCGGAACCTTGGCATCATTTTCCTAGACAATAATCTTTGCCTAATATATCCATCTCTCGATTCGTATCCCGTCACTTCAGTGCAAGCTTCAGTCATCACTTTTATGCCTCTCTCGACCGCCTGAGTGCTGTTTGGCCACTTGGGCACCACTAATGGTGTCTCAAGAATGTCATTAACCTGTAGATTTGACAGAGAAGCAATGTAAGGAGGCTCAGTCTTGAGTTCATTCCTCCAGTTAATCATGGAATGATAGTTTTTTGCTTGCCACTTTAGTTTCGGAGTCACCATCTTTCTCATGTTGACTACAGGAGGCACATCCTCATTCCCATCTCCATCTTTACCCTCCTCATCAGTATAGTTTAACAAATTCTCGTCAACAGCAGCATCAGAATCTTCCTCCTCCTCTTCAGATCTGCCAGTGCATTCTTCCTTTTGCTGATTCTCCTCTCTAATTTTTCTTATCATTGAGACAGCTTTTTCTCTAACAGTCATGTCCTCATCTGCACACATACCAAGAAGAAGTTGATCTGTGTGGGCGAAGTATGCATTTCTCTGGACAGCCTTCTTCACTATCGTCTCCTCCTCACTATTCAGGTGTTTCATATATAGCAGGGACTGGAATACGTTCCTTGAGCCGTGTGTTACGTAAGGGTGTATCTTGATGTAAAACCACATTGGAGCACTGAACTTTATTATTGTAATGACAATTCTTTTCAACTCATGGCTGGGTCTTGATGTTGCTACATACAGCCTGAGGATTCTACTCCATAAGGTGTTCCACCTTGACACACAGGGAGGACCTGGTTCAATAGCAGCCAAGTCATCTTCAACAACACCTGTGATAACTCCTTTACAAATCCTATACAGGTATTTCTGATCCCAGGACAGATCTTTCTCCACTTCATCATTAAACACAGGGAAATCAGGGAAACTGACTGGCTGGAAGGCGACAACTGGAAGCTCAGACAAAGACTCCTTGATCTGCTTTCCAATGGGACCACGCCAATGCTCAGGACCACTTGGTTTACCATCATAGTGATAAAAAACTGCGCGGAAAGGCAGCTCATTTCCGTGAAGCTGACATATGAAATAATGGAGCGGGTGACCAAGTAACATTTCAAGATGATGAATGACTCCATTTTCTGATCCTACATTTACATTGGTTCCATCACAACCAACACACACAATGGGCTGCTGGGTTAGATTTTTCTCCACCAGAAACTCGCGAATAGTTTTGGCAATCTGCTTTCCGTGTCCAGTCTTGGGAGTCACATGTGTGAAATATTCATTGCCAGGCTCAACCATGATGACATAATGATCTTTCACCATCATCCTCGAACTCCATTTCTCAGTCTTCTCATTCTTTATCATCACACGAGTGGCGGTCTTTTTACCATCAAAATAGAGTGACGTCAAATTATCTAAACTAACCATCTCAATTTCTTGCCTCTTAAATCGGTATTTTTGTCTCGCATCCCGCAGCTTATGTGGTTTAATAACCTGACTCTTGTCATCCTTTGTGATAATGCCATAGTCAGTTAAGGTGGCAGTAGCAATGGCAGCTCCAGCATAATCACTAATCAAGTATCGGTCACAAGCGGCAGCCAGTGTAGGGAGTCTTGTCCGGTTCTGTGAACTGGTGTCTGTCAGAGCCCTTGGATCAGGGACAAAATCAGCATCAGTATTGACGAGAGGAATATCTCTTGAATCATCTGAATTATCCTCAACATAAGGAATATCTCCAGCTACCAGAACATTGCACCGCCACAGCGGCTGTTTGGCTAGTACTGTAGGTAAATTTAAAAATTTCAGTAGAAAATGCGGCAGACTAAACCTCGACATATCAACTTCAAATTTGGCATGGAGTCTTAGATATGTATAAGGAACAATGCCTGAAGAGTGCAGCTTTGAGCAAAATTTCACTGCCCCCTAGTATTCAATAATTTTAAAAGTTTAATATTAAATTTTTTAGTCATTTTAACAATTATTGAACATAATTGAAGGTAAGGAAACTAGTTTTATGCGCGCCATCCAGCCTGTCAACACATCAAACAGTCGACAGTCTTTGTGTCTTTTCAGTGGAAGTAACAGCTTGCTTGAGACTCTTCAACTAAACGCTTTTTTTCTCTGTTTGCAAGCAAATTATTGTTCATTTTGAAATTTATTTTACATATTGACAATATATAATGCAGTGCAGTGTTGATTTAAAGAAAATAATCTTGAATTACACCAAGAGAACTAAAATTTTATGGGTGAAATGGCACCATGGGGTGACTTCTCTTCCACCCCAATGCCTTCTCTTCTCCCTTCTCCTCCACCCCCATTCTAATTCCCATCATCATCATCATCATCCAGGAGCCTTCTACATACACACCTCAAAGTAAGTGTACTTTACTACCTTTTTTGTTGAATTTAGGCAATTTTTGGTGAGCTGGAACCAATTACCCAAAAACCCATTGAAACAATGGTTTCGGTTAACGAGTTTTTCGGTTTACAAGCAACCTTCTAGAACGAATTGTGCTTGTTAACCGAGGGACCACTGTATTCGTAGTGGGGGATGTAAGTTATCAATTAACAGTGATGCCATTCAGCCTGACAATTGCGCCAAAAGTGTTTACAAAACTGGTAAACATCCCCAGAGAGATCCTTGCAAAGGAGGGCATAAGAACTTTTGCTTATCTAGACGATTGGCTGATATTGGGAAACTCTTTCGAAGATTGTCAAAGGGCGACCCAACGTACACTAGTACTATTTCAAAACCTAGGATTAAAGATAAACCAGGTAAAATCAAATCTCATACCATGTCAGAAATTGGATTGGTGAGGTGTCCATTGGGACACAAATCTGCAGTCAATCAGTATTCCAGAAGCAAAGGTAACATGTGATAAACCAAGTAGAAGCCTTTTGTATAAAGCAGGAGATTTCTTGGCACAATTGGGAAAACTACTGGGTCTGTTGAATTTTGCCACAATAGTAGTTCCTTTGAGCACATTAAGGAAGAAGCAACTAACTCATCTGGGGTCGAATCTAATCGGTTCATTTCCCTGGGTTTCCCCTCAAACAGACTTGGTCGTTTGTACGGAATCGGACGCTTCCGAAATAGGATGGGGATACCATTCCTCAAAAGGAGAGTTCCGTCAAGGGAAGTGGAGCAACTCCCTTTGGGACAAACACATAAACATAAAAGAATTAGCAGTAGTCCTATTCTTTTTATTGCCAAACCCAAATTTAAAAAAACATGACGATTCTGTTTGCCATGAACAACAGAATGGCAGTGTTTTATCTCAATCATCAAGGCTCAACCAGATCTTGGCCTCTTCTAAACCTATCAGAAATTTTTTTCTAAGTTTGTGTAACATAAGCACTTTACCTCAAAGCAACTCACATACCTGGAGTACAAAACAGTTGGGCAGATGCGTTGTCCCATCTCAGGCCAGTATCGACGGAAACAGAATGGTCCCTAAAGATATCGAAGTTCAAGAGTCTAGTGAGGAGGTTTGGGACTCCACAAACAGATCTTTTTGCCTCACAAAACAATCACAAGATGCCAATTTATGCATCTCTGGAACGATCGGATCTTTTAGGAAATGCACTACTCATAGATTAGAACCATTGGAATTCAATTTATCTGTTCCCATCTGTGAAAATGTTGCCCAAAGTGGTTCACAAACTCAGATCCTTCCAAGGGAAGGTCCTCTTAATTGCACCACATTGGATCCTACAACCGTGGTGTCTCGATCTGTTGGACTGGTGCCCGCATCCACTACAATTGCAACAGGGATATCTAGAACAGGTACTGTACCCTCAGTTCGAGATATCCTTGGCACTTCACGCTTAGAGTTTTTCGAAAGATGTTTAAATAGATTGTTGGGTAATTCCAATATCGTTAACCAAGTGATAGCTGGTCATAGGCCCCAAACTTCTATGCAATATGAGAAAGCTTGGAAACTTTTACAACAATTTATCAGGTTAACGACTCCAATCACATTGTCGGAAACAGTGGTGTTAGAATTTCTAGATTTTCTGTTCAGAGTTAAAGGCCTTCAAGGATCGACATATGCATCTTATAAATCAGCATTGGTTGACCCTCTGGCTTAGGGTTTTAATATTACTTTGAACCCAGGAATTTATCAAATGCTCAGATTGTCCTTTTTCATTCAGAGACCCCCTCGGCCTAATAGAATCCCACCTTGGTCTCCAGATAAAGTTACAAAATTTCTTATGGGGCCTAATTATAATATAAATCCAAACCGGGACAGATTGCTCCAGAAGGCAGCCTTCCTTCTAGCAATAGCAACAGGTATGAGAATCAGTGAGCTGATTTCAATTTCCAATAATCCATCATTATTGGTATTTTCTGAGGAAGATGTCACCCTCTTTCATACGGAGATTCTAAGAAAAAATGAAACGGAGGATTTTGAGCTCGACCTATCAGGATAAAACGGCTGATGGATGAGACAAGGGTTCCTCATATATTATGCCCAGTTAAGAATATTAGAGAATGGTTAACCAGATTCCCTAATTGAAGCCCCTATGTATTCTCATCACAGGATGGTAAGAAATTGTCTCCTAGTCAAATGACAAAATATTTATCTCAGTTAGTGAGTCAAGCAGACCGTGGCAAGAAAATTTTGGCACATGACACCAGGAAATATGCAGGGTCTGTGGCCTTTCTGCAGCATATGAGCCTCAGTCAGATCAAAGAAGTGGGCTTTTGGAAATCTTCAAAACCTTTCAAAACAGCTATCTTCATCTATCTCTGAAAGATGCTTCACTTGTGGTGGTACTGGGGTCCCCTCCCCCACCTAGTTACTCTCCACAACCAGGACCTTCTTCCTCATCAGAGTAAAGTGAGTATCCTAATTGGGATATGTAAATTAACATTTTACCTTCCGGTAAATGTTCCTAATATTGAAAAAAAAAATATATATAATTATAATCTGGACTTAAGATAACGGAGCCTTATACGCAATGTCACCTCCCTCTCCACCTCCTGCTCGGGTAATGAAAACTAGATGTCGCTTTCTGGATTGAACAAAAAGCCGTTTTTTTTTTCTTCTAAAAAACAGTTTTTGTGATATACAGTGGTCCTTCGATTAACGAACACAATTCGTTCCAGAAGGTCGTTCGTTAACCGAAAATTTTGTTAACCGAATAAATTGTTTCAATGGGATATTGGGTAATTGGTTCCAGCTTACCGAAATGTACATACAAAGTAAAAGAAAAAATGCAGTAAAGTACTGTACACTTACTTTGAGGTGTGTGTGTAGAAGGTTCCTGGTTGATGATGATGATGGGAAATAGAAGTGGGGTGGAGGAGAAGGCAGAAGAGAAGGAAGTGGGGACGGAGGAGAAATCACCTTTCAGCATACCAATGCTTGATGCAGTCATTTCACCAATAAAATTTTAAGCTCACTAGGTGTAATTCAAGATTATTTTCTTTAAATCAACACTGCACTGCGCTATATATTATCAATATGTTAACTAAAGTTCAAAATTACCAATAATTTCAATGAAAAATGCAAAAATATTCAAGACACCAACATTATAGTTGCTCTCTCCACTGTTTTCAAAGTCTCAACTGACGCCTTGTGACCGACTCATGCATCTGATGGGTGCACAACAAACTAGTTCCCTGTACTGCATATATTATCAATATGTTAAATACAGTCGGCCCTTAACATACGCGGGGGTTACGTAACAGAGATACCCGTGAATGTTAAAAATCCGTGTACTATTGCTGCCCCTCCCCTAAAAAAACCCTGGCCCCCCCATGTCCTTATTTACCGTATATACCTGTGTGTAGTTCGAATTTTTAAGACCAAATTATTTTGCAAAAAATTGGGGGTCGACCTCTAAAAGGGTAATAGTTTCGTTAGGTTGAAAAATATTTACCAGTAACTACCTGTAAACAATGGAAACGACGCACCAACGCACCACCAGCTGTGAGTGTCGGTACAGTCGCCAGGGCAGATCTCTTGCGTCATCATAGCTAGCCAAATGCATGGTATGGTATACACAGGACGATGTAAAACAAAGTATTCATTTTTTAAAGTTTATTTATAGATACTGTACATAAATTTTTGTTCATTACATTTGAAACATCAATCTTTGTTAATTAAATTTGATACAAAAGAAAACTACGATACAGTGAGTTCTGCTATAACGCGTGTTTTGATAACGCGAATTTGCTCTAACGCGATTTATGAATTCGGAACAATATTTGTATAACGCGATCGCTTGTTTGCTATAACGCGATTTTTGCTTACTATTTCTCCAATTTTGTGGTATTAACTGTGAATATGGTAAAGAAGAATATCTCCAAAAAGCATTCTGATGATAGAATTCCCGGTGATTATCGTAAAAGAAAGGATATAACACTTGAAGAGAAGCTTGATGTTATCAACCTCAAAATCACCCTTCTCCCCCATCAAGTTACATTCATATTTTTCCAAGGTAAAGTGTTAAATTTACTGTATGATTTCATTATTAGATATGAATGTAACATTTATTTAGACTGTGCTATCCTTTGTGTTAGGCTAACTACTAAATTTTTTCGATTTCGAGTAATCTGCACCTAACCCTATTTTCTCCATAAGCCCTGTTATTTCTATTACGCGATTTTCTATAACACGATATTTTACAAGAACACAATTATCGCGTTATAGCAGAACTACCTGTACCGTATTTTCGTTAAAATATTACATCACAAGTATATTTTACCTTAACTGTGACTGAATGAATATATTCTCAGAAATAAATATGGAAATGTAATATTTTGGCTGAAATGACGTACATATTACTGTACAGTGGAAAGTGGGATAAAATTATGAAAACAATGACTTTCGCTTTCTTTCGTTGTTCAAAAGATTTTACCGTAATCGCTTTTCGAATGGTTTTCAGTTAAAAAACTGTTGTACTGTACTCGTACTGTATTACAATAATATTCTATCCTATCATTAGCCTTATAATCCCACAACTGAAAACCATTCGAAAAGCGATTACGGCAACATCTTTTGAACGAAAGAAAGAGAGAGAGTCATTGCTTTCGTCACAATTTTATCCCATGTTCCACTGTAATACGTACATCATTTCAGCAAAAATATTACATTTCTATGTTCTCAGAAATAAATGGTAGTTTTGTTAAAACGTAATGTACAGTATTTAATATTAAAATGCAAAAATAGCTATAAAAACAATTAATACACCCGAAATATACTGGCTGGCATCTCCACTCGTCCCTGCTCCTGCGTCCAAGGTCACCTCACCACTCCTCCCAACTCGCTCCCTCCGCACCGTCACTACTGCCGACAACAAACACAAATGTTTTGTGAATAACTGCACCTCCACTTCCTATGTACAGTACTTGTACTGAACTGTACTGTGCTGTCCATTTTTACAAACAATAAACATGGCAAGAAAAGCTATTAAAAAAAAGAGATAAGAATTTCACTTTACTGTACCGTACCTCTCCTCGGCGACAGGGCGGGGGTCATCGGGCTCATCGTCACTCAATTCCATAACAGGTGGTGAAGTGGGGGCGACTGTGGATTCAGCTGCTTCCTCACTGTCGCCAGTGATTGGTGTTAAATCTCTCCTTCGGTGATCAAAGAACATGGTGATGGGGAGTTGTCTCTTTCTTTCATTTCTTCCATGATGTTTTTGTATGGAGCGAAAACGTCATCCATCCCTCGCATGAATTTCAGGGCACGCACCATGGAGGGGTCCATACTATAGGCCAGGTTTTTCAGTGCTTCAATATTCCTGGTCATCTCCCCCAACTTCTCCAACGTTATTTCTTGGTGCTCTTCCTCATCCTTTTTCCCTTTCGCTTCCTCTTCCTTGCCTGAGTCTACTAACTCCTGTAGATCCTCCTCGGTCAGCTCAGTGTCGTGCTCTTCAATTAGCTCCCTAATCCCGTCCTCTGCCATGTCCCGGAAGCCTTCAGCAGCCACTTTCCTTGACAGTGCCAGGGTCTTTCTGAATATTTTCATTAAAATCCATCAAAATCATTTTCCTTGTCATCGTCTTAAGCACCAAACAGTTCCTCCCAGTCTTCTCCTTGAACAGGGCTAGAGGGTACGCGTTTTTCGAATCGTTTTCAATTAAAAAATGTTACAGCACATGTATATTTTACCTAAACTGTGCCTGAATGAATATATTCTCAGAAATAAATAGTAGTTTTGCTGAAACGTGATGTATTTCAATGTAAAATATGATAAAATACATGACGAAAACAAAAGACTTTACCTAACCTTCCAATGTTCAAGAGATGTTACTCGTTTTTTTAATAGTTTTCGGTTAAAATACTGTTATATTACAATGATATTATATTCATACTGTGCTTGATATACTACATTCACGGAAATATAATATATTTGTTGAAATGACGTACGTATTACAGTGGAAAGTGACGAAAACAATGACTTTCGCTTTCTTTCGTTCAAAAGATGTTACCGTAATTGCTTTTCGAATGGTTTTCAGTTAAAAAAACTGTTGCATCACAAGTGAATTAGGATAGAATATTATTGTAATACAACAGTTTTTTAACTGAAAACCATTCGAAAAGCGATTACGGTAAAATCTTTTGAACGAAAGAAAGCGAGTCATTGCTTTCGTCACTTTCCACTGTAATACGTACGTCATTTCAGCAAAATATTACATTTCCATATTCTCAGAAATAAATAGTAGTTTTGCTGAAACGTAATGCATTTCAATGTAAATTAGGATAAACTACATGAAAACAAAAGACTTTACCTAGCCTTCCGATGTTCAAGATATGTTACTCGTTTTTTTAGTAGTTTACGGTTAAAATACTCTTATATTAGTGATATTCTATTCATACTGTGCTTGATATAATACATTCATGGAAATGTAATATTTTTGCAACTACAATGCTGATGTCAACACAAGCGTGGTTACAGCGAGACTGACTGAGTGAGGGAGAGCTATGCGTGTGTGTGTGAGGTTGCGGGAGCGGGCGGTGTCCCGTGTTCGGTGCCGCGCGCGAGTTGAATAGCGCGCGATTTGAATGTACTTCAATTACTTCAATGTACAGAATATTCCGCGGGGCAATCCGCGTATTTGTGAATCCGTGTATGCTAAACCCGCGTATGTGAAGGGCCGACTGTAAATGTTAAAATGACTAATCATTTTAATATAAAACATGCAAAAATATTAAATAGCACAACTTTATTGATATTTACTCCATTGGAAATGAATGTAAACATAGAACAGATTACTGAATTGGCAAAGTAGCCCATCAGCTGATGCTCGCAACAAAACATGATTTTCGTAAGGATTTCATTAATCAAATTTTTTTTCGTTAGCCGAATTGAAGATTCTAATGGAAGGTAATTCATTAACCAAAATTTCGTTATCCGAACCGTTCATTAACCGAGGGACCACTGTACTGTAGTCCAGAAAGCGACGTCGACATCCCACCCATCTCCACCCCTCGAGACTTGACATTTGTTTACTGCTCGCTCTAGGGCAAGAGATGACGGTAGCAATGTTGTGATGTAGGGTGCAGGAGGGGGTTTTGAGAATTGCAATTACATGCCAGGTAGCGACTTGTCCTCCTAATATTACGTAATAAGTAATTATTAGATGTTTTAATTGCCTGTATGTTGGCCTGGCAATTTATTACTAGGCATTAACATAACTAGGTATAAAGCTAGACGTCGCATTCTGGACTATATCACAAAAACTGGTTTTTAAAAAAAAAAAACGGCTTCCCCCAGAAAACCACTTTAAAATCACTTTGAATAATTATATGACAAAACATACTCAAAAAATTTTTTCCACAAAATATCCTTGTAAAATAGGGGTGCATCTTATGTGGTGTTGCGTCTTATATGCCAGCAAGTACGGTACATACTGTATGTCATTTCTCACTCTTGATTTATTTTTTCATTTCTGTATTTATTATTATTATTATTATTATTATTATTATTATTATTATTATTATTTTTTTTTTTTTTTTTTTTTTTTTCCACCCCCAGACCCTGATGCGGGTCAGTGACCTGTGCCCAGGTGGGCTGATCCCCGTAGAATTTTTTTTTTTACTGTACTAAGTTCATTACTAAAATTTTTGTGTCTATGGGATGTTTATACTCAAAGTAATTGCTGTCTTGCATGAATTCCAGCAATGTAAGTTATATTCTACTGAGTGAAGTTGGTGACAATTTATAAGATAAAAACTTGAGAGAGTACAAATTGAGTACTACAGTAATATGTTAAAAAATTATGGCTTTTTAGGAATTAACTTAGTACATTTGAGTACAGGTTGTGATAATTTTAATGAGTTTTCCACAACTTTTATAAATTCAGTTGCCTCTGAAGATGTCTTGAATAAAGACAAAAGCTAAGGTGCTCCAGGGTTTCCCCTTTCCTGTGCGATTTGATCAGGATTTATCTTGTCCACGTTTCCATTGTGGATCTACATGAGAGAGAGAGAGAGAGATCGTGTACAGGACGTGTGTTAGCCTACCCAGCCTGCACCCCGTGGAGAGGTCTGGGTGAAAAAATTGCCTTATTATTCGGCTTGTCATGTAATTTTGATGTCAAATTATATATAATATTTTTTCTGGAGTGTTTAATATTTTATATTATCAATGATAAAACATGCACCAGCCAGCCTCCCTCCCATCCTGCCCCTTCTCTGCCTCCCTCCTTCCCTGCTCCCTGCCTTTTTTTTTTTTTTTTTTTTTTTTAGGGAAAGGAGGAATGAAGGAAGATTAGAGGTGGGAGAAGGAAGTTATAGTTCGGAAATTGAAGAAATTTAGGAGGAGGTAAGAGAGGGAGGGCTGACCGCCTAGCTAAGATAATAGTGTGTTAGGGTTGTGTCATGGGTTAGTTATTGTCTGCCGGTACAGGCACTAGACATCCTACCCTATCCCATACATGGGTGATTTAAGGGCCTTATTTCATATTCCGCCGACCCTACTGGCGGCTGTTGGTCTAGGGAGGTTGTCTATTGCCTGGCCGTGTAGATCGGGGGTGGTAATGGACCTTTTGAGATTTGGTAACATTTTGGGAACCATGTATGGTTGTTGTCGTTATCTGGTGGGAGTCTTTGAAGGAGTTCTTGCTCTGATCGTTCTATCTTTTGCCAGATTCTGCTGGCCAGGGTGTGCAGCTGCTGGTTGATGGGTTTCATTCTCAGGTCTCTATGTATCTCGGCTGTAGTTCTGGTGAAGGGGTATCTTTCACCAGTGACGAATCTTAGGGCTTCGGTTTTGGACCACCTGTAATTTTAATATTTGAGTGGTGCTCATAGTATGAAGAGGTATTGCTGGGTAAGTTAATATTGGTGTGATAAATGATGTCACCAGGCGGAGTTTAATTTTCTCGGGAAGCGCTTTAAAGCGGTATAGTTTTCTCAGCTCTCTTCTTGCTTTTCCTTCCTGCTGTGGACATGATGGGAGTAACCTGTCGTGGATATATGTAGGCCCAGGAGGGTGCCTCTGCTTTTGTATTCTATCTGGGCATTATTGGTTACTAATGGATGGGTTTTCCTTCTGCATAAGGGTATCACTGTGAATTTCGGGAGACTGGTTTGGATTTTCCATTGTTTTTTGTAGTTATTTACCCTTTCTAATTCCCGCCTGGTGTTTTCGGCCTGTAACGCTCGCGATTTTCCTTGATGTGTTGTTATTTGAGTGATGTCGTCTGCATACATAATATCTTCGTTACCTATTCTAGTGGGAGGCGGGGTGTCACTTGTGTAGATAATATATAGGGTGGGGTAGAGGACGCTTCCCTGAGGGACTCCACTCATGAGTGGGAAGGTCTCTCCTGTGTGTTGTCCTACCCTCAGTCTAGCATTTCTGCCATCAAGAAAGTTGCAAAGCAACATATCAATGTTGGTGGGAAGTCCGAGTTGGAGGATCTTATATTTTAGACCGTCGTGCCAGACTTTGTCAAATGCCTTCGCTACATCCCGGAGAGTTAGATTACATTGTCTACCACTCGCCGCGGCTCTGGCTGTTTTCGTATGCCAGGGCTATCGCTGTTGTGGTGGACATCCCTCTCCTGAACCCGAATTGTCTGCAGTTGACTCTGTTGTTTCCAGGTGATTTCTCAGACGGTTATTGATGATTTTTTCTAGGATTTTTCCAGGTACTTCGAGGAGGGAGATCGGTCTGTAGTTTAGTGGGACGGCGGGGTTCTTTCCTTGTTTTGGTGTTAGGGTAATAATGGCCTCTTTGAATTTAGTTGGGAAGTAGCCCGAGGCCAGGCAAGCGTTCATTGTGGTTCTCAATCTCTCCATGGCCGGGTTGTCTATGTGGCTGAGGATCTCCTTGGTGATGCCTGAATAACCAGGGGCTTTATTTTTGGTATTGGATATGGCTCTGTTGAGTTCTTCCGAGGTGATTGGTTTGGACAATGGGCTGTCAGCTCTCAGATCCTCCCATATGATTTCAGGTGAAGGCTGAGTGCGGTGTGTCTGGCCCCGGAGTTCATCAAGGACGAGCTCCTCGTGGGTACCATCGAATCCCCTATTTTCTTAATTTGTGATTCGGAAGATGTTCCTCCATATGTCCCTGAATATGGGTTCTTTGTCTTGGTTGTCATATATTTTACTTCCTACGTGGTCAGTTATATATGATGACTCGTTACGGCTGCAACCTTTCAATCTCTTAACTCGACGCCTGAACTCTCCCGGATCGTTGTATGTATGTGAGAGTTGTTCAACTATTTCGGCCCATTTAAGGTTGCTTTGTTCCAGAGATCTTGTTTTTATTTCCTCCCGGATTCTTCTGTATGTATTGTAGCTTACGATGTCCCAACCATGGGTCTCGGCTTTCTGTTGTAGCAGTTGGAACTGGTTTGTGAGGGCTATGAGTTCTGGAGTCTGTTGTGGGTGGGGGAGAGTTCTGTTGCGTTTGAGAGGCGTGGCCTCCAGGTAGGCTGTTCCTATGGCTTTACACCATGTGTTGATTTCTTCGTCTATTTTGTTCACCGGCTGACTGTCTATGGTCTGCAGGATTGTCATGCCCTTGACCTCAAGTTCGGCTGTAGCTTTTTCGTTGAATAAGTCCCAGTCGGTCTGCTTGGCGATTCTCCGTGGTGGAGCTGGTATAGTTATTGGTGTTGCTGAGATGGTCATGATTATAGGTAGGTGGTCGCTGGAGGTTACGGGACCTTGTTCAAAGAGATAGTTGTGGAAGCATCTGCCGTTTGTTATTGCTATATCTGGAGTAGTGGCTGAGTTCCTACTGTAGAACGTGGGGAAGTCTGGGCCTATTAGCTGGGCTTTTTTGTTTGTTATGAAGCCAGCGAGGCCTCTTCCAACATTGTTGGTTGTCCTCTTACCATCTAGTAGAGGATGTCTGGCGTTCATGTCTCCAATGATGTAGGTTGGGTGGTGGTATGATAGGAGTCTGTGGAAGTCCCCGTAAGGCAGGTAGTCCCTGCGTGGTGGGAGGTAGGTTGTGGCTATTATGATTGGCCCTGTGGTCAAGTTGATTTGAACAGCGAGAGTTTCAGAGGTGAAGTCGTCTATGATTCTGTGGTGGACATCTCTTTTTACGGCGATGGCCACCCCGTCATTTGGCTCCTCTGATAGATTGGATTTATGGATCATGTAACCAAATATTTTCAGTTCCTCAGCTGCCTTTTGGCCGTGTGAGTTTATGAGTATAATATCTGCGCCGACTTGGTTGTATTGGCTGGACATACTGAATTTATTAGTTCTCCAGTGGAGGATGTTATGTTGCATTATTTTCACTGCCTTACGAAGCGAGCCCATTGTATCTTGTATTTGGTTTTGGGGGGATACCTCGGGTTCGTGGTTTGTTCACTGTGCGTCCATTCCTCATTTTTTTTATCACCCCATCGGATGTCTTGTGGATGCAGTCTGTTAAGTCGACCCGTTTTTGTTTAATTGCTTCGTGGATGTACTCCTCGGAATTGGGGTGGTCGTACTTCCATTTCATCTTGCCCTCCAATACTCCTTTAGCGACTTCATCACGTGTACAGATCTCGTTTATGTGGTCTGGTACGTAGATGCTTAGATTCAGGACTTTTCCTGATAGATCGCTTGGAGTCCGAGAGACAGGTGTCATCTCTGGTGTAGGTACGTGTGCACCCACACCAGAGGCCACTGTTGTCTCGTCTGTGGATGTTGGAGATTGGGGGACAAGTGTTATCTCCGATGTGAGTACGTGTGCATCCACACCAGAGACCGCTGTTGTCTCGTCTGTGGATGTTGGAGATTGGGGGACAAGTGCTATCTCCGATGTGAGTACGTGTGCATCCACACCAGAGGTCACTGTTGTCTCGTCTGTGAATGTTAGAGATTGGGGGAGAAGTGTTATCTCTGATGTGGGTACTTGTGCATCCACACCAGAGACCGCTGTTGTCTCGTCTGTGGATGTTGGAGATTGGGGGACAAGTGCTATCTCCGATGTGAGTACGTGTGCATCCACACCAGAGACCGCTGTTGTCTCGTCTGTGGATGTTGGAGATTGGGGGACAAGTGCTATCTCCGATGTGGGTACTTGTGCACTCCCACCAAAGGCTACTGTTGTCTCCTCCGAGGCTGAGGATGTTGCCCTGAACAGTTTTGGGATGGGTAGATTGTGGTGACGTAAGCATTTTTCGAGTATTGTTTGAAAGCAACCTGGGTGCCGAACATCCTCCTCATGGGCGTGTTTGACAATCATGTTGGCTAGTATGTCGCGGTCATGGAGGTATCTGTCTCTGGTATTCAACAAGACTGTAGAGTCTGTAGTGGCTGCAGGGACCATAGTGACTGCAGAAGTCGGGGTCCCTACCATCACTGCACCTCTGTATGACCGTGCAGTGACTGCAGGAGTCGGGGTCCCAATCGGCAGCACAGCCTTGTATGGTGATACTGATGTATTTGTGGCTATTTGTTGTGCTTCCTTGATTTTTTCCTTTCTTTTGGGACAGTGCATGGACATAGTGCTGTGAGGCCCATCACAGTTAAGGCATTTTAGTGGTGCCTTATATTCGGTCCAGGTATGTTCCGTAGAGGTACATTTGGAACAGATCTTGTATTCCTTGGGTTTGGGGCAGTTCACACTATCATGATCCTCAATGGCATAGCACCTGAGGCAGGTACGTGTGTGGTGGTACTGTTCCTGTTGTATTTGGTGGTACGGTATGCTATAAGTGAATGCGAGGAGACCTGACTTGGTTGCCTTTTCAGCAACCTCGGTGCTTTTGAACTGGATTTTGATTATCCATTTGCCTTTTTTACTGGTGAATTTTTTGACATAGTCCACCTTCTTCTCCTCCCAAGCGTTTTCTTTTTCAATCTCTGCTTTTATTTCCACTTCAGACTGTTTGTGCACGAATTTATCCGTTTGGAAGCAGAGGACAGTTCTTTTAGCCTTCAATGCAGGAGGCAGGATTGGGTCATAGTGCTCTTCTCTAAGATTGTTTATACAACAATGGGACAAGAGGTTTTTCAGATCTTGGTCTTCAAGCATGAGCATGATAAAGCCATCTTTTGCTTCTATTACGTTCTGGTACCTGACATTGTGTTTTCGAACAGTTTCTGTCAGCTTCCGCTTGGTAAACCTGTCTGGTGACCTCTGGTCTGTGATTAATATTTTCGCTTTGACAGTCATTATTGCTTCTTTGAGCGAAGCACGATAGATCGGCGCAAGTTATGTGCGTAGCCTAGGACAGTGTATAGCACTGTCAGTCCTACATTCCCTATGCCGGCAAGAAAGAGGGCCTCCCCCCTCCCTTCCACTACTCTGCCTCCCTCCCTGCCTCCCCCACCCCCCCCTTTCTCTGCCTCCCTCCGTCCTTTCCTGCTCCCTCCCTCTCTCTCTCCCTCCGTCCTTTCCTGCTCCCTCCCTCCCTGTCTCCCTCCGTCCTTCCCTGCTCCCTGCCTCCCTCCCTGCCCACCCTGCCTGCCTCCCTCCCTCCCTCTCTCCCTTCCTCCCTCCAACTCACAGTGTCTTACACAAGACTTTAAACTCTAGATGTTGTGTGTGTGATGTTGTGGTGTTGGGGTATTAATTAATGAATAATAACTGGCCTAAGGTTAAAAATGCTTTGAAAGCATTTGAGGTGGATGGAGAGTAGATGATTAGTGTGTCTCATGTTTTTGACCTGACCTGTTGTTATGTTACCCATTTTTTATAAGCTCTTCTTTCATCTGCAGTGGAGGTGGATTAGTGAATCCCATGTTATTGACCTGACCTGATGTTATGTAAGGTCACTCATTGTATATAAGCTTCTCTCAGTCCCTGTAAATTCAGTTGCCTCTGAAGATGTCTTGAATAAAGATGAAAGCTAAAGTGCTCCAGTGAACAACACATGCGGTAGCAGCAGGACAGACAGAGTGGATGTAAACACATCTAATGCGCCAAGTGAGGTGTAGAAATTAATGAGATCACTCACGATATAGTGAAATAGTTTGATAAATCGAGCAAAAATATCGGAAATTCGATTCAGCGGAAATTTCTGTTTAACGGAAAGAGGTGGCTCGAAATAATGTAGTTGTTAAATCGATAAAATACTGTACAGGTTGGACCCCACTAATCCAGGACCCAATAGTCCGGCAGATTTGATTGTTTGGGACAGGTATCAGTTGGCCTATAATATCCAATCTTCTCTGCCTTTTCTGCTGATCTACTTATTTCTGTGTCACAGTACACCTAACCCTCACTTTATGCTATGGTTGTGTTCTGCGACAACACAGCGTAATGGGAATCCGCGTACAGTACAGTATAGTGAATACTTAATCTTATGGGGAAAATTAGGATATGTTCCACAACTACTAAAAGTCAACAGTAATGCTATAAAAGTTGTGGGAAAATCATTACAATACTCTAATGTGGGTTAGAAATAAAGATATATATATATATAATCAAGAACTCCCCCAACAACACAATTGGTTGCATTTATAAAGTTCCTTGCAAGGAATGTAATATGTTTTACTTAGGCCAGACAGGTAAAGATCTTGCAACTAGAATTAAACAACACAAATACAGTGTTAGGACAGGCCAGGAATCCAATGCTCTGTTTGTTCATTTGAGGGATAACAAGCATTGCATTGACTGGGATAATGCCTCCTCAATATTACCATGTAATTCAATTGATAGTAGGAACATCATAGAATCTAGTCTTATTAAACATACCGAAGCATTCAACATGAATTTGAGTAACGGCATGTACAAGCTGGACAATTTTGTAATTAAGAAGATTTGTGATCAGGTGAGAAGGCCGGGTCACTTGACCATCTGACCTGACCACCAACCGTTGTGTGCTATTTAAAGATTAGTAGGGTCATTACCTAATACCTGACCATTGTGGACCTGGTCTCACCCTCCTCTGTATATATACACCTTGATTTGTATTACTCTCTCTAGTCTGTACTCACCCCTGAAGATGTGAATTACACGAAAGCGCTTGGGAACTTCGTGTTTTCTTCTTTCCTTGTGGTTATCAGCATATATATATATAAATATAAACTGAGACATATGAAGAGCATGGGTGTTTGTGTGGAAAGTGAGAGTGTGTGGAGTAGCTGACTCACCACTCCAGCCATGTCCCAGGATGAGAGACACACACACACACACACACACACACACACACACACACACACACACACACACACACACACACACACACACACAGACCACACAGACACACACCACACACACACACACACACACACACACACACACACACACACACACACACACACACACACACACACACACACACACACACACACACACACACACACACACACACACACACACACACGAGAATTAAGACAACAAGCATCCAGTGAGGGTCTTGTGTGACTGCATGGAGGCGAATTAATAGATCAGCTGTTGAGGAGCTTATAGCTTGGCAACCTTTCTGCTTTCTCACTCCATATTTTAAAATGTTATGTACTATAATGCTGAAGGGATACAACTTTGCTCATTTATATTTATACTTTTCACAGTCTCCCTAAAATACTTTAAGTTTCGTGTTTATTCAAGACATCTTCAGGTCATGAGACCCACTAATTCCCCACCCAAGAAAGGGTGACCTGACATTCCATCAGAAGGTCAGTAATATGAGACCACTAATCCCCCACCCTACCTCCACCTGACATTGAGTCAGGTCAGGTCAGGTCCGGTCCCCACCCAAAAAACTTTAACTTTCATCTTTATTAAAGACATTTTCAGAAAATTCTCTCGATTTTCAACCTCGGAAAATTTGTTCCTAAAGCCGAAAATTTTTGGAAAATTCTGGCTTTGGGAATGATTTTCCGAGCAAATTTCAATTCTGGCTATGAGAGATTTTCTGGGTCTGATGGATTCTGGCTAATGGAGATATTACTGTATTCTGTAATATAAAATTATAAAATAAGAAAAAATAAAGAACATTAGTGTGTGTGGGTAGGTGGAAAGTGAGCTGCCTGGTAACTGAGGAGCCCTCCCTCCCTCTGCCTCCAACCCCCCTCCCTCAGTTTGACATTACATTGCACACATCATTTATACAGAATTTTGGTATTAATACAGTAAAACCAAAAATATAGTACTATATTTTACGGCAGGGAGTATTTCGGAAATTTTTTTTTTGTGTAGTTTCCTCCTGTGGCCTTAGTTTTCTGAAAATAATATATACCCCCTGTACAGTACAGTAAGTCCTCATTTAACGTTGCCCCTGACAACATTGTTTCGTTATAACGTCGCTACTCTTTAGATACCAATGATTCGGACAACGTCCCGCCGATTTGGTATAACGTCGTCACGGACTACTTTGTACGGCACATCACCCTCTCTCACCCAGTCAGAGTGGGAGGAGGAGCCACCCACTGGGTCTCAATGACTCGCCACCCTGCCCCTCTCCCGCCCTCCTCCTCTCCCGCCCTCCTCCTCTCCACTACCCACCACACACTCGCTCCACCTCCGCCCATCAGTGAGTTCAATACGAAATGATTTAGTTATTTATCTTTTTGGATTTATAATATAAACTATTTTCTATAAAAATTCCATTGAATTTATGTATATGTAAAATATTTTATGGGGCAAAGAGAGCTGGGAAATGTAACTCCTGTATTTTATCTATTTCTTATGGGGAAAATTGATCCGCTTAACGTTGTTTCTGTTAACGTTGTGGTTTTCAGGAATGGAACCACAACGTTAAACGAGGACTTCCTGTATCAGGAAATGTGAGGAATAAATAATAATAATCCCCCCAAAAAATACTGTACTGTATTGCTAAATCAATAAATAAAAGCCATATGAAAGTTTAACACAGTTGCCATTTGCATACACTCCTTGGTTCACCATAGTAATGGTGATCAGCTGGGACACCGATTACCCAGCAACCCTCTCCCAACCCCTACACACTGCACTCTTCCATTATGTGTTCCCCCTTAGGACAATTATTTCTTTTACTTTTTTCACGATATGTGTGTTGGATGGTGTATGCATGTAAATGAAGAAAGTTACATATATCGACCCAAAAATACGAATTGAAAAACAACCTCAACACCACAGCTTGTCCCAGTAGCCTGGTGGTTACAGTGACGAGTTTAACCAGGCTACAATACCATGATTAATCACTATTAATCAATGTTAAGCTCTAATATATCAGTAAACACTAATAATAATAACAGTAAATCCAGTGAAATATGGCAGAGAGAGAGGAGAGTTACAGCTGCAGTCGATGCTGTAACTAGAAGTCACTTGATCGCTCCCAGGATCCCATTGTGAGGCGTACGATTGAAATACAGTACGTATAAGAGAAATACATATCTTGTAATCTAATTTGAAAACAGTTGAGTTATTTTAATTTTTGAATTATTTTGGGGCAAATAATTTTGTTCAGCTTAAGTGATATCAACCTCAGCGGGGGTCTATCTTAACAAGATTTTACTGTAGTGCACCATATCTTCTACAGAAGCATAAAGCGAGGGTCCAGTGTACTTATTTCTGTGTCACAGTACAGTGAACTTGTGCCATAGAACAAAGACTTTGTCATAAAGAGGTCCAGTAAGCCTGGGCTAGATTTATGCTGATGTAAGATGTATTGGTACCAGTAATAGTACATTTTATGCATTATTTTGCCATTTTTTAACCTCGGCTTCGATAGTTCAGAATTTTCGCTAATCTGGAACCGGTCTGGTCCTTACCTTCCCAGGTTAGCGAGGTTCAACCTGTATTAGATTATTGTTATACAGTAGAGCGTCGATAAAACACAAGATACGTTCCAAGAGAGGTCGCTCTAAACCGAATTCACACTAAATCGAAGTGTTGTTTCAATGGAACAATTTAGTTTGGTACTTGAGAGAAACACAAAATACTACATAAAAAGATTGAGTCTACCCAGATGCACCTCAGCCCATCTCCTAGAATAAACAAAACATTGTTTTTTGTAGTATTATGTTAAAACAAACACTCATAAATCAACACAGCTAAAATTATGGGACGTGAAATGGTCTGTTTAATAGCAATCAGCTGATGGGAAGATGGGGAGGGGGGGGAGAGGTGAGGTGATGTATTTGACAGTTGATGCCAAGGTCTAGTGCTTATTTATTTATCTGTCCTTAAGAGTGACTTTAAGTTCTTCTCTTATAAAATGTCACTGAACTGACATGTTCTAATTAATTTTATTACAAAGGGCGAAAATTTTTATCTCATGCAAAATATATGACATTTATATTCAAATTATTCGTTGTCTTGCAAGGATTCTAGCAATGCAAATTATATTCTCCTAACTTTAGTCTGTGATATTATATAAGATAAAAACTGTAAGCCTATAACCACCCAACCCTGGCTGGGAAGATGAGGGGGGGGGGTGACAGTGACATGTTTGACAGTTAGGGCTGAAGGTCTAGTGAAGTATTTATTTGTTTATTTATGTCCTTTGGATTGAGTTTGCATTTTTTTTATAAAATGTCACAGAAGTGACCAGGGAGAATATAATTTACAATGCTAGAATTCTTATAAGATAGTGATTAATTTGAATATAATCATGTTATAGTTTGCACTAGACAAAAATTTTAGTACAGGTAATCATTTAGTACATTATTTTGAGTACATGTGCAGTACAGTTTTGCCCTTCGGACAGTGTAGTGCGCCCAGAGAAACATTAGGCGCAAATTTCAAAACATGATGCGCCAGATTGACTCAGGCAAAATAGGAAAGATTCGCTTTAAATTAAAACATTGTCCTTAATTGTGTGTGTGTCACTTTAAATCAATAAACTTAACTTGAATTGCTTTAAATCGACGTTCTACTGTAGCTGAATGTGTTTCTTCTCTCACTGACTTTTTATTATTATGGATATTATTATTATTTATCACCTTACTAGACCTAGACCTTTGTGCAGTTAGTCCATTCTGTTACTCTGTTATAAACTTTATTTTTTTGGTGTTAGTACAGGAGGAAACCTGTGATGTTTGGCAGTGTCATGTATAACACCTTTCCTACGTGTGTCAGGGCCACGCCAAACTCATACCCATGACAGTGATGGAAGTGGTGAAAGATAACTCATGTTACCCCTATACCACCAGTCCACCACCACTAGCATGGTATTTCATTCGGGATACCAACACCCGCAGTTAATTAGTTAAGTTTCTGCAGAAATTACCTCACTCTGACATAATCATATGAAAAGAGCGATTTACACAACGAACATATGTACTGTAGGTGCTTGTGACTGCTGCCATCTTTATTTATTTATTTTTTTAGTATCAGTAGTCTTGCATCACTGCTGGATGCTCATGGTGATGCCTACCATCCCTATGCCAATGATACACAGCTTTATGTGCAAATAATATATGTCGAGGATATTGATGTCTGACATTGGCGAGGAGAAAACTTAAGCTGAATGACAGCAAAACAGAGATTATCGTCATCCAAGGAAATAGGAGGGGAGACGGCACACATGGTTTTCGCTCTTTAAACTTTGGAGAAGTGTAACTCAGTCCTGTTGATTCTTGTAACAATACCTTTTATTTTACCTTTTAATGTTCTTAGTTCTTAATTCTTTATTCTTCTCTTTATTTCATTCTCTGTATATTCATAAGATGGAGGGGGGTGAGGTGACTGGTGAGGCGGAAGAATTGAGGAAGGAGGGAGAGAGGGAGGGGTGGCGAGTGAGAGGAGGCTCAAGGCTGGTTTGTGGTTAGGCTAGGCCCTCGCACAAGGGAAGACGGAGGAAGAATGGACGGGGTACTATGATAAATGGGGAACAGGAATAACATGTGATAACTGAAACACTAGGGGAAACAGGTGATAGGTGTGTTGTTACTCAGGACTCATTGTGTCACTGCATAGCACCAAAGACATGTATGAAAATGTTTTGCTCAAAACCAAGAGGGGAAATTTATATCACTTTTTAACGGTTCTTTGTTTATTGAACACCTTCTGTTGAGATTGACAGTTATACTTCAAAACAATAAACTATTTTCCTAGCTAGTTAAACAGGGGTCACATGAATCACAATACATTTCGTGAAACAGATAAAACCTTAAGTGTACTCACTGAGATATATATATCGACATGCTGAAAACTAGTTGACTAGACGTACGTCTACACTAAACCAGTTTCAACCAGACTCTGTGTTTGAAAACTAAGATGGCCTACAATGGCGCAACATCTTCATGAAGTCAAGAAAAAACAGGCTATCCTTATTGGTTTAGGCCTAAGGCATTCACGCTCACAAGTCACTGCGATTGGCTCATGCTTGGCGGGAAATACTCACTAACTCGTGACACTGTTACATTCTGATTGTAATCTTGGAGTTTACTTTAACTCAAAACTGAATTTTAAATAACATATAAATTCAGTAGTTCAGAGTTGCAACTTTCATATTCGAAATCTATACTGTATGCCGTTAAACAGTTTTTGAATGTAAGTGTTCTGTTACACTACACCTTCTCACATATCTGTTGAGACATTGTTACATAACTATTTGACAAATTTCATAACCGAATGACAGAACACATATCAAATGACAATCTAAAATAACTGTTGGTGGTATGTCATTCTCCAATTGTTACATTCTCAAACTATATGTAGACTGTCGGTTTATTGTTCACGTCTGTCAACTTCATAACTTATGTCAATCACTTCCGTTAGCATGAACAAACAGTTATTTTAGATTGTCATTCGATATGTGTTCTGTCATTCGGTTATGAAATTTGTCAAATAGTTATGTAACAATGTCTCAACGGATATGTTGGGTTGACTATTGTAGTATTTTATGACTCTGCCTACCTAATTATCTACTGAAGAAAGTTCAAGCAGTGTTGAACAGGGTTGTCAGCCTTATTTTTGCTCTCCCACTGCATACTTATACTCCCCCATTCATGATCAAATTACAGTTGGGTCTCATTTTGTGCCGGTCTCGTGTGTGCAATTATTGCTTATGCGAATGGTTGAAATGTGACCATAGTTATAGCTTACATGGAAAGCCATGGGTAGCGTGGGTACCAGTAAAGGTTAATTTTTTATAAATTTTTTTTTGCCAAATATCAACTTGATAGCCATTCAGGCTGTTGGTCTATCTAGTGTTAGTACAGGAGGATACTAGACTCTGGGAAACCTGTAATGTTTGGTAGGGTTACACTGGATAACACACTTCTCATGTGTGTGTGGGCCGAGGCTCGAACCCTTGACATATTGGTGAGAGTAACATGGGCTACTGCCCCAAATTTAGTGATTTTAGTTATTGGACATTATAAATGTGTACCATAAGTATTTTTTATAAAATATATTACTTTGTTTATTATTAAAATATATATTGTATTTTTTTTAATGGGGATAGTGTACAGTGGTCTAAACAGAATAATATAGACCTAACCAGAGCTAGTAGGTACGAGAGATGACACATCAAGTGTAAACGTGCTGGTTGTTGCCATGTTTGCCAGTTTGTTTTTATTTAGTCATTATTATATTCTTGTATGATCAGCCAATTATGGTGTATGTTTCATCATAAATTATATAACATACAGTATTGAATTTAGAACAAAATCCGATATAATTTGACTTCAAAATAAAATGATAAGTTGAATCAGAAGGAACTGTACTGTACATAGGTAATCTCTTCCATGATCAGTCATCAGATGGGTGGGACTGGCTGTGCTGCGTTACCCAGTTTTTCAGTTTTTTATTTATTCATTATTATATTCTATTATACTCGACCTCCTATGGTTTGTGTTTTATTATTGACAATATAAAATATTAAATATAGAAAAAAAATTAATTTGACGTCAAAATTAAACGACAAGCCGAATCAGAAGGTAATCTCTTCCCTGAAGGCTTTGAATTCAACTAGCCTTCATCCCCTGCCTCGGACCCCCATCGTCTCCCAGAGCTTCCCACACTTCCACTATTCGGTGAGTACAGTATCGCATAATTAACTTTCTGGGATTTCTTGAAATATTTATATACCTAATACTGAAGATGCAATTTATGTGACATTGTGTCATTTTTGGAAGGTTAAGTTGGTTACCCAATGTTTGTTCTCGAGTAAAGGTCTGCGAGTCAGGCACAATATAACAATTTTAACATGTGATAAAGTGCATCACTTGTGCGAATTTCCCATGGCCGGACATGTACCAGTACGATGTACCTGCGCATAATGAAACCCCACTGTACATTGGCTCCCAATTAAAGCTAGGAGAGAGTTCAAACTTTGTCTAATGACTTTTAAGACCTTGGCGACCTTAAGCATTTGGCCAACCTTTTAATTACACTGACTACACATTCTGAAATGATTTTGCATAGTAGTGATGATCCTTCACGCCTTGTGGAGCCTGGACAATGTTCTTTTACTGCCCCATCCTTTTCCTATACAGCACCCAGATTGTACAATTGGTTGTCTGCATCCATGAAGCAGCTGATGTCTGTGGAGGTCTTTAAGAAACAACTTTAAGATCTTTCTTTTTTTTTTAAACCTTATGATCCTGAACAGTGTATGGTAATGGAGAATTACAGGGTTTAGGAAGTATTAAAACTAAAGGGTATATGAATGATAGAAGTCGAAATGTCATTTTTTGTGACTTTTTACTGTGTTATGTGGTACAATATTTCTTTTCTCAAGTCTGTGTCTTTGAAGTGTTTCGAGCACTATTGAATTCTTTAGAAGAACTGGCGCTTTTGAGAAACAAAAGAGTAGCTATTATTGTTATTATTATTATTATTATTATTATTATTATTATTAACAAACCGTGCTACAAAGCGATTGGTTTCGTACGTCATGCAGAAAATACGGTATTGCAATACTGTCCCATTCAGCAGCAAGTGCACGCTACGTAGTGTGCATACAGTATTGCCCAACTGAACGCAGCCAAGGCTGCTAACCCCCAAACACAAGGATGGTATCTTGATTTATTGATATATTGTATTTATCAATACAGAAATTTATTTTTTTTTTACCCCCTGCCTTGAATGTGGAAGAAACTTATATCCTGTAGTCTTAACCTTCATGATTTTACAGTACAGGGACCTTTGTATGAGCTGACTTTTTGTACACAACATTGGCTATACTCATGAAACTTCCCAGGCACATGCAACTTGACACATACTAGTGAACCAAATTAGGTCACTGGTACCTACACTTGAACTTTTTGACCTTGCATAAGTTTATTAATAATTGTGTTTAACTCATTTTAGATGTTTAACTTTTTTTTACTTGAGTGCAAGGTAATGCATGTGACATCTTTCTCACTTACTTTGGATTCTTTAAAATATTATTTTATTCAAATCAATGCTTTTTCCTACATCCAGTCCTATGTTATATGCTTTTGTGTGCTGTGATGAAGTAAATATCAGATCAATACTTTTGTTTTTCAGAATGGACTGAGGGTTCATGAGAGTGAAGAGCATCCCAGGAGTATGTGATGCAACAGCCAGTGTCACTGAGGGTTGTTCAGCTGCTTTTTCTGACCCAGCTGGGTGGGCTCCAGCTGATGATTGTAAGACTTGCAACCCTACACATAACCCTAGTATGCTGTGAGGAACTGCGTTCATGTAGAGGGAATCGCGTGATAGCAGCAAGAGTTAAATCAAAGTAATAAGTTCTTATATTTTGCTTGGAGCAGACTGCTCTAGCTGTGATTATTATGAGAGATTCATTGCAAGAATTTTCTTTTTGTAATTGTAATATATTTTGAGTGAATTTATTAATAGTCTTATATGATGAAAGATTTCTGTGTTTTTTTCCCTGTTTTGTATTCTGATAAAACATACATGTATTTGACCACTTTTTGGCTGGATGTGCTGCGTAAAGGAAGTCATCAGATGTAAACATGACAAACAACAGCTTTCTTAGATGCATTGTATGAAGAGAGTTTTGTATATGATAGTGACCTGCAATATATCCAAAGTAAACAAGTGACAGCTGTTGTTATTGTTTTATTTTTATCAGTGTTTTGTTGAACTACCAAAGTACTTTCTATAGCTGGTTACACATCAAAGGGGCAGTTGTGATATATTCATAACACATAATAGGCATTGAATATGAGTACCCATTTTTTCTGGTCCATTTACTTCCATCTTTCAGAACACTGTTTGCCATTCTCTGTAGAAAATTAAATTTACTTTTTTGTTCTTTGATGGGTAATTTTTATTAATAAATGTTATAGATGATAAAATTTGTAGTTATAATTAACTAGTTTTCATACATGTAAATTTAATTTTCTGTCAGTATCAGTGTCATGTATGCCTTTCCCACATCCAAAAGAGACTGGTGTGTGCAGTGTGTTCATCAAATGCATCAGCTAGTGACCACTTTCAAACCCTCAGGTGTACAAGATGCTTAAAGGTATTTGCTGAAGATTCCTGCTTGCTGGTTTAGCTGTTCATATTTGAAGCCATCACCACTTACTATCACTAAATTAAGAATGTGTGAAAAAGGTGAGGGTTATCCTGTAGTATTTACCCAAAAAAGAAAACACTTGGAAGGATTCAGAGTAATGTGAATATAAAATATATAATTCAGTCACACAGTGAATTTGAATTTACATCTTATATTGTAGGTTTGCTTTACTAATAAAGAAAAATTATAAAGTGGGAGGCATGCAATGATAAGGGAAGGTTGAAGAAAGGGGAGGGACTTATCCTATAAGAACAAAATTATATCAGCAACCTTTGAAGCGAATGTAAAATTTGTACACCAGCAGACTACCAACTGGTATTATTATGTGACTGGCCAAAGAAAACAGCTGTCAGTGGGAGACAAGGCACAAACTCCTTCACTTCCCACGATAGTGCTTCCATATATGACCGATGCCATCCGGCCTAGTACTTGGTAATTTTTGTATTGCATATCTTAAATTACCTATAGTTGAATTTGAAAAGATGAAAATTTACTCTGAATTTTTATTATGGTATTGTATTACATTTTTTCATGAGTTGAGCAGCAAAGACTAGTGCATATTAATGATTCAGCATATGGATGATTGTTGGTTGTTTTCACACCCTTTATGATAAATTGTTTGTCCTTGAGAGTGAATACTATCTCTATGAATCATACCATGCCATAATGAGTCCTGTGTTATAGTAACATAATCTCACAGATCCTACCTCCTCTCCTACAACCTGTTGTGTGCCTCAGCTAGGCAGCCCCAGAAAAGTTAAAACAAAAATTTTGAAAAATTGTGTCGTCATGGATAATTGCAATTAGATCACTGCATAATTGAAAGTATAGGTTATTATTGAGTTGAAAAAAAAATTTATTTCTGTAGAATTGAATAACAAAAGTAGTAAAATGTTTTGAGTTCTTTTATGATGCAAAATTTGTGCCATGAATGCATTGCATAGCATTATTTTACCGTAAAATAATTGTAAAGCTCTGCCAAGCTGTAATTGTATATTGCAGTAATGAGATTTTGTGTGGGTACATTAGGCATTTACTTCATCATGATGTAGAGCGCCGATTATCTCAACGAACTCAACATTTTGCTATCAGAATTAATTTTTAGACATCTCTGTACAGAAAAGTAATGTCATTCAGAAAGGTTCAAATAATTCATCTCATTCATATAATTTTATTTATAAATTTTTTATGCCAGGAAATCCTAGCTGGTTAAGAAATATATGGCTTGTTCCAGGTTTAGTCAGTAAACAGTCATTTAATTGAACGTTAGTTGATTGACGCTCTACTGTGTTTATTAACTTAGTCTTACACAGAAAGCTTTTCCCAAAATTGACAATGATTTTAGGGAGAAGGGCTGCAGACTGTGTGGCTCGTCTATTGTGTTTAAAGATTATGCTCAGACATGATTCTTGACATTGTGTATTTTATTATAGAGTAATATGTTAATATATAACATATTCATTAAAAATATATTTTAAAATGAGTTTAATTGATACAAATATTACAAGAGTACTCCTATGAGTCAAGTTAGTACATAGGAAAGGTCTGACTTTTATCTGAGTTCTTTTGGAATACAGTACTGTATTATGAAATATGCCATATCTGTTACTCCTACTGTCTCTCTGTTGGGAAGAGCTAACAAGACCCATAATCATCTCATCTATTTATCTTATGTTGTTTCCCATAAAAAAGAATGGTTGCTGAGAATCTTCCTTACACCCTTTTGTATTTTGTTATAAGAATAAAATAAAATCAGCAACCTTTGAAGTGAATGTAAGATTTGTACACCAGCAGACTACCAACTGGTATTATTATGTGACTGGCCAAAGAAAACAACTGTCAGTGGGAGACAAGGCACTACAGGGCATATGTGAATGGTCTTTGAGTGGTTATTAACCTCAGTAGAACCATGATGTCCATCCCACCATGTTAACCACAAAGTTTCAAAACTATAAATGTACAGTATTACCTCTCTATACCAAACATCTATATACCAAAATTTGCTATACATTATGCCAAACCACTCCTCAGATTTCAGTACAGTATTTCATCTTTATACCTAACAAATTTCTTATATACCAACCCCTTTACCAAAACCCTCCACAAATATTAAAATATTATAATGTAATACAATGATCTAATGTGACTTAGAAATAAAGAAATTATATTATAAAAATAAAAAAGAAGAAAAGTGAAGACTGGGATGTGAATTCTGTGTGGGAGAGATGGGAGGTAGTGTATGTGAGTAGCTGGACTGAGAGGACAACTTCCTCTCTCCGCTCCTGGAGTGCTCCTTCACCCCTACGACCTTTTCAGAATGACACTATGCAATTTCACCATAATTCCATTATAATTTAGGTTCACTTGGTGCTGGAGTTGTGCAAAATATCTATTCCTATGAAATAAGCCTTGGTTGACATATTTTGCACAATTACTATGCAAATAAGTCCCACCACAAAATATCTACCCAGGTGTGGTTTCAGACATGGCTTCAATAAAGCTATTGTTCTATAATATCTTGACCTGAGTATATCCTGTGAGTTGCTCATGACATGGGAATACAGAATACCCCTTAAACCGATGAATACGTATTGGGGAAATACCTCGCAAGTTTCATAGACTACCCTGCTGATCTGACGATTGAAGGAGGAATGGCAGAGCTGTTTTGAATTTGGCAGGCAGTGGTGTGGTGCAAATTCTTGCCACAAGAGGGCTCGTGCCCTGCCTCTAAGTCGGTCCTACTTCATTGCACGTGTTTACACTTTACCTTGTTGTCTCCGACTTGGTGGTTTTCGTTTACCCTGTTGTTTCCGACTTCGTGTGCTTCGATATCATGCCTAAACACCTGAGTGGTAGTTCCTCTTCTGCTGCCCCCAAGAGATCGCATAAGTCTGTGAGTCTTATTGTCAACCTTCATGTGATAAGGCATAATAAGAGTGGTGATGGACCAGCAAAGATTGGTAGAGACTTGAACTTGCTGCCCTCAACTGTCTCTACTATCCTCAAAGATAAGGAAAAGTACAAGGCTGTTGCTGGTGAGTGTGAGTCAACCTTTTTGAGGACTATGACCAGAGTGTATGACCCCATGCTCGAGAATATGGAGAGGTTGTTGATGTCATGGATCGACGACATCTGGCAGAGGAATTGTCTCATAAGCCAGGCCCTTCAATACTCCTGACTTCATTGCTAGCCATGGATGGTTTGACAGGTTTAGGAAGCATGCTAACATGCTATCATTTTCTATTACTTGTATGCACACACAATAATCAATATAAAATAATCATGTTCATATTTTTTGCAATTTATTTATCATTGATAATTTTTTTTAATTTTCCACTAGAACCTAATACTGTACACCCTGACCTAACCAGCAAAAGAAACCTAACCTTACCTAACTTTATAGTCTGGTACCAATGAAAGCAACTTTGTTAAAGCATCATGGTGTAATTTTATGTTATTTGTGGGCATGAACTTACACGCATTAGTTTTTAACAAACTGAGCAGACGAGAATATGCAACAATTCGGCATATTTGTCGTAGGCGTATTTACGGTAAATAATTAATTTCTTAACATATAAAGCATGTAGAGGCATCATTTTTTGTCACATCAGTTTTTCATCATGTTTTACCTTACAGCTTCCTGCATCCTTCATGCCCTGCCCAGGTGATTTATGAATGTAAATAAAGAAAAACTAAAATCCTTTAAAGCTTCTTTGTAATTAAAATAAAAGTTGTTTTCTATTTTTTAAATACTTATTATAATGATAAGAAACATTTGTGTAGAAATTAAATGAAATCGAACAACTAATTTGTTATGGTTGGTTGGCTAACTAAGAAATTCAGTAAGTTTGATCTATCAGCCCAGCTGGAGATCAGATGCCATTCGGATCTAGATACAGTAATTTTGACAAGGAAAAAATTGCTGCACAGCAACTGGACTTTCACAAAGCATGGAGATGACTTGAGGCTAGACTCTTATCTTTCTGCATTTCGATAATTTTTTTTCTGATAATATTTGAGAGGAGGTTCCCCCTAATATTTATCTCTGTGTGTGTGGCAAAGTAGTAGTAGTAGTGTGCTTGCGTGCATGCATGCGTGTGTGTGTGTGTATGTGTGTGTGTGTGTGAAGTGAGAACTTGAAGGCAACAAGCCTCAAGATGAGGTTTTAACACTAAGCATTTGGCCAGAGAGTAGCTCGAACATGAGCTGATAAACAACCCTACAACAAACAACCCAAATCTCAGTGCCGAATGGGGTATTCTCGACACTCATGATAAAAACCTACAGAGAGACCCTCGGCCAGATCGAAAGAATACACCAGGACTGGTTTGATGAAAATGACCCAGAAATCAATATACTCATCAATGATAAACATGCTGCTTTAAAGGACTGGCAGAACAACCCTCAGTCTTGATCCAAAGCTGATACCTTCCGCAAGAAGAAAGCAGCGGCCCAGCACGAACTTCACAATCTAAGGAATGACTGGTTTAAAAATAAAGCATGTGAAATGCAAAAACTTGCAGATCAACTCAAGATGCATGAATTTTTCAATCCACTAGAACATTTTATGGGCCAACCACACATGGCGCAGCCCCCTCCACTCATTCGACGGTAACTAATTAAAGACAAAGAAGGCATCCTTCAGCGCTGGAAAGAGCTCTACCATTCGCTGCTCAATCGAAACACTGATGTGGATGTCCTGGCTACCCAGCAGGTCCCTCAGCATCCAGAGCTGACCCACCTCGGCTATCCTCCATCCAGCCGAGGTGTATAAAGCAGGTGGACCTCTGCTTACCAGCTGTCTCCACTCTCTCCTGGAAAATATATGGGAATAGGTGGAAATCCCCCAAGCTCTTATGATGCCTCCATTGTCATTATTTATGAGAACAAGGGAGACCGGTCAGACTGTGGCAACTACCGCGGGATATCGATGCTGTCCGTAGCTGGCAAGATTATCGCCCGAGTCCTAGACAGACTTCTTCCTGAGGTGGAAAACATCCTCCCAGAATCTCAATGTGGCTTTAGACCATCACATGGCACCACTGACATGATCTTTGTTGCCTGCCAGATACAGGAAAAGTGCAGAGAACAGTGTTGTGACCTGTACATGGCCTTCATCGACCTAACCAATGCTTTTGATTCGGTGAGGCAACTCCACGACATGAACGGCCGTTGTCCTACACAATGGCATCCAGCCTGAGTTCTTCCCCATTCAAACAGGGGTAAAACAAGGATGTGTACTGGCACCAACTCGTTTTTTCCATTTTCTTGGCTGACTTCCTTACTCGTGCCAGTGCCAACTTAGCCGGCGGAGTGGACATCAAGTACCGGATGAAATATCACCTGGAACCATAAATGGTGTTAGGTGACAGTTTTGGTCTGAGGTTGTACATACCCATGCACCAGATGTCCTTGAGGTCACCAAGACAATTGTCTCTGGCCCAGCAAGCTGGATTCAATGAGGTTACAGAAGAGGAGGTTACTGAGCTCCTCGTCTTTCACGAGAAGGAGCTCAGCATTGAGGATCTGCTGGAGCTGGAGGAACGGAAGAATGAGCAGGCAGCAGAGGAATCACTACACACCTTCCCTACATTGAAAACATTCTGGGTAACGTGTGGACCTGCAGCCAGATTGTTTTCGATCTGGACCCTGATGGTGAATGCAGCTTCAAGGTGAGGAATGGCCTGCAGGTAATTCAGCTGCTACATGGAGCTTCACCGGTAGAAGAAGGGGCAGGCAAAGTAAGCCAAAGTCACCCATTTCTTCAGGCCTGTTCCTAAGACTCAGCCAAATGAGCCTCATCCATTAACTTTTACAGTCGTCTGTGCCCTTTACCACAAGCAAAAGCATCAGCCAGAGTCTCCACCTACCCCTTAGCCAAAGTCTCCACTTGCCCCATAGTCAGAGTCTCCACCTGCCCCTCAGCCAGAGTCTCCACTTGCCCCTCAGCCAGAGTCTCCACCTGCCCCATAGCCAGAGTCTCCACCTGCCCCTCAGCCAGAGTCTCCACTTGCCCCTCAGCCAAAGTCTCCACCTATCCCTCAGCCAGAGTCTCTACCAGTCCCTTAACCAGAGTCTCCACCTGCCCCTCAGCTAGAGTCTCCACTTGCCCCTCAGCCAGAGTCTCCACCTGCCCCTCAGCCAGAGTCTCCACCTGCCCCTCAGCCAGAGTCTCTACCAGCCCCTTAGCCAGAGTCTCTACCAGGGTTTCGGAGAAGTCTTATACCATGGCTTACAGACTTCCTCAGTGACCGACGCCAAGCTGTACGCTTCCGAGGGGCTGTCTGCACCTTTCAGTCACTCACCTGTGGCGTCCCCCAAGGCACCAAGATGGGACCACTCTGCTTCCTTATGCTCATCAATGATGCCCTAAGAGAAACCCCTGCTCGCTGTAAATATGTCGACGACTCACCATTGGGATCAGCGTCAACAATTCTGCTCCCAACTATACCGCCCTTCGGTTATTGAACAGTCTCAAAACTGGGCCACCAACAACCATGTCACCATCAACCATACCAAGACCATGGTTGCACATCAACCTCTCCTCCGACATTGTCCCACCTCCTTCCATTACTCTGGGTCGAACACACTCCAGGTTGGTAGATTCACAGCTCTCGGCGTCACCATAGACAACAAACTAAATGGAAACACACGTCAGTAAGTTATCAATCCTCCAGTTTCGTCCCACCTCTCGCCGATCAAGTCCCTCGAGTTCCTGCACCACAGCTCCTCAGTGTTTACACAACATTCATACTTAAGCACCTATCCTCCCCCACCTGGTCTTCCTCCTAAATGCCACACAACGTAAACACCTAGAAAAAGTGCAAAGGGGCATGCAAGATTATTCTCTCCTTCCTACATATCAAGGCGCTCAACACACGGCCCTTTCGTTCTCACTGACCATCACCACGACCTCATCTGCAAATTTGGTAAGAAACTTCTACACCATCCCCGACTGCCCTACTACCACCTGAGATCCCTAGTCTGAGAATTGCTGTTCGACACCACAACCCATCCAGCCCATACGCACGAACTGATCTATAAGAACAGCCCAGTCCCAACCATTGTAAAACATTTCAATTTGTAATAAATCAGTGTATTCACTCCCAGTAAACACTACTCCTTGCACTGTCACTATGTTGAAATGAACTGTAGTTTGAGCTTTTCCCATCTAGTTATTATATGTTTTATTTGTGTCACTCATGTTACTTGTATATTATTTGTAATTCGTAACCCATTCCCCAATTATGTAACTGTATATTTTCAGCCTTCTGGCTGCCAAGCTCTTTCAATAAACCGTTAATTATTATTATTATTATTATTATTAGTCTCTACCAGCCCCTTAGCCAGAGTCTCCACCTGCCCCTCAGCCAGAGTCTCCACCTGCCCCTCAGCCAGAGTCTCTACCAGCCCCTCAACCAGAGTCTCCACCTGCCCCTCAGCCAGAGTCTCCACCTGCCCCTCAGCCAGAGTCCACCAGCCCCTAGCCAGAGTCTCTACCAGCCCCTCAGCCAGAGTCTCAACCTGCCCTCAGCCAGAGTCTCTACCAGCCCCTTAGCCAGAGTCTCCACCTCTCAGCCAGAGTCTCCACCTGCCTCAGCCAGAGTCTCTACCAGCCCCTTAGTAAGAGTTCACACCTGTCCTCAGCCAGAGTCTCCACCTGCCCTCAGCCAGAGTCTCCACTTGCCCTTAGCCAGAGTCTCCACCTGCCTCAGCCAGAGTCTCCACTTGCCCTCAGCCATCTCCACCCCCAGCCAGAGTCTCCACCAGCCTCTAGCCAGAGAGTCTCCACCTGCCCTCAGCTAGAGTTCCACCCGTCCTTCAGCCAGAGTTTCCACCTGCCCTCAGCCAGAGTCTCCACCTGCCCCTCAGCCAGAGTCTCCACTTGCCCCTCAGCCAGAGCCCGCCTGCCCTCAGCCCAGAGTCTTCACCTGCCCCTCAGCCAGAGTCTTCACCTGCCCTCAGCCAGAGTTTTCACCTGCCCTCAGCCAGAGTCTTCACCTGCCCTCAGCCAGAGTTTTCACCTGCCCCTCAGCCAGAGTCCCCACCCACCCCACAGCCAGAGTCTCTACCTGCCCTTCAGCCAGAGTGTTCACCTGCCCTCAGTCAAAGTCTCCACCTGACCTCAGCCAGAGTCTCCTTCCGCCCTCAGCCAGAGTCTCTCACCCACTCAGCCAGAGTCTTCACCTGCCCTCCAGCCAGAGTCTCCACCTGCCCTCAGCCAGAGTCTCCACCCACCCCTCAGCCAGAGTCTCCACCTGCCCCTCAGCCAGAGTCTCCACCTGCCCCCTCAGCCAGAGTCTCCACCTGCCCCCAGCCAGATCTTCACCTGCCCCTCAGCCAGAGTCTCCACCCCTGCCCTCAGCCAGAGTCTCCACCCACCCCTCAGCCAGAGTCTTCACCTGCCCCTCAGCCAGAGTCTTCACCTGCCCTCAGCCAGAGTCTCCACCTGCCCCTCAGCCAGAGTCTCCACCCACCCCTCAGCCAGAGTCTTCACCTGCCCCTCAGTCAAAGCCTCACCTGCCCCTCAGCCAGAGTCTCCACCTGCCCCTCAACCAGAGTCTCCTTCCGCCCTCAGCCAGACTCTCCACCTGCCCCTTCAGCCAGAGTCTCCAACTGCCCCTCAGCCAGATTCTCCATCTGACTCCTAGCCAGAGTCTCCACTCACCCCTCAGCCAGAGTCTCTACCAGCCCCTAGCAGAGTCTTCACCTGCCACCAGCCAGACTCTTCACCTGCCCTTCAGCCAGAGTCTCCAACTGCCCTCAGCCAGAGTCTCCACTCACCCCTCAGCCAGAGTCTCCACCTGCCCTCAACCAGAGCTTCACCTGCCCCTCAGCCAGAGTCTTCACTCCCACCTCAGCCAGAGTCTTCACCTGCCCCTCAGCCAGAGTCTCCACCCACCCCTCAGCCAGAGTCTCCACCTGCCCTCAGTCAAAGTCTTCACCTGCCCCTCAGCCAGAGTCTCCACCTGCCCCTCAGCCAGGAGTCTCTTCCGCCCCTCAGCCAGAGTCTCCACCAACCCCTCAGCTAGAGTCTCCACCTGCCCCTCAGCCAGGAGTCTCCACCTGCCCTCAGCCAGGTCTCCACCCACCTCAGCCAGAGCTCCCACCCACCCCTCAGCCAGAGTCTCCACTGCCTCAGCCAGAGTTCCACCTGCCCTCAGCCAGAGTCTCCACTTGCCCCTTAGCCAGAGTCTCCACCTGCTCCTCAGCCAGAGTCTCCACTTGCCCCTCAGCCAGAGTCTCCACCCACCCCCTCAGAGGTCTCCACCAGCCCTTAGGCAGAGAGTCTCCACCTGCCCTCAGCTAGAGTCTCCACCCGTCCTTCAGCCAGAGTTTCCACCTGCCCCTCAGCCAGAGTCTCCACCTGCCCTCAGCCAGAGCTCCACCTGCCCCTCAGCCAGAGTCTTCACCTGCCCCTCAGCCAGAGTTTTCACCTGCCCTCAGCCAGAGTCTCACCTGCCCCTCAGCCAGAGTTTTCACCTGCCCCTCAGCCAGAGTCTCCACCCACCCCACAGCCAGAGTCTCTACCTGCCCCTCTGCCCAGAGTTTTCACCTGCCCCTCAGTCAGTCTCCACCTGACCCCGCCAGAGTCTCCTTCCGCCCTCAGCCAGAGTCTCCACCTGCCCCTCAGCCGAGTCTTCACCTGCCCTCAGCCAGAGTTCCACCTGCCCCTCAGCCAGAGTCTCCACCCACCCCTCAGCCAGAGTCTCACCTGCCCCTCAGCCAGAGTCTCCACCTGCCCTCAGCCAGAGTCTCCACCTGCCCCTCAGCCAGAGTCTTCACCTGCCCTCAGCCAGAGTCTCCACCTGCCCTCAGCCCAGAGTCTCCACCACCCCCAGCCAGAGTCTCACTGCCCCTCAGCCAGAGTCTTCACCTGCCCTCAGCCAGAGTCTCCACCTGCCCTCAGCCAGGAGTCTCCACCCACCCTCAGCCAGAGCCTCACCTGCCCCTCAGTCAAAGTCTTCACCTGCCCTCAGCCAGAGTCTCCACCTGCCCCTCACAGAGTCTCTTCCGCCCTCAGCCAGACTCTCCACCTGCCCTTCAGCCAGAGTCTCCAGCTGCCCTCAGCCAGATTCTCCATCTGACCCTCAGCCAGAATCTCCACTCACCCCTCAGCCAGAGTCTCTACCAGCCCCTTAGCCAGAGTCACCTGCCACCTCAGCCAGACTCTCCACCTGCTCAGCCAAGAGTCTCCAACTGCCCTCAGCCAGAGCTCACCACCCCTCAGCCAGAGTCTCCACCTGCCCCAACCAGAGCTTCACCTGCCCCTCAGCCAGAGTCTTCACCTGCCACCTCAGCCAGAGCCTCCACCTGCCCTCAGCCAGCCCCCACCCACCCCTCAGCCAGAGTCTCACCTGCCCTCAGTCAAAGTCTTCACCTGCCCCTCAGCAGAGCTCCACCTGCCCCTCGCCAGAGAGTCTCTTTCCCCCCTCAGCCAGAGTCTCCACCCACCCCTCGGCCAGAGCTCCACCTGCCCTCAGCCAGAGCCCCACTGCCCCTGCCAGAGTCTCCACCCACCCCTCAGCCAGAGTCTCCACCCACCCCCACAGAGTTCCACCTGCCCCTCAGCCAGAGTCTCCACCTGCCTCAGCCAGAGTCTTCACCTGCCCCTCAGTCAAGTCTCCACCTGCCCCTCAGCCAGAGTCTCACCAGCCCCTCAGCCAGTCTCCACGTGCCCCCAGCAGAGTCCCCACCAGCCCCTAGCAGCTCTCACCAGCCCCTCAGCCAGGTTTCCACCTGCCCCTCAGCAGTCTCTACCCAGCCCCAGCCAGAGTTCCACCCACCCTCAGCCAGAGTCCTACCAGCCCCCATGAGCTCCACCTGCCCTCAGTCAAAGCCCCACCTGCCTCAGCCAGAGTCTTCACCTGCCCCTCACAGAGTCTCACCGACCCCAGCCAGAGTCTCTTTCTCCCCCTCAGCCAGAGTTCCACCTGCCCTCAGCCAGAGTTCCACCTGCCCTCAGCCAGAGTCTCCACCCACCCCTCAGCCAGAGTCTCCACCCACCCCTCAGCCAAGCTCCACTTGCCCCCAGCCAGAGTCTCCACCCACCCCTCAGCCAGAGTCTCCACCCACCCTCAGCCAGAGTCTTCACCTGCCACCTCAGCCAGAGTCTTCACCTGCCACCTCAGCCAGAGCTCTCACCCACCCCAGCCAGAGTCTCCACTCATCCCCAGCCAGAGTCTCACCTGCCCCTCAGCCAGAGTTCCACCTGACCTCTGCCAGAGTCTCTTTCCGCCCCTCAGCCAGAGCTCCACCCACCCCCTCAGCCAGAGTCTCCACCTGCCCCTCAGCCAGAGTCTCCAACTGCCCTCAGCCAGAGTCTCCACCCACCCCTCAGCCAGAGTCTCCACCCACCCTCAGCCAGAGTCTCCACCTGCCCCTCAGCCAGAGTCTTCACCTGCCCCCAGCCAAGTCTCCACCTGCCCCTCAGCCAGAGTTCTTTCCAGCCTCAGCCAGAGTCTCCACCCACCCTCAGCCCAGAGTTCCACCTGCCCTCAGCCAGAGCTCTCACCAGCCCCACAGTCAAGTCTCACCTAACCCTCAGCCAGAGTCTCCACCCACCCCTCAGCCAGAGTCTCCACCTGCCCCCTCAGCCAGAGTCTCTTCCGCCCTCAGCCAGAGTCTCCACCCACCCCTCAGCCAGGTCTCACCTGACCCTCAGCCAGAGCCCTTCTGCCCTCAGCCAGAGTCTCCACCCACCTCAGCCAGAGTCTCCACCCACCCTCAACCAGAGTCTCCACCTGCCCTCAGCCAGAGTCTCCACTCACCTCAGCCAGAGTTCCATCTGACCTCAGCCGAGAGTCTCCACCCACCCCTCAGCCAGAGTCTCCACCCACCCTCAGCCAGAGTCTCCATCTGACCCTCAGCCAGAGCTCCCCACCCCCCTCAGCCAGAGTTCCACCTGCCCCTCAGCCAGAGTCCCCACCCACCCTCAACCAGAGTCTCCACCTGCCCTCAGCCAAGTCTCTTCCCCTGCCCCTCAGCCAGAGTCTCCACCCACCCCCTCAGCCAGAGTCTCCACCTGCCCTCAGCCAGCCCCACCCACCCTCAGCCAGAGTTCCACCTGACCAGCCAGAGTCTCCACCACCCCTCAGCCAGAGTCTCTACCTGCCCCTCAGCCAGAGTCTTCACCTGCCCTCAGCCAGAGCTCCACCTGCCCCTCAGCCAGAGTTTTTTCCGCCCCTCAGCCAGAGTCTCCACCCACCCCTCAGCCAGAGTCTCCACCTGCCCCTCAGCCAGAGTCTCCACCTGCCCCCAGCCAGTCTCCTCCCACCCCCCTCAGCCAGAGTCTCCACCCACCCTCAGCCAGAGTCTCCACCTGCCCCTCAGCCAGAGTCTCCACTCCCCTCAGCCAGAGTCTCACCTGCCTCAGTCAGTCTCCACCTGCCTCAGCCAGAGTCTCTACCAGCCCCCAGCCAGTCTCCACCTGCCCTCAGCCAGAGTCTCCACCAGCCCCTTAGCCAGAGTCTCTACCAGCCCCTCAGCCAGATTTTCCACCTGCCCTCTCAGCCAGAGTCTCTACCAGCCCCCTTAGCCAGAGTCTCCACCCACCCCTCAGCCAGAGTCTCTACCAGCCCCTCTGCCAGAGTCTTCACCTGCCCTCAGTCAAAGTCTCCACCTGCCCCTCAGCCAGAGTCTCCACCTGCCCCTCTGCCAGAGTCTTCACCTGCCCCACAGTCAAGTCTCCCCTGACCCCCCAGCCAGGAGCCTTCCGCCCCTCAGCCAGAGTCTCACCTGCCCCTCAGCCAGAGTCTCCCACCACCCCTCAGCCAGAGTCTCTACCAGCCCTCAGCCAGTCTCCACCTGCCCCTCAGCCAGAGTCTCCACCAGCCCTCGCCCAGAGTCTCTACCAGCCCCCCTCAGCCAGTCTCCACCTGCCCCTCAGCCAGAGTCTCCACCAGCCCCTTAGCCAGAGTCTTACCAGCCCCTCAGAGTTTCACCTGCCCCTCAGCCAGAGTCTCTACCAGCCCCTAGACAGAGTCTCCACCTGCCCCTCAGCCAGAGTCTCCACCTGCCCTCAGCCAGAGTCTCTACCAGCCCCTTAGTCAGAGTCCACCTGTCCTCAGCCAGAGTCTCCACTGCCCCCATTCTTTCTTAGCCAGAGTCTCCACCTGCTCCTCAGCTAGAGTCTCCACTCTGCCCCTGGCCAGTCTCCACCCACCCTCAGCCAGAGCTCCACCCAGCCCCACAGAGTCTCCCCACCTCAGCCAGAGTCTCCACCTGCCCTCAGCTAGAGTCTCCACCCGTCCTTCAGCCAGAGTTTCCACCTGCCCCTCACAGAGTGTCCACCTGCCCCTCAGCCAGAGTCTTCACCTGCCCCTTAGCCAGAGTTCTTCACCTGCCCTCAGCCAAAGTCTTCACCTGCCCCAGCCAGAGTCTTCACCTGCCCTCAGTCAAAGTCTCCACCTGACCCTCAGCCAGAGTTCTTCACCTGCCCCTCAGCCAAGTCTTCACCTGCCCCTCAGCCAGAGTCTCCATCTGCCCCTCAGCCAGAGTTCTTCACCTGCCCCTCAGCCAGAGTCTTCACCTGCCCCTCAGCCAGAGTCTTCACCTGCCCCCAGCCAGAGTTCTTCACCTGCCCCTCAGCCAAAGTCTTCACCTGCCCCTCAGCCAAAGTCTTCACCTGCCCCCAGCCAGAGTCTCACCTGCCCCTCAGTCAGTCTCCACCTGCCCCTCAGCCAGAGTTCTTCACCTGCCCAGTCTTCACCTGCCCCTCAGCCAGAGTCTCCCCTGACCCTCAGCCAGAGTCTGCTTCCGCCCCTCAGCCAGAGTCTCCACCTGCCCCCAGCCAGAGTCTTCACTTGCCCTCAGTCAAAGTCTCCCCTGACCTCAGCCAGAGTCTTCACCTGCCCTTCAGCCAGAGTCCACCTGCCCCTCAGCCAGAGTCTCCACCTGCCCTTCAGCCAGAGTCTCCACCTGCCCCTCAGCCAGAGTCTCCACCCACCTTCAGCCAGAGTCTCCACCTGCCTCAGCCAGAGTCTCCACCTGCCCCTCAGCCAGAGTCTCCACCCACCCTCAGCCAGAGTCTCACCCACCCCTCAGCCAGAGCCTCCACCTGCCCTTAGACAGATTCTCCACCCACCCCTCAGCCAGAGTCTCCACCTGCCCTCAGCCAGAGTCTCCACCTGCCCTCAGCCGGTGCCCCACCTGCACTGCCAGAGTCTCCACCTTCCCTCAGCCAGAGTCTCCACCTGCCTCAGCCAGAGTCTCCACCTGCCCCTCAGCCAGAGTCTCCACCTGCACCCTGAGCCAGAGTCTCCACTGCCCCTCAGTCAGAGTCTCCACCTGCCCCTCAGCCAGAGTCTCCACCTACCCCTCAGCCAGATTCTCCGCCTGCATTCACTGGGTTTGAAGACCCTGACGACCCTGCAACCCTTCACCCAGTAAGCTTACCCCCAACTAACATGTTCCTCCAGCCTTAGGGAGGAATACCATCTCAATGGTTCAACACAAGTAAATTTTCCCCCCCAAATTCACACTCGACCACAGACGAGTTATTATGTCATAATAAATTCCTGGTGCTTTGTTTACATAGCACAAATATACTGTACCTGATCAGCCAGCCCACTTCCATCCTGTGTCACACTGCCTGTCTTGATGTTGGTGTATTGGCATAACTCAGAGGGTGATTATGAGAAGTGAAGGAACTGTTTAAGTAATATAGAACTACTTTTTGTAGTTATATCTCTGTTAGCTGGAATGCCTCTGAGTCAGAACTCTCCAATAGCCGGCATTGGCATTTGCTTGGAATTTTAACGGAAAATTTCTCTCAATTCCAGGTTTGTGAATGATTTTCTGGGGTTGAAAATGAGGCGCATTTTTTTTTTTTAAATTAGGAGAAAAATTTCAGAAATGCTCTCCAAATCTCTCCATTCTGGGCCTGGGATTAAATTTTCAGGGCATTCCAAGAGATTGCGTCATGCTTTAACGCATCTCCACGTGTCAGGCTTGTGGGTGGCCCAGCTGCTTGGATCCTTAGTTCATATTCTGCTGCCATTATAGAAAGTTGTTCCCTCGTTAGCTGCTGTTTTTTCTGGACAGTTTGTGTTATGCAGTGCTGTACGTTACTCTACTAGGACACAATCAGCCAAGAATACAGTGTTAAAGCAGTGTTAAGAATGTAAAGTGATTACAGTTATGTATATTATGCTGTAGTACATTCAGAAAGTGGGAAACACAGGAGTACCTTAGCTTTCGTCTTTATTTAAGATATCTTAAGGTTATGAGACCCACTAATCCCCCACCTCGACAATGGGTGACCCGATATTGCATCAGGTCAGTTCAGTAACATGACCCCATCACAAATGTTAAGACGTAATTGCAGTTACGTATTACATTCAGCTTCTGAGGACCACTGTGCACTAAACAGCCACTCGTTAGCTCCTTGTCCCCTGATGACCCTTAAATTTGTATTTTAATCTGCAATAAATGTCATGTGTGTTTCCTTTTCCATTTCTCCTTTAATATTTTGAAGTCACATTCCAAACTATATATTGTATTTTTAATATTACTTCATCATAACAAACAAGGAGGGTAGGGTGGCCAAGCTGCAACACCTAACCCCCGTTGGCACCAGTGTCCACATAACGTTGTCCTTCAGATTTAACTATTACTTGGTTCACGACAAAACCAGGTCAAGGTTTAAATATTAAGATGGGATGAGGGAGGAGATGAGGGGTATCCACTGGCCTGACTCACTAAGGTATAAGAACACAGACACTACGCTGAATATTATAGCCAGTAAAGTGAACCATTTGATATATACCCAAGACGAAGCCCAGTGCCTCCAGGAATACAAATAGACCGCTACACATGAACTATGCAGCGGTTGACAAAGTTAAGAAGAAAACCCTGAAATTCGAGATGTAGATCAGGAAAAACAATGAGCAGGACAGGAGGATGTAAACCAGATCCAGGAACCAAGCAAAGTCAGAGTGTAGAAGGGCTGTCAATGAGTTCCAGAGACAGATTGCAAGCGAGGTCATGTCAAACCCAAAGGTGTTTTATCGCTACGCAAATTCCAAATTAATAACGCGAATAAGAGTATCGGACCTGAGGCAGTGCCGGATTTAGACCTGTGGAGGCCCATGGGCAGCCTCTTTGTGGAGGCCCCCCTCATTATAACAACCCAAGAGGGTGGGGTGGCGAGTGAAGCGAGCTTAAACATCTGGGAGTTCCGGGGGGTGCTGTAAGCCCCCCGGGAAAATTTTGAAATTTGAACACTGCTTTGGAGAATTTTGAAGCCATATGCAGTTATATTGAGGAAATTAGAACACAGCGCCCTGATGGCATTCGTAATGGAAGTGATAATGAAAAAAATATTTTTTTTTTTTTTTAATCTCAATTTCGTTATTCCATGTAGTTCATTTTTAATCAATATATGTTTGTGGAATTCTAAATGTATTATTAGCAACACAAACAATAGCATTCATTAAAAATATACTGTTCATGGGATAACCAGGTATTCATGAATTTCAAGGAGTAGCTAGCCTAATTTCTATCACGCTTCTTGCTGAACATAGTTTTATGTGATGGAATAGATAAACATGAATTTTAAAGAATGAAAATAAAATTAATCCAAAATGAATAAACAAATAAATAAAATAATGTAATATGTGGAGGCCCCCGATTGTGGAGGCCCCTGGGCAGCTGCCCTCTTTGCCCACTCCTGAATCCGGCCCTGACCTGAGGCTTGAAGATGGTAGTTGTGCAGATTCTGACCAGGACGAAGAGGAGGCGTTGAACAGTTTCTTTTTTATGGTGTTCACAAGGGAGGATGTGAACAATCTTCCTGCGTTTGAGGACAGATGGTTCGACACAGCACTGATCCACATTGTGTTCACAGAAGAGATTATAAGAAATGAACTGTCAAAGCTAAAGGTTCATAAGAGTCCCTGCCCTGACATGGTGCATCCCTGAGTGCTAAGAGAGTCGTGCAATGAGCTTGCTGATCCCCTAAAAATCTTGTCCTGTAAATGCCTGGAAGATTGGAAAATGGCTTATGTGAGCCTGACCAGCATAGTATGTAAAGCACTTGAGAGCATTATAAGAGATGCCATGATGGAACATCTACTACGAAACAATATTGCAAAGGATAACAGATTTTATGCAGGGACGCTCCTGCTCAACACAACTACTCAAGGTAGTGGATGTTTGGAACCAAATTCTGGAACAGGGTCGCTATATTGATAAGTTTTACCTAGATTTTGCCAGGGCTTTTGCCAGTGTACCCCATGAAAGGCTAAAAATTAAACTGGGAGGGTACGGGATTCAGGGACGTGTCTTAGCATGGATCAGAGACTTTCTCTATGATCGCAAGCAGTGTGTGTCTATTAATGGTACGATATCAGCATGCGTACCCGTGACAAGCGGGCACCGCAGGGCAGTGTATTGGGCCCTCTGTTGTTTGTTTGCTTCATAAATGACATGCCAGAAGCTATACACTCCTCCTTATAAATGTTTGTGGATGATGCCAAGTTATTGAGAGAAATTAAGAACCAAGCAGACTTTGAAGAGCTGCAAAATGATCTTTGTGAGCTTCAAGAATGGTTAAAGAAATGGCTGCTGAGATTCAATGTCATGAAGTGTAAGAGGATTCACTTGGGACGTACCAACAGTAAGGAGGGATATAATATGTCCCAATGGGATGAAGAAACTGCATTAATTGAGACTGAATGCGAAAAGGACCTGGGTGTGTAAGTTGACAATGAACTGAAGTTCTCGGGCCATTGTGAGAAGAAGGTGAACCTAGCAACTAAATTATTAGGTCTTATAAGAAGGTTGTTCAGATATCTAGACGGTCTTTCCCTCATAACGATCTTCAAGAGTGAGGTGCTTCTCTGCCTGAAGTACTGTCACCCCGCCTGGTCCCCGTGGTATGCTAAGGATTGTCAGTTGATTGAAAATGTCCAAAGGAGGACCACCAGACTGGTGCCTGCACTTCAGCACCTCAGCTACCTAGAGAGATTAAAGTGCGTGCAATTGCCTTGCTTATACTGCAGACGGGCAAGGGGTGACCTAATTGAGGTGTATAAACATGTCAAAGGGCACTTCTCAGTCGAATATAATAATGAATAAATGAAAATAAGCTGTGGAACGAGGCAAGGTCAGCACCCCTTCCCACTTCCAGCATGTTTACACAGTAAGTGTCAACCCGTACCTGTTAACTCTCATTAGGCCTATTTCAGGTCTCATTAGACCACTGTACAGAATCCCCATTAAAGACAATGCAGTATATATTTTAATATTAAATAGTGTAATATATTTTATAAAATAATATTTAATTTTTAAATGACTTGTACAGTTCATTAAAAGAATATTTGTTATGAAATATATTACCTTATTCATTATTAGAATATTTACTGTATTGTCTTTAATGGGGACACTGTACAGTGGTCTAATCAGTTTTATGTAATCCTAACAAGAGCTAACAGGTATGAGATGACACTTGATGTGTAAAGGTGCTGGAGGTGGGCAGGGACTGGCTGTTGCTGCAATCACATGATTTTGAGCTTTGGGCATTTACACTTCCCCAGAGCCTCTTGGGCAAGTGAGCCAAATAAAAATGTAAAATGATTTTTCTCTCTTTTGAATTTATAAATATTTTATTTATTTCCTCTGATTACTCACAAACTCATGGAAAGCTATTTAATAAGGAACATGCGACAGCAACACCACCCTTTCTTGTCTGGCAGAGGCTGACTGAACATAAAGGCAGCAGCACACTGGGCACTTTCCTCCAAACATGTTGCCTGTTTTGCTGGCTGTTGGCCTGATGGACAAGCAAGCAGTAGGATTTCTGCTATTGCTAGTGCTCAAATGAGCTTCATATAATTTCAAGTATAAATTGAAATAAATCATGAAACAATAATAATGTAAAATATAGCACTTAAACGGGGACATATTTCTGTTTATTCATCACTTTAAAACTTCTTTAATACTGTATTATTAAATCATTATTCAGGGTCTTGTTTGATGAGCCAGCCACTTCCACTTTTAAAGAAACTTTACTTTTTTCTTCTTTTATCCTCTTCACCACTGATTGGCTCGTTAGCCACTTGGGCGATCGGTCACGTTTCTGTTACACACTGTTGGCAAGTACTGGGCATGCACTGGCTCCAGAATGTACCTGCACCTGCTCCAGTGTTGGTCAAGTCTTGTCTTGAAAGAGCTTGGTGCTGTCACAACACTTTTTGGTAGATTGTTTCCAAGAGTTCACAACTCTCACTCCGAAACAGTTTGCCCTCACAATTTTCTGGACTTGCGGCGTCTTCAATCTTGAGCTGTGACCCCTTGTGGGGAGAGCATCCGCCAGCTCCAAGTAAGGACACTCGACTGAGTAGTGCCCCTTGAGATGCTTATACACCTCAATTAGGTCACCCCTTGCCCGTCTGTAGTATAAGCTAGGCAAATTCAGGGTAGCTGATGTACTGCGCACACCATTGTCATTCCTAAAAACCCACTTTAATTCATATTACTCTACATAACATTCAAATCCACAGCGCTTGTAGAATCTCAGGAGAGACGTGTTTTTCCCATCCGTTTTACACTCAGGATCACTCCCAGTAAGTCCCGCCTTCGAACACAGTTGTCACTACGTTTATTCCACTCTCTACTGGCAAACGCAATCTTGAATTAGTCTGTGTAAATCAACTTTAGTAATTCGCCAGACCTTTGTCAACTGAGGGTCATCCTTGAATGAGTAGCAGTTAGATTGTTTGTAATTTCTGTCATTGCGTGAGTAGCGATCGCTGGCAACTCAAGGGTATATAAACCAGTGCGAGGCGGGAGGAGTAAACCTCCCGTACCACCTTTCACCTTCGTTCTCAGGTATGTTCTGCGTTTATAAACATTCAGTTTGATTCAGTCTATTGTAGTGAATATCAGTGTTCATGCTTTAACAGTGGAATTGGCATTCACCCAGTGTAAGAAGTATTATAACGTAAATATCTGACGTGGCGAGACGAAAGATTTGTTTGTGACCCACCATGCTTCCCCAAAACCTCCCGTATCACCTTTCACCTTCGTTCTCAGATCGAGGGTGGGCTTAATTGAAATCCACCCGTCCCTAGGAGCGGTGGATACCCAGCAGTGGTCAATATATGAGTGATGGCGCTGATTCGGCAGGATTAATCGGCTCCACTCTACCTCGTGGGCCGAGGGCCCCAGACCCGCCTCGTGTCGGAGTGTAACCGACCACAACAGCAGTTGTTAGAGGCGCCAGTGCTATACCCTGGGACATGCCTTGGAGTTATGGTCCACAGTGTGGTTATATGTGTTTGTTAATAATTACCCCATGTTGGGTAGTGGATCCATGTAGGTGTTTGTATCAGTATTAGTGTGTTGTTGTGAGTGCATCTCCTATGCACTACCAACAGTCTGTGAAGTATCATATGCCAATTGGTCTTATAACTGGATGTAATGAGAAGTACCTAGTAAAGTAATCTGCACGGAGTTGCCATGTAACTGTGTATTGTGAGTAGGGACAAGGAACTGGTCCTGCTATGTAATGTAATGTGACACCAGTAAGATTGTGCACGGTAAGAGCAGTGCCGGATTTAGACCTGTGGAGGCCCATGGGCAGCCTCTTTGTGGAGGCCCCCCTCATTATAACTACCCAAGAGGGTGGGGTGGCGACAACTGAGCGGCGACGACTTCACTCAACAAGCACATACGACAATTCTCTGCAAGACATGTTTATGTCTACTCGTGGGAAGTTCACGAATAATGGGCGACGCAAGTCTCCTCTTTAATCTACAGACACATGACAACCGATGTGCAGATACTACACCACCCAACCCCCTCCCACCGACTGTCAACAAACACAGCGCCCTGATGGCATTCGTAATGGAAGTGATAATGAAAAAAATATTTTATTTGTTTTTTTTAATCTCAATTTCGTTATTCAATGTAGTTCATTTTTAATCAATATATGTTTGTGGAATTCTAAATATATTGTTAGCAACACAAACAATAGCATTCATTAAAAATATACTGTTCATGGGAAAACCAGGTATTCATGAATTTCAAGGAGTAGCTAGCTTAATTTCTATCACTCTTCTTGCTGAACATAGTTTTACGTGATGGAATAGATAAACATGAATTTAAGGAATGAAAATAAAAATAATCCAAATGAATAAACAAATAAATAAAATATTGGAATATGTGGAGGTCCCCAGATTGTGGAGGCCCCTGGGCATATGCCCACTTTGCCCACTCCTGAATCCGGCCCTGGGTGAGAGTGTAAGATCTGAATACGTGTGTTATATATATGTATGTTTATATGCTGCCTTTATTGAATATATATATTATATATTATGTTACTTCTTACCAAAGTCAGAAAGTGTTTAGGCTTGTGTAAACACGAAATGTGTTAGGCACGTTGTAACCAAGAACAGAGAATAAAGGTCCAGCCAGACCGACCATGTGCTTGTCATTCTCCCATTAAATAACGCAAGATACTACACTGGCGACGAGGATGGAATTCACAAAATGTTGGTGAAGTCCTTGAAGAGAGGATAGTGACCACTGAAGGGAAGGCTACTCTGAACCTGGAGAATTTATTTGAAGAGAGCAACCATGGCTGGCATCAGTGGATACATCGGACGAGTGGGGGAGTATGATGCAGACAAGGAAGATTTCACATCATATTGTGAGAGAATAGACTTCTTCTTCCTGGCAAATGAATTAATGGACGATGGTGGTGATGCTCAGAAGAGAAAGGCCCTTGAAGAGAAAAGGAAGGCAATCTTTTTGACAGAGGTAGGAGCTAATGTTTATTCTACTCTGGTCAATCTGCTGGTTCCAAACAAGCCCAAAGACTCCTCACTGATTCAGATTACCAAGATTCTGAAGCAACATTTTGATCCTGCTCCACTTGAGATCGCTGAAAGTTACAAATTTGGCACAAGAGATAGAGGTAAAGATGAATCAGTAAGTAATTATATAGTAGCTTTGAAGAAGTTATCCATTCACTTTGGACAGTTCTTGAACCGAGCTCTAAGAGACAGGTTTGTAATAGGCCTGAATTATGAAAAAAATACAGAATAAGTTAATGAACACAACAAATATAACTTCCTAACTAAACAGTTTTGAAAGGCCTGTTCACAATTCAGATAATTAGAGGTCTAATTTAATTACAGGTCTCCTAACTCTGTTTTCCCCTAGAGCAGTGGTTCTTAACCTTTTTTGAGTCACGGACCTCTTTGGGAATCTGGTGAAAGCTATGGACCCCCTCCCTAGAAAAATGCACATAAGCACATAAACACAACTTTGCATGCAATGAATGTACTTTATTTTATTGAAAATTCATTGCCTCATACAGCGTATGACATACACAAAGTATGAATAAAGTAAACAATCTTAACAAAGAATTATGTTTCACACTTTTTATGCAAAAATTAATGGCCACTCCATACAAAAATGAAATACAATCATCTTGTGCAAATTAAACAAAACAAAACTTTAATTCTGCTCCCCCTGAAGCCCATCCATGGACACCTTGGAGTTCATGGACCCCAGGTTAAGAACCCCTGTTCTTGGACTATTCCCTCCATCAAATTTTACAGGGGTTTCACTTGCACTCTGTGCATTATCAGTGACAGACATATCATCACTACAGTCAGTTGACACAGTGAGTGGATGCTGGGAAACATCATCTTTGACATCATCATGATGATGATCATCTGAAACAGTGTCAAGTTTATCATCATGTCCTGGTGCTACATTCATCTCATCATGTGCCTGAATGATGTGATCCACATGAACATATCATAAAGAGTTACCACATTTCACTAAATATGTCCTAGATCCACATACCTTGTCAATGACACCAGTTTTCCACTTTGCATGTACAGTACCATAACCTTTAGCCATATTTCTAACTCTCACCCTATCATCCTGCCTCTAATGGTGCAGCTGAGAGATCAGTTAGAATTGTAAAGGAAGCACTTTCCAAGCAGGTAATTCAAGGAACTGTAGGAAAATCAATGAAACACAGACGAGCAAATTTCTTACTCAGATACAGAACCACGCCACATAGTGTGACAGGATGTACTCCTGCAGAGTTAATGGTGAAGAGACAGTTGAGAACAAGATTAAGTTTAGTTAAGCCAAGTCTGTTTGAAGTTGTAGAGAGGAAACAAGCTCAACAAAAAATGTATCATGATAAGAGTTCCAGTAAAAGAGTGTTCAAGGTAAATGATAGGGTGAGAGTTAGGAACATTGCTAAAGGTTATGGTACTGTACATGCAAAGTGGATAACTGGTGTCATTGACAAGGTATGTGGATCTATGTGGTAACTCTTTGAGATATGTTCATGTGGATCACATCATTCAGGCACATGACGAGATGAATGTAGCACCAGAACATGATGATAAACTTGACACAGTTTCAGATGATCATCATCATGATGATGTCAAAGATGATGTTTCCCAGCATCCACTCACTGTGTCAACTGATTGTAGTGATGATATGTCTGTCACTGATAATGCACAGAGTGTAAGTGAAACCCCTGTAAAACTTGATGGAGGGAATAGTCCTAGAAGATCAAACAGAGTTAGGAGACCTGTAATTAAATTAGACCTCTAATTATCTGAATTGTGAACAGGCCTTTCAAAACTGTTTAGATAGGAAGTTATATTTGTTGTGTTCTATTCTCTTCTTCCCTGCCATATGTAATTATATATGTTTTGTTTTTTAGGATTTGTAGCAGCCATGCTCTCTTTTGAAAGGGAGAAATAGTGTTATATATATATGTATGTTTATATGCTGCCTTAAATGATTATATATACATTATATATTATGTTACTTCTTACCAAAGTCAGAAAGTGTTTTGGCTTGTGTAAACACGAAATGTGTTAGGCTCGTTGTAACCAACAAACCAACAACAGAGAATAAACGTCCCAGCCAGACCGACCATGTGACTTGTCATTCTCCCATTAAATACCGCAAGATGCTACAACTTGTTCTTGAGTAAATAAGAAAAATAAGTAAATAAGAAATACGGAGTCTGCAATAAGCCCAGGAGTTGAGCCTGGTAGTTATATGTAATAATATCTCTTTTCCCCTTTGATTTTATATTAATAAACTTGTTCTTTGAGTATTTTAGGAGTATTCATTTCTCCCACAGTAGTTACTTTATTTCTGTCCAAGTGATCCTGATATCAGAATTACACTACCCATGTGCCTAAACCATCGACATGCTACCAAAAAGAACTGAGGTTAGGTAGTACCAAAAATGAACTGAAATAAGTAGAAAGAACAATTGAAAGAACTAAGACATGTTATGGTTTCACCCTTCTCTCCCCTTATCGATCTGGTCAATGAAAAACCTAACCCAATGCCTAGTCCACTCTGCCTGCTACCTAACGAGCTACATACTGTCCAGAGGGGGTCTGGTGGCAGCGACCCTTAGAAATTAAGATTAGATTAAGTATTTCCCCTTAGAGTTAGTGACCCCTGTCTGGCAGTATACTGAGGTGCCGAAGTGCAGGCACCAGTCTGGTGGCTCTCCTTTGAACATTTTCAACCAACTGACAGTCCCTAGCATATCTCGGGGACCAGACAGGGTGACAGTACTCCAGATGGGGAAGCACTTCACTCTTGAGGATCGCGACAAGGGACGGACCATCTAGATATCTGAACGACCTTATTATAAGACCCAATAATTTATTTGCCTGATTTACCTTCTTCTCGCAATGGCCCGAGAATTTCAGCTCATTGTCAACATACACACCTAGGTCCTTCTCACATACAGTCTCAACTAGTGCAGTTTCTTCATCCCGTTGGGACATATGATACGCCTCCTTACCGTTGGTACGCCTCAGGTGCATCCTCTTACACTTTGTGATATTGAATCTCAGCAGCCATTTCTTCGACCATTCTTGGAGCCCACAGAGGTCCTTCTGCAGCTTTTCACAGTCCGCTTGGTCCTTGATTTCCCGAAATAACTTGGCGTCATCGGCAAACATTTGTATGGAGGAGTGTACAATGTCAGGCATGTCATTTATGAAACAAACAAACAACAGCGGGCCCAATACACTGCCCTGTGGTATCCCACTTGTGACAGTTATGGATGCTGATTTCGTACCATTAATCACCACACACTGCTTGTGGTCAGGTAGAAGGTCCTCTATCCATGCTAGGACATTTCCCCGAATTCCGTACCCTTCCAGTTTGATTTTCAGCCTTTCGTGGGGTATACAGTCATTCACTGGTTAACGCCCAAACGAACAACGTCCGATCGCATATACGTTCGTGCCCCCCCCCACCCAAACACCCCCCCCCACTTCCGTGACGCCTGCTGGATCACCACACCACAACCCCCTGATGGAGACACGATGATCCTTCCCATTTTGGCCAGATATTATGTGTCAAAGGAATATCCTTCCTTAGGCTTTAGTAAGCATTTGCCTCCAGGTGTAATGTTAACCTACATCTATTGAGGATAAAATCTTTCACCTACAAATTGACAATAACACATTTGCTGTAATCAGACATATCTAGTTGCCTCAACAATTGCAACCCCAGTTGCAATTGGGGTTGCAATTTCAAATTGTGTCATTACTAAGGAATAACGAAGTCTCTGGTGCACTCTAAGATTAAGAGAGAAAACGAAGGACTCAGGCACCCTGAAGCAAGATAAAACGGACTCCTATGATGGGGGACACAAGCACTCACGTGCCACTCATACTGACAGACTTGACACTCACTTACTTGACATGTTTTACCAACCATTAGTTATGTACGTTATCTAGTGAATTTAGTCAATATTGTACAGTACAAGTACACTGCAATACAGTGGTCCCTCGGTTAACATTGGACCTAAGTGCAAACCTTTACTGTACATGTACTAAATGATTACGGTACTAAAATTGTTGTCTATTGCAAATATAGAGTGTATATACAGGTATTCAAATAAATCACTATCTTACAAGAATCCCAGCAATGTAAGTTATATTCACCCAGGTCGTTTGGGTGGCAAATTATGAGAAGAGCTTAGTCATTCTTAAGGAATGATAAATAAACACGCAAGCCTTCAGCGCCAACTGTCAAATCATATCGCCTCACCTCCCGCTTCCCTACCCCCCCCCACGCTCCCTCGTGTGGGGGGTTTTAGGCCTTAAGTTTTTCATATAATATCTCAGACTATAGAATATAATTTGCATTGCTGAAATCCTTGCAAAACAGAGATTAATTTGAATATAAACGTCATATATTTTGCTCGAGATAAAAATTGTAGTACATTAGTGTACATTTTATAATATAAAATTTTTCAACTGTATTTTTGGGTAGATTTACATAAATTTCTTCATTTATTTTCATCCATTTACATGCACACACCATACTAAAAGAAACAAAAAAGAAATAAATGACCCTAGTGCAAAGCTGGAGTGTACATGTACTGTAGTGGCTCCTCTCCCCTACAACTTCCAACTGAGCTCCGGCCGCACGCCAACCAGCCAATCAGCGTACAGCCAGAACAGAAAAATGCTAGTGACAGGGGGGAAGGAGGTTCAGAGGAAGGATAAAGGGAGGATAGAAGTGAATTTTAGAAGGAGAGAACAGGTGCAGTGGCTAAACACCGCTTGCGTGAGGGGGTGGCAAAAAGCCCTGAGGGTGCACCAATCACAATCAAGACGAGGCAGAGGGAGGGCGGGAGCAGGTCCGGGCACAAACCTGTACTGTACATGTACCAAATGATTACGGTACTTAAATTGTTATGTCTATTGCAAATATAGATTGTCGAGTACAGGTATTCAACAAATCACTATCTTTAAAGAATCCTGCAGCAATGTGGGTTATATTCACCCAGGTCGTTGGGTGGCAAATTACAGGGAAGAGCTTAGTCACTCTTAAGTAATGATAATAAAAACGTAGGCCTTTCAGCCCAACTGTCGTAAATCTTATCTTCAAATAAATAAACAAACACCAGACATTCTGTTACCCCCCCCTGTTCCTCTCATACTGCTGGCTACCTCTCCTTGTGTTCCTAGACAAAAGATTGGTGATCTCTTTATTCTTTAAGGTGTTTATTTTATATAATATCTCAGATCAGTTAGGAGATTATAATTTGCATTGCTGAATTCTTTGCAAGACAGCCAATAATTTGAATATAAATGTCATATATTTTGCTCAAGATATAAAAAATGTAGTACATTATGTACAATACTGTGTAGTACATTTTATAATACAGTATAAAGTTTTCAATCACATTTTTTGGGTAGATTTATTATAAATTTCTTTCATTTATTTTCATCCATTTACATGCATACACCGTACTAAAAGAAATAAATGACCTTAGTGCAAAGTTGGAGTGTACATGTACTAATTTCTACTACGGTACTAAATTGTTATGTCTAGCAAGAATTAGAGCATGTTCATATTCAAATTAATCAAGGGTTCAAGCAAGAATCCCAGCAATGTTAATTATATTCTCCCAGGTCATTTCACTGGCATTTTAAAAATGAGGAGTGTAGTAGAATCTGTTAACAAACACACAGAGACCCTGGCTCAAACTGTCAAACATATCACCTCAACCCCTCCCCTACTGCCAGGCTGGATGGCACCATCCGTCCTCCCTCCCTCCTCTCCCGCATCTGCTCAGCCAGGGTTTATTTAGGTTTTTGCAGTTTTTATCTTTATATTATATCTCAGACTAAAGTTAGGAGATTATAATTTGCATTGCTGGAATCCTGCAAGACACAGCCACAATAATTTGAATATAAACGTCATATATTTTGCCCAAGAGATAAAAAATTCTGCACATTAGTGTACAGTACTGTAGCATACGAGTAATAAAAAGATTTTTCATCTGTGTTTTGGGTAGATTTCATAAATTCTTCATTTATTTTCATCCATTTACATGCACACACCATACTAAAAGAAACGCAAAAAGAAAAATTACCTTAGTGCAAAGTTGAGTATACATCCTAATTTGATTATGTACTAAAAATTGTTATGCTAGGTGCAAATTATAGTATGTTTATATTCAAAATTAATCAGTATGTTACAAGAATCTCCAGCTATGTTAATTATATATCACTCCAGGTCATTTCACTGGCTTTTACAAGTGAGGCAGTTTTGGGGTCGCCCAAGAATCCGATAAACATACACGTTAGACCCGCCTGTGCCAACTGTCACATACTGCCTCTCTCCCCCCCATCGCCCTCGCACCATCTCCCCCATCTGCTGGCGCGTTAAGGAATAAAACAGCAATAATTTTAATGTATTTGCATGAGATAAAAATTAACTACCTGTGATATTAATCACCTGTATCACATTACAGTAGTGATTATAAAAGTGTATATGTACGTATATAGGCTCCACACACACATAAGTGAGCAAATAAAAGTTTATGTGATGATCGGACAACGTCCAT
>NW_024718183.1:1868590-1983430 GCF_018991925.1 Homarus americanus
CAACAACCACCCACACACACACCTTCCAACAACCACCCACACACACACACCCTTCAACAAACCACCCACACACAATACTACCCTTTCTTTCAACAACCACCCACACACACACCCTTCCAACAACCACCCACCCACACACACACCCTTGAACCACACACACACACACCCTTCCCCAACAACCACCCACACACACACACACACGCCCCTTCAACCACACACACACACACACCTTCAACAACCACCCACACACACACCTCTTCAACAAATCACATACACACACACACACCTCTTCAACAACCACCTACACACACACACACATACCCTTCCAATCAACCACACACACACACACACACACACCCTTCAACAACCACCCACCCACACACACCCTTGAACCACACACACACACACACCCCTTCAACAACCACCCACACACACACACACGCCCTTCAACAACCACACACACACACACAGCACCTTCAAACAAATCCTCACCCACACACACACCCTTCCAACAACCACCCACACACACACACACACCCCTTCCAACAACCACCCACACACACACACCCCTTCTGAACAAACTCAATAATACTACTACCAATACTACTACTACACCCCAACAAACTCACCCTACTACTACTACCACCCCTTCCCCAACAAACTTCACCCACACACACCCCTTCAACAACCACCCTACCACACACACACCCCTTCAACAACCACCCACTACCACACACCCTTCCAACAACCACCCACCCACCCACACACACACCTCCTTGAACCACCCACACACACACCCTTCAACAACCACCCACCCACACACCCCTTCAACAACCACACACACACACACACCCTTCAACAACCACCCACACACACACACACCCTTCAACAACCACCCACACACACACCCTTCCAACAACCACCCACACCCCTTCAACAACCACACACACACCCTTCCAACAACCACCCACACACACACACACACCCTTCCAACAACCACCCACACACACACACCCCTTCCAACAACCACCCACACACACACACACCCCTTCAACAACCACACACACACACACACACACACACACCCCTTCAACAACCACCCACACACACACCCTTCAGCAACCACCCACCCACACACACACACCCTTCAACAACCACAAACACACACACACACACCCCTTCCAACAACCACCCACACACACACACACCCTTCACCAACCACCCACACACACACACACACCCTTCCAACAACCACCCACACATACACCCTTCCAACAAACACCCACACACACACCCTTCAAAACCACACACACACACATACACAACCCCAACAACCACCCACACACACACACACACCCTTTCCCAACAACCCACCCACACACACACACCCTTCCAACAACCACCTACACACACACACACACCCTTCCAACAACCACCACACACATACACCCTTCAACAACCACCCACACACACACCCTTCTGACAACCACACACACACACACACACACCCTTCCAACAACCACCCACACACACACCCTTCCAACAACCACACACCACACACACACACACTCTTCAACAAACCACCCACACGCACACCTCTTTCCAACAACCACCCACACACCCTCTTCAACAACCACCCACACACACACCCTTCAACAACCACCCACACACACACACCCTTCAACAACCACCCACACACACACCCCTTCTCAACAACCACCCACAATACCACACACACCCTTCAACAACTCACCCACACACACACACACACCCTTCCAACAACCACCCACACACACACACACACACACACCCTTCCAACAACCACCCAGCCATATACACCATTCAACAACCACCCACACACACACCCCTTCAACAAACCACACACACACACACACACACACCCTTCCAACAAATCCACCCACACACACACCCTTCAACAACCAGCCACACACACACACACACACACACACTCTTCAACATCCACCCACACACACCCTTCAACAATCACCCACACACACACACCCCTTCCAACAACCACCCACACACACACCCCTTCCAACAAACTACACACACACACACCCCTTCCAACAACCACCCACACACACACACCCTTCAACAACCACCCACACACACACACACCCTTCCAACAACCACACACACACACACACACACCCTTCCAACAACCACCCACACACACACCCTTCAACAACCACCCACCCACACACACCCTTCAACAACCACCGCCACACACACACACCCTAACAACCACCCACACATACACCATCCAACAACCACCCACACACACACACCCTTCAACAACCAGCCACACACACACACACACACACACCCTTCAACAACTACCCACCCACACACACACACACACCACCCACCTGGCCACACCCACACACACACCACACACACACACCCACAGACACACACACACACACACCACCCACACCTACCACCCACACCCTTCCAACAACCACCCACACACCTACCACACACACACACACACACACACACACACACACACACACCCTAACAACCACCCCACACACACACACACCCCTTCAACAACTACCCACCAACACACACATACACACCACCCACACACACCCACACACACACACACCCCCACACACACACACACACCCTTCCAACAACCACCCACACACACCCTTCAACAAACCACCCACACACACACACACCCTTCAACAACCACCCACACACACACACACACCCTTCAACAACCACCCACACACACACCCTTCAAGAACCACACACGCACACACACCCCAACAACCACCCACCCATACACACACACCCTGAACAACCACCCACACACACACCAACAACCACCCACCCACCCCTTCAACAACCACCCACACACACACACCCTTCAACAACCACCCACACACACACACACACACACACACACCCTTCAACAACCACCCACACACACACACACCCCTTCAACAACCACCCACACACACACACCCTTCAACAACAACCACCCACACACACACACACCCCCAACAACCACCCACACACACACACACCCTTCAAGCAACAACCACCCACACACACACACACACCCTCAACAACCACCCACACATAATCTCCAACAAACACCCACACACAATCTCTTCCAAAACCACACACACACACATACACAACCTTCAACAACTACCCACACACACACACACACACCTTCACCAACCACCCACACACACACACACACCTTCAACAACCACCACACACACACACACCCTTTCCAACAACCACCCACACATACACCCTTCAACAACCACCACACACACCTTCCACAACCACACACACACACACACACACCCCTTCAACAACCACCCACACACACACCCTTCAACAACCACACACACACACACACACTTCTTCAACAACCACCAAGCACGCACAATCTCTTCCAACAACCACCCACACACACACCTCCTTCAACAAACCACCCACACACACACCCCTTCCAACAAACCACCCACACACACACACCCTTCCAACAACCACCCACACACACACACACACCCTTCAACAACCACCCACACACACACCCCAACAACCACCCACACACACACACACCCTTCAACAACCACCCACACACACACACACACACCCCTTCAACAACCACCCACCACATACACCATTCAACAACCACCCACACACACACCTCAACAACCACACACACACACACACACACACACACCCTTCCAACAACCACCCACACACACACCCTTCCAACAACCACACACACACACACACACACACCCTTCAACAAACCACCCACACACACACCCTTCCAACAACCACCCACACACACACCCCTTCAAACAACCACCCACACACACACCCTTCAACAACCACACACACACACCACCCTTCAACAACCACCCACACACACACACACCCTTCAAATAAACCACCCACACACACACACACCTTCAACAACCACACACACACACACACACACACCCTTCAACAACCACCCACACACACACACCCTTCAACAACCACCCACCCACATACACCTCAACAAATCTCACCCACACACACACACACACCCTTCCTTCAACAACCACCCACACATACACCATTCAACAACCACCTACACACACACACCCTTCAACAACCACACACACACACACACACACCCTTCAACAACCACCCACCCACACACACACACACACCACCCACCTACCACCCACACACACACCCCCACAGACACACACACACACACACCCCACCCACCTACCACCTACACCCTTCAACAACCACCCACACACCTACCACACACACACACACACACACACACACACACACACACACACACACACCCTTCTGTAACAACCACCCACACACACGACACACACACCCTTCAACAACTACCCACCAACACACACACATACACACCACCCACACACACACCACACACACACACACCCCCCACACACACACACAGCCACACACACCCTTCCAACAACCACCCACACACACACCCTTCAACAACCACCCACACACACACACACCCTTCAACAACCACCCACACACACACACACCCTTCCAACAACCACCCACACACACACACACCCCCAAGAACCACACACACGCACACACACACCCTTCAACAACCACCCACCCACACACACACACCCCTTGAACAACCACCCACACACACACCCTTCAACAACCACCCACCCACCCTTCAACAACCACCCACACACACACACACCCTTCAACAAACTCACCTTACCACACACACACACACACACCCTCTTCAACAACCACCCACACACACACACACACACCCTTCTCAAGAAAATCCACACACGCACACACACCCTTCAACAACCACTCCACCCATACACACAATAATCTCTTGAACAACCACCCACACACACACCCTTCCAACAACCACCCACCCACCCTCTTCAACAACCACCCACACACACACACACCCTCCAACAACCACCCACCCACACACACACACACACCCCCAACAACCACCCACCCACACACACACACACACCCTTCCAACAACCACCCACACACACACACCCTTCCAACAAATCCACCCACACACACACCCTTCCAACAACCACCCACACACACACCCTTCAACAACCACCCACACACATACATACCCTTCAACAACCACCCACACACACACCCTTTCCAACAAACACCCACACACACACCCTTCAACAACCACCCACCCACACACACACCCTTCAACAACCACCCGCCCATACACACACCCTTCCAACAACCACCCACACACACACACACACACACACACACCCTCTTCCAACAACCACCCACACACACACACACACACACACACACACACACACACACACACACACACACACCCCAACAACCAAATCCACCACACACACACCCTTCCAACAACTACCCACCAACACACACATACACACCACCCACACACACACCACACACCACACACACCCCCCACACACACACACACACCCTTCAACAACCACCCACACACACACCCTTCTTCAACAACCACCCACACACACACACACCTTCAACAACCACCTACACACACACACCCTTCAACAACCACCCACACACACACACACCCTTCAAGAACCACACACACGCACACACACCCTTCCAACAACCACCCACCCATACACACACACCCTTGAACAACCACCCACACACACACCCCTTCCAACAACCACCCACCCACCCTTCAACAACCACCCACACACACACACCCCTTCCAACAACCACCCACACACACACACACACACGGCACACCCTTCCAACAACCACCCACACACACACACACACCCTTCAAGAACCACACACGCACACACCCCTTCACCAAACGCCCACCCATACACACACACCCTTGAACAACCACCCACACACACACCCTTCCAACAACCACCCACCCACCCTTCAACAACCACCCACACACACACCCTTCAACAAATCACCCACACACACACACACACACACCCTTCCCAACAACCACCCACCCACACACACACACCCCTTCAACAACCACCCACACACACACACCCTTCAACAACCACCCACCACACACACACCCTTCAACAACCACCCACACACACCTTCAACAACCACCCACACACACACCCTTCAACAACCACCCACACACATAGTAAATGAACATAGGCATTAGACATAAGCATAGACATCAGACATGCTATAATAATATGAAGTAATACAGACATGTGAATAAATGGTACAATGAATGGTAACAAGAGTCCTGAGCCAGGCGTGTTCACATATCTTGGTATGTACATATCCATACACTTTATCTTTGTTAAACTCACCTGAAAGGATAATGGGAGTGATCTCATTATAATCTCGCAGCACCCATATCATTAGCTTGGCCAGGTCCAGCGAGTACACAAACTGTCGCAGAGGTTTGCCTGTTCCCCACACTGTAAAGGGCGTTCCATTTTTCTTTGCTGTATATGTCTGAAAATTTTAATTAGTTTAGTTATAAATCCAGTCTGTTAAGGTCATAAAAATAAAGACTACTGAAAACCATTATTCAATAACTTTCACATAAATCAAAATACATTTTCCCAGACTCCCAAAATAAATGCCAAGATATATTCTTGTATAATAAAAAAAAAAAAAAATCCTCAAATTAAAATGTATTTTTAATGAATAAAATTAAGTGAAATACATGCAGTAAGCCCTTGACGACTTGGCAATCAATATTTCAGAATTTCATATACTGTAAATCACCACGGCTATGCTCTCGGAAGTTATTATGAAATAATTCGGGAAATGCCAAGTTTTATAAAATTATACAGTATTGCAAAATCTCGGTATATTTGGTATATTTAGCCACGTGAGTAACAGTGACACAGCGATACCGAGCTGCTCTCCACACTTGGTCAGTCTGGTGTTTATTATTGCTGTGGTCGGTAGTGCATTGCCTGTCTCTCCACACTTTGTTCTCTGCTTGTCATCTCCCTCATCAAACATCATTGATATGGTGTCTGCACCGTCAAGGAGCTATAGGTTGGGCATGAAGCTCAAGTCCCCGAGTCTTCAGGGAAAGAATAAAGTGTTTGACCGAGTTGATGCTGGGGCATCCATGTGTATAAGAAGTTTGGGATCAAATCCAGTACATCTTACGATATAAAATAGAATCATGACAGGATTCAGAAGCACTTTTTAAGTCTAGAGGACGTTGGGCATTCAAAAAAAGTGTACAAAAGAATTAAGCCTGCAGAGTTTGGTGACTTAGATCAAGCTGTGCACAAGTGGCACGAGCAAGAACGTGCATCAGGCATCAAAGTACGAGGCGTGGACATTCAAAATGCCGCAGTTCACTTTGCACAACACCTTAAGATAAAAGGCTTCAATGCAAGTGCAGGTTGGCTTTTCAATTTTAGAAGCCGTCTATTGCTTAGTTAACCGGGAAGTTGTTGGTGAGGCTGCCAGTGCTGAGAAAGGAAGTGTTGAGCCCTTCAGGAAGTGTCTCGTGAAGCAGTGAAGCCTCCTTAGTGATACCTACAGTATCAGGATACTCTTCCTCAGACATCACTTCCAGCAGTGCCAATTTCCCACATTGTATTTCCCCAGGAGTGCCACGTATCTTGCTGTCATCCAATAGTGAGTGATTGCACACTGTTCCTTGTCATCTCAGTGTTAACATAGCATTTAAGTGAAATAATGTACAATATAGTACTCTAGTAATGTTTAAGTGAAAATAGTGTACAATATAGTACTCTAGTAATGTATAAGTGAAAATAGTGTACAATATAGTATTCTAGTACGTTTAAGTGAAAATCAAATTCTTTATTTTATATAAGCGAACATATTACAATAGTACAGTATACTGTACAGAAGTGCAGCACTGTTTACTTAAGTGTCCCCCATCCATCACTTCCGACACCTATTTCACCTACCATGCATCTGTCACCTAGTACAATGATGTTTCATTCTTCACCTTCAGTGCTGGTTAGAGATACTTTTAGAAAATTAGTAATTACATGAAAACATATATGGGCCAATAATGTTTTATTGTTGTACTGCATTATTATGGGGGTGGGGGGTAAGTGCCTTGATAAATCAGAATTTGGGATAAATCGTGAAGGACAGAGCCCCATATGTGCCAAGTTATCAAGGGTTTACTGTATACAGTATAGTCTGGATTTAAGCGGTTTTGGTTAACGCGTTTGGTCATTTATGCGGTGCCTTGCCAGAATTGAAATGCTTTAATTACGCGGTAAATTTGGTCATTTACGCGGCGAGCAGCTGGAGGTCCAGACGCGCTGCGCCATTTTGGATTCAAGTGGCCTCCCATCCCGCCATGCTTGACCATAAGCGGGGGGAAGCGGTGCGAGTAAGGTTGCGCAGTATGTCGCTGTTGAGTTATTGGTGACGTCATATGACGTATCGGACTGTGATTGGGCCATGCATCCTTACCTCCCTCCCCTGCTAGCTGTGATTGGTTCAATGTAATATGATGTGCCTTGCCACCACAGAGAAGAAGCCGCTACCCGCGTCAGTCGTCCTGTACCCAGTCACCCAGTGTATACTGTGTTCTATTGTTCCCGTTAATCTGGTAAGAATGGCATCCGCTGGACCCCCATCACTACAGAAAAACCTTGCATTACCTGGACCCAGCCGCTCCAAGTCAAAGAAGATACGACGTGCCCTAAGTTACGAAGTTAACTACAAGATCGCACAAGAGTTAGAAAAAGGGACGAGGCAAGTTGATTTGGCGCGCCAGCATGGCGCGAACGAATCTATGATCCGGACGATGAAGAAGGATGCCCCCAAGATAAAAGAACACATGAGCATCACAAAGTCTGCAGGTGCTTCAATGGTGAAATACTACCAGAACAAGGTGCTGCTCAAGACTGAGAATTTGCTGGTGAGCTACTTAATTCGTCAGGCAAGACGGAACATGGCGGTGGACACGCGGTCAGTTCAGGACTACGCACGTGAACTGTACGGAGCAGTGGCACGCAAGATGGGAATTGCAGAGCCCAAACTCTTCAATGCTTCCTCTGGGTGGTTGCAGAGGTTTAAGAAGAGGAACAAGATCACCAACATTAACATTGGTGGTGAAGAAGCGAGTGCTGACCATGTTGCGGCTAGGGATTTTCCTCCATTCTTCCGAGAAGTTATGGAGGCAGGACAGTACACCGACGACCAGGTGTTCAACATGGATGAATCCGGTCTGTTTTGGAAAAAAGCTACCTTCCAAGACCTTCGTTGTCAAGTCTGCCAGCAAGTGTCGGGGCCGGAAATTGCAGAAGGAGCGCATCACCGTCCTGTTTACCACCAATGCCTCTGGTAACTGTAAGCTCAAGTTATCGGTGATCCACACAGCCCGCAAGCCACACGCTTACAAGAACATGGACATGACCAAGCTAAATGTCCACTGGCTAACCGCATGTAAGGCGTGGATGTTCTCTACTCTGTCCCTCTCCTGGTTTGATGACTGTTTCGTTCCAGACGTCAAGAAATTCTGTGAGCAACAGAATGTTCCATTCAACATTTTGTTGCTCCTTGACAATGAACCAGGACACTCGCCCCCTACTGTTGGAACGTCACCCCAACGTAAAAGTGGTCTTCCTTCCTCCCAACACTACGTCGTTAATCCAGCCCATGGACCAGGAGTTGATATGCAACGTTAAGGCTGCATTCTCTGCAAAGAAGTTTAAGCTCCTGAACGACTGTACCAACACCTAGGATGAGTTGCGTAACCTGGATGACACCGATAGCGAGAGCGACGAGGACGAGGAAGAAGAGTTGGTGGATCAAGAAGTTCGCGTCAAACAATTTTGGAAGAAATTCAACGTCAAGGAAGCTGTTGATTTCTTGGTGGAGGCATGGGGACAGCTGTCTGTGGCAACGATTCGTCACGCATTGCGGCATGTGTTGCAAGGTATCCCAGGTGGGAGGCAGAGTCAACCTGTGACTGGTGAGGTTCAGTCTGTTGCAGTGGCAGTGGACCTTGCAAGAGAAGCTGCACTGAGTGTTACAGCTGCAGGCTTCTCCGAGACCACCAACGAAAACATTATGGAGGTGATCAGGGATCCTGAGGTGACTGCCGAAGAGATGTTGGAAGACGATGACGTCAGTGAAGATGCAGGTGGTGCGGCAGCCCGAGAAGAACATAAGTTAACACATATAAAGGATGCCATCGAGTTTGCAGAGAAACTCAAGCTCGTCTTTTCCAACGACTCTGACGATCACCGCTATGAAGTCTTCAATAACCAGCTGTTGCAGACTATGGAGCTGTACATCAAGATGTATCACGAACACATCAACACTAGCCGCCAGCGTAACATCACGGACTTCTTTGCCCGCAACCCACCACAGCCAGCCCAAGCCAGTAATAGTGACAGTAATGTTGACTTTGAGGGATTTGTCAGGGAGGCCCTGACAACTGTGGTGGATAGTGATGGTGATTCACCTGAGGGCCAGTTATCTGCCCTTTGCCTCGGAACCAGCCCCCATCAACGTATACCGACCCATCTTTTCTACTAACGTAAGTGTTAAACCTAACCTAACCTAACGTAAGTGTTAAACCTTGATTTTTTCTAACCTAACCTAACGTAAGTGTTAAACCTTGATTTTTCTTTTACCTGGTACAGTATATTATTCTCTTATTGATATTTCTCTTCTATATTATGTGTGTGTGCATACCATCATAAAGTTAAGATGTCATTTTTACTACAACGTACGTATTGTGTCGCCAAAAAGTGGAGTTTGGGGGTCAGCCCAGTCTCTATTTCAATTAATCCCATATGTTCTGTTATTTCATTTACGCGTTTCTCGTTTTACACGGGCCTCCACGGGTTCAATTGACCGCGTAAATGCAGACTACACTGTAGTAATAGCTTTATACTGTACAATCAGTACTTATGAGAAACTGGACGAGATTGGAAAGAGTGAACAGTCGGAAACACTAAGCCAACATCTATAATAATTATATTACCCGAGTAATACATGGACTCCCATTATATACAATAACTGGAGATATGTTATCTACAAATAAAAAAATCACACATTCAACCCCTGATGAGTCACTGCATTATTGTAAATTTTTTTTGCTTTGCATACTAGTCCAAGAGCTGGGGGGGGAGGGGGAGGGGTGTTATCACCCGTGTGAGGCTAAAAGGTTTGAAGGTATTTTTGAAATGTATATTACCTGTATATGAGTCAGTCAAAATACAATTTCTAACTTGATACACCCTGGCCAAAATCCTGTGGCAAAGGGCTAAAAATTTTACATAACAGTCTGAGAGTTATATTTTAGGGAATAACTTGTCACTCTATATAATTAATATTGAAATATAATTTAGTGGTCAGTACTATAACTGAGTGATGAGGTTTTGTCATTAAACGCTGTACTTTATTTCTGTAAGATATCACTATAAAGCTGTTAGTGATGAAAATCTGTATTGCATTTCAACTGGCTGTGCAGTTTCAGAAAAAGAGAAAGAGTTGACACAGTGTACTATTGATATTGGCCAGAAGTGGTGTGATGAGTTCGTAGCAGGCTGTTACAATGATGCTACAGGTATTACATTTGAAAAACCAATACCATGGTGTAGAGTGAAGAACTTTGCAGCAGAGGAAGTAAAAGTCAATTAACTGGAAAAGATATGACGATCTAAGAGATACAAGCAACAAGAGACCTATTTGTTAGGTTTTTATACCTAGCCACAAAAATATTTATTGATCTTTCTAAAGTTTTGAGTTACCCTATCACCCCCGTACCTGCATCTCAGGCACATATTAATGGATTAATCAATAAAACAGGAAAATCTGTACTCCCAAGAAACTTTAAATGAAAGTAAACAGTCAGCCACAATCAATGCTTGTGTTATAGATGCAATGTTTCTCATCAGATCAGATCTCCCTGCTACCTATAGTGGGGTGGCTGAAGCCCTGCTCTCAAAGTTGTGTGCTCATGCTAGACAAGTGGACTTTGTGTGTGTGATACTTGTACAAGTCCACCAATTAAAGACAATGAACGACATGTGAACTGAGGTCAACATTGTTGTTGCTGACCCTGAGCAGAAACGACCAAAAAATTTCAGTCACGCACTGTCATCCGGCCTATTCAAGACATTACTGTTCAAATTCCTGCAGCTGAATGGGAAAAAAACACATACAAAGAAATGTTAACTGGTCATGAAATCTACCTAGCACTAGAAGAAGAGTGGATCAATGTTTCAGCAGATTGTACCTGAACTTGGCTGTCAGCATGAGGAAGCAGACACACATGTTGTTTTGCATGTGAACCATATCAAGGAAACCATGACAGATGCCCAGGTTAGAGTTAGAGCAAATGACAGATATATTAGTGATCATAATTTACCATGTTGCAAAGGGTACTGGTACTATCAATGTTCGGATGAACCTTGGATTCAGCAGCAACAACTCTCATAGATATATAGATGTTACTGCCCTTGCTGCTAATTTATAAAAGACCAACTGCTCTGCCTTACCAGCAATACATACTTTTACAGGATGCGGCTACACATCATCATTCATGCGAAAAGGAATGGTACGCCAGTATGATATCATGAAAAAGTCTACGGTTTTTCAGGGAGCCTTTTCCAAGGTTGAGGATTATCCAGAAGTCTCTCCAGATGTGATATTGTCATTAGAATCATTTGTGTGCACTCTATGGGAAAGGAAAGCTTAAAAGTGTGAATGATGCAAGATTTGCTTTGTTTAGGGCAAAATAATGCACCTGCTACTCATCAGCATCCGCTTGAAAATATTAAGTATAGTGATCCGAGCCTTCTTCCTCCATGCACATCAGTTTGGGCTGAAAAAATTAAGCGTACAAACTACAGTATGTAGCATCAGTACGAGAGAAGGCAGACACAACAACTCCAATACAGTGGCAAGCAGAAGACAGCGGCTGGGAACTCAAACATGGGCGGTACAAAATAAAATGGTTTGAAGGTGATCAGATTCCACAGGAAATATGTGTAGCAATGGATGACACAACCAAGTTATCTACAGATGTTTGTGAAGATAAATTAACATATGAATCATCAGGTGAGTCAAATTAGGACTCTGATGCAACTCACAAATGCTCAATTCATTTTGTAACTACAGTATATAACGCTGTGAATGATATTCTATTTGAATTACAATAGAATTGCTTTATTTGTTTATTTAGTTCTGGGAAATGTGGTATGATAAATAGGTATTATATGACTGCTTCATAAGAAGATTGAGATTGATTAATTATTTGTATAAGAATCATGACATCATACCTTTTTTTTTATGCCTGGTGAGGTGCTTGTAAGTTATTACTATAAAGTCTCAGTCATATCAACATGAATGATTTTAATATTATTAATAATTATAATAATTATTATAGTGTAATAATAAAGATTATTACTACTAATGATGAAGATAATGATGATAATGAAGTATTCTGTACAACAACTGTGAAGACGTCCAGCAAGCTTCCCGCGTATCACTTTCTCAGTTCACACCAGCACTACTTTTTCTCTGTGCTCTCATTTGCATTGTGTGTTTATTGTAGGTTATGTATATAAGCTACTGTGCCGAGTAGCAACCCTGTACATAAGCTACTGTGCCGAGTAGCATTCATATATATATTATCACGTGGCAACACTGCACGTGTTATGTGGCAACATTGCCCCGAGGCTGCCATATGGCAAGGCGCCTCAGTCTGACTGCGTGAGCTGTGCTTGGCACATGCTGGTCACCGCTTGTATTTCTCTCATCCACAATAAACGAACTCAGTGTTACTCAGTGTTTCCCTAGCCATCACTGCATTCTTCAGGGCACACTAGTAACCTTCATGGCGCAGTGTCTAGGATCTGTGGACTTACTAAGTGTGTGAACAATGCCGACAGTTACGTCTGCCGGTGATACGCTCGACTCAGTGTGTTGTGTTGTGTTGCGCTGTGTTTCGCCGCGATGTGCAGTGTTGCTCCGTCACAGTGCGTTTTAGTGACGGTGCCAGTGTTAGTGTCAGTGTATTAGTGTGTGTCTAGAGCCGAGTTGTGCATTGGCCTGTGTTTTTGCGGTACCCACGGAGCACGCAGGCGCACACCCTTCTCGTGCGACATCCGGTGGGACACTGGTCTTGCCTCTGCCTCCGCCGACCGCCGTCCACCACGCTCCGCTCTCTCAGACACACACACACACACACGCACGCACGCACTCACTCACTCACGGACAGAACAGTGGACCTGGACCATAAGCGTGATTTTTGTGCTGTTTATGTCTTATATATGTGGTTCGAGCTGTTGAGGCGCCACTTTATATATTAAACAGTGCAGTCCACGCACACACAAAGATGGGAGGTAAGAAGGGACAACGTCAAGATGGGAGACACGACTCCCCACCACCTTCCCCTCCACCCGGCGCAGACTCTCATCCTCCACCTCCTGTGACGGACATTGCCACAATTCTGAGGTGGATGGACGACCGGGACGAGCGACGTAGAGAAATGGATTTTCAGAGGGAGGAGACACGAAGAGAGGAGGAAAAGTTGCGTTTTGAGGCACTATTGGCGACCCTGGCGCTAACCCACCCTCCCTCACTCGCAGGTAGCGCGCTTCAAGGCACCAGTACACTCCCTCCTCCACCACACCAGCGTCCTCCAGCTCCCAAGGCATCTGTTCAACCCCCACCCGCCCTCTCACCAGACGTCACGTTTCAGCTTTTTCGTGAGTGGAGGCGGCGTTGGACAGATTACTCCACGATGGTGGACCTTGACAGCATGCCTCCAAACAAACAGCTCATCCAACTGCGGATGTGTTTGTCGCTGGAGACCCAGAGAGTTTTGGAGCACACGTTGCACGTGCCTCCCGACTCTACCTCTTCAGTGACGGATGTGCTCGACCTTTTACAGGAGCACGTTAAGGGTCGGAACAACGAGGCTTTGCGTCGCCGTGCCTTTACCAGCTGCAAGCAGGCGGAGAACGAATCCTTTGACGACTTTTTTGTACGTTTGAAGAGTTTGTCTGAGGAGATCGACGTCTGCAAGGCGCACAGCCGGGAATGTGAGGAAGCCTGGATCAAGCACGGGATCTTGACAGGTGTCAGGCACGAAGAGTTGATGCAGCGACTCATCCCCCTGGACGCTTCCTCCACACTCCAGGTGGTAGTGACTGAATGTCGGTCATACGAGGCCACTAAGTCCGCCACCTCTGCCTTATGGGCCCCACCTGCTGTGAGAGCTATCTCACAATACAAGAAGGATAAGAAGGCGGCCAACAACGCGAAGGCTGCCACACGTTCTTCCACGCCTCCGCCTAGTGCTTCCTGTGGCAGCTGTGGAAAGCAGCACAGCCCCAAGACTTGCCCGGCCGCCGACGCACTGTGTCGTGGATGTGACCGTAAGGGCCACTGGTCTAACACAGACAGGTGCCCTGCACGAGGCCACAAGTGTCAGGCCTGCGGTCGCTATGGACACTACGACAAGTGCTGCCGCCAACCCAAGCCCAAAAGCCCGAGACGAGGAGGACAGCAGCGCACTTCCCTCGGGGTGGTTCGCACGCAGCCCCCTCCAGATGGCCCACGCAGCCCCAAGCAGCAGCGGAGTCACATCAGGAGGGTGGAATCGACCACACGCCCCAGGGCTACCCCTTCCCCTACTATCCGCGTCGCCGTCACACACGGTGATGTGTCGGGTCACATCGAGGTGATACCGGACACCGGCGCCGATACTACGGTGATTGGGTTGAAGCACCTCCAGAAACTGGGCCTCACCAAACGCGGCCTGGGACCACCGCCGCAGCTGCAGTACTACAATGCGGACGGTTCCCAGATGCCGGACGCTGTGGGCTCCTTTCAGGCAGAGATCACCTACGGCGACAGGTCGTGTTACGGATGGATCGACGTGCGGCCTACTCTCGCTACACCCTTGTTGTCGTGGGAGCACTGCAAGGAGTTAGGCGTGGTGCCCAGAGACTTTCCCGAGCAGATCCCAGCTGCTCGGTACACCGCCAGCAGGGTGCTTGAGTTAACGAGCGACGCGCCTGGCACTGCCACACAGAGCTGCCCAGAACCCGCGTCCACTCCCACCCACACAGGACGCTCCCCTGCCCAGATCCTGTATGGTCACCCTCTCCGCTCTTGCGTTCCTACACACGCCAAGGCCTTTGTGAAGGACTGGCAGACCAGAGCCGAGAGCTGCTACCGCCGCGCCGCTTCACGTGCCCAGGACGCCAGGGCTCGGTATGACGACCGTGCCCGCCCTCTTCAGCCGCTGGAGATTGGTGCCCTTGTCCGCGTCCAGGACCCGACGACGACACGTTGGGACAAGGTGGGCATAGTGATGGGCGTCGGCCGGTCGCGGGACTACAAGGTCAGGATGCCGAGCGGCCGTGTCTGGTGGAGGAACCGCCGCTTCCTCCGGCCAGTCCCACCCCCTGCTGCTGGCCCCCTGACCGAGGACGAGTCACCTACACCTCACGAGGATCCGCCCCACAGTGCACCTCGACGCTCGGAGCGACTTAGGACTAAGAAGTCCGCTCAAGACAAAGACTATGAGCGTGAGGGGGGAGGGAGATGTAGGTTATGTATATAAGCTACTGTGCCGAGTAGCAACCCTGTACATAAGCTACTGTGCCGAGTAGCATTCATATATATATTATCACATGGCAACACTGCACGTGTTATGTGGCAACATTGCCCCGAGGCTGCCATATGGCAAGGCGCCTCAGTCTGACTGCGTGAGCTGTGCTTGGCACATGCTGGTCACCGCTTGTATTTCTCTCATCCACAATAAACGAACTCAGTGTTACTCAGTGTTTCCCTAGCCATCACTGCATTCTTCAGGGCACACTAGTAACCTTCATTTATCACGTACCTTTTTTAGCGTTAAACACTGTTTTCCACATTGACCATGTCTGGAAAATGTCCATCGCCTCCTCTGGGGTGCCTAAAGCTAAAAAGGCACGAAAAACAATCACAATGGACGTGAAATTAAATGTGATCACCCGCCTTCAGAGAGGAGAGCGTGTGTCGGAGGTTGGCCGGGTGCTTGGTTTAAGTGAGAGCACTGTTCATACCCTGTATGGTGCAGTATATGATGGTTCCCCTAACCTGTACCATTTACATGTATTCTTATGGGAAAATTATGTTAAATTTACGCGTTTTTTAATTAAGCGGTGATTTTCAAGAACGTAACCCTAGCGCAAAAACGAGAGGTGGGTGTAATTCAAAGATTGTAATCAAATATGTATACAGTTTGTCTACAGTTTATCTTGTACGTAAGTGTGATTCTATATGAATTGAAAATTATATACAGTAAAAGTCCAAAAATCCGGATGCCAAAAATCCGGACCACCCGAAAATCCGGACTTTTGGAAAACTAATTATTTATTTTTTATTTTTTATTTTTAGTGGGCTTTTGTGTGTATGTGCGCATGCGTGAGCGCCACAGCTGCACAGCGACAACAAGCGACCACGTGGTCTCCACTTTAAAACGAGCAATCAAACTGTGACAACATACCGTATATACTCATCTATAACCCCCCCCTCATTTATCTGTCGACCCTGATTTTTTGACCAAGAAATCGTTAATTTATGATATTCCTCGTTTATAGTTCGACCCACGTTTTTGAGGGTAAGCGAACAACAAAACCATCAGTAAAAACGCTCTACGTCCTATAAACTGAAACACGAGTGCCGAAGTCAAATTGTTTACCATTTATTATTACAACACTTTACACTGAAACGCGGGTAGTTTCAACAAAAATATTGTATATTTCCATTCAAGTATTTATTCAAGTCAATTAGGAGGGAATATTATTGTAATACAACAGTTTTTTAACTAAACCATTCGAAAAGCGATTACGGTAACATCTTTTGAACGAAAGAAAGCGAAAGTCATTGTTTTCGTCACGATTTTACCCCACTTTCCACTTTAATACGTACGTCATTTCAGCAAAAATATTACATTTCCGTGAATGTATTATATCAAGCACAGTATGAATAGAATATCATTGTAATATAACAGAATTTTAACCGAAAACTATTAAAAAAACGAGTAACATCTCAAGAACATCGGAAGCTTAGGTAAAGTCTTTTGTTTTCGACATGTATTTTATCCTATTTTACATTGAAATACATCACGTTTCAGCAAAACTACTATTTATTTCCGAGAATATATTCATTCAGGCGCAGTTTAGGTAAAATATACGTGTGATGTAATAGTTTTTTAACTGAAAACGATTCGAAAAACACGTACCCTCTAGCCCTGTTCAAGGAGACGACTGGGAGAAGCTGTGTGGTGCTGCAGACGATGACAAAGAAAATGATTTTGATGGATTTTAATGAAAATATTCAGAAATATGGTATCGTAGTATTTATTCAAGTCAATTAGGATAGAATATTATTGTAATACAGTACAACAGTTTTTTAACTAAGCCATTCGAAAAGTGATTACGGTAACATCTTTTGAACGAAAGAAAGCGAAAGTCATTGTTTTCGTCACGATTTGATCCCACTTTCCACTGTAATACGTACGTCATTTTAGCAAAAATATTACATTTCCGTGAATGCATTATATCAAGCACAGTATGAATAGAACAATATTTTGAGTCCTACTCTTTCCATTTACAGATTACTGTACAAGCCCATAATAATGGCTCCTAAAGTAGATAAACTTCGTTGTGTGAAGAGAAAGAAGAACACGTTGAAATTGAGTGATGAACTTGAAATAATTAAGAAACTAGTACGTGGTGTGAGCAATACTGTTCTAATGGAAACATACGACATTGGAAAGTCTACAATTTATGATATCAAAAAGGCAAAGAATAAAATTCTAGAATTCACAGCTTTTTCATTAAAACTGCTCGTTTTGATAAATGAAGCATGCTATATTTGCTAATGAATAAACTATCAAAATGTACCTGTTCATCTCTTCTTTATTCCTCCTTAAATTTTAATTTTAAAAGTACTGCCTGAGAATCCGGAAAATCCGAAAATCAGGACCGACCCAATCCCCAAGCAGTCCGGATTTTTGGACTTCTACTGTACATCAGGGATATTATGCCTTATTTTAGTTGTGCACTATGATATCAGAAATGTTGTCTTAATGTGTGCTAACTGAGCTTTTATGGTTTTTAATGTATTAATATGCAATATCTATGTTTCTATTGTTTTTATAATGTATATTTTTTCTTATTTAAAAAATTCCAAAACAACTGTACAAAATACAATGGTCCCTCGGTTAACGAGCACAATTCGTTCCAGAAGGTTGCTCGTTAACCGAAACCATTGTTTCAATGGGTTTATGAGTAATTGGTTCCAGCTCACCGAAAATTACATACAAACGAAAAATAAATGCATAAAATACACTTACTTTGAGGTGTGCATGTAGAAGGTGCCTGGTTCATGATGATGATGATGGGAATTAGAATGGGGGTGGAGGAGAAGGAAGAAGAGAAGGCATTGGGGTGGAAGAGAAGTCACCCCATGCCGCCATTTCACCCATAAAATTTTAGTTCTCTTGGTGTAATTCAAGATTATTTACTTTAGATCAACACTGCACTGCGCTATATATTATTAATATGTAAAATATATTTCAAAGCGACCAATAATTTGACTGTAAACACTGAAAAAAAGCGTTTATGTTGAAGAGTCTCAAACAAGATGTTTCTTCCTCTGAACCTGTAAACAAACTGACGCCAAGCTTGGTGTGTTGGGTGGCTGTTTGGCGTGCATAAAACTAGTTTCCTGTACTTTAATTATGTTCGATAATTGTTAAAATGACTAAAAAATTTAATATAAAACTTTTAAAATGATTGAGTAGTACAACCTTCTTGATATTTACTAAAATGGTAAGGAATTTAAGCACTAGAACCGATTACTGTATTGGCGGACTAATACGACAGCTAATGAGCAAGCGAAAACATGTTGAGGGGCGCTCGTAAGGAATTCGTTAATCGAGGGATTACTCGTTAACCGAAGTGAAGAATCTTATGGAAGGTAATTCGTTAACCGAGGCGCTCGTTAAATGAGGGATCACTGTAAGGCCAAATTGCAATTATGGCGATGTTATTTCCCTGTGTGTAAAAAAAGTCGCTATCGCGTTGTACAATTTTGAACCCTTTGCCACAGGTTTTTGGTCAGGCTGTATCAAGAAAGAAATAGCATTTTGACTTGCTCATATAATATACATTTCGAAAACACCATCAAATCTTTTGGCCTCAGAAGGGCGATTAACCCCCCCCCCAGCTCTTGCTCTATACATGGTATGAACAATGCAGTCACGGATGCTTGACCTATGATGACAGTGAGTCAAGCATTAAGCTGGGTGTGTTCTGTATTTTTTTTTAAATACAGTATAGTCTGGGTTTACGCGGATATTTAATACGTTATTGGCCATTTACGCGGCACCTGCCCAGGCGCGATAATTATTATTTACGCGGTAAATGCCATCATATACGTGGCAAGCAGCGGGCAAGGTGCTGACGTCAGACTCGTACCGATGACGTTGCGGACTGTGATTGGGCCACGTATCCTTAACACCCACGCACCCCCTCTGCCGCGTGCTGTGATTGGTCTATTTAACCTTGCTTTGCCCTGCCACCAGGGCTGATGACTTTGGCCGCACCAGTCTCATTGTCCCCGCGTATACTCACTCATGCCCAGGAACCTGTTTTGTTTTATTGTTTCTACACAATGGCTTCTGCTGGACCCCCACTACCCCTGAGAAACCTTGAACTACCTGGCCCAAGCCGCCCCAAGCCCAAGAAGGTGCGACGCGCCTTAAGCTATGAGGTTAAGTACAAGTTCGTTCAGGAGTTAGAGAAAGGCACAAGGCAGGTGGATCTGGCCAGACAAAATGGAGTGAATGAATCGACGATCCGCACGATCAAGAAGGATGCCGGCAAAATCAATGAACACATGAACATTACCAAGTCTGTAGGTGCCTCGCTGGTGAAATATTGCCACAATAAGGTGCTGCTGAAGACCGAGGGTTTGTTGGTAAGCTATATTATTCGACAGTCAAGAAGGAACATGGTGGTCGACACTCAGGCAGTGCAGGACTACGCCTGAGAACTCTACAAATCAGTGGCAATAAAACTGGGAGCTGCAGAGCCCAAGCCCTTCACTGCTTCCGCTGGGTGGCTGCAAGGTTTTAAACTACGCAACAAGATCACGAATATTGAGATAGTCGGAGAAGGAGCAAGTGCCGACCGGGCTGCTGCCATGAATTTTCCCCCACTTTTACAGAAAATTATGGAGGAAGGTCAGTACACCGACGACCAAGTGTTCAATATGGATGAATCAGGGTTGTACTGGAAGAAATTGCCATCCAAGACCTTTGTAGTCAAGTCTGCGAGCAAGTGTCGGGGGCACAAAATGCAGGAGCGCATCACCGTACTGTTCACCACCAATGCCTCCGGCACTGCTAAGCTGAAGTTGTCTGTGATCCACAAAGCCCGCAAGCCGCATGCCTACAAGAATATGGACATGAGCAAGTTAAATGTCCACTGGCTAACCTCAGGGAAGGCGTAGGTGCTCTCTGGTCTGTCCCTCTCCTGGTTTGACAACTGTCTCGTTCCTGATGTCCAGAAATTCTGCATGCAAAATAATGTGCCATTCAACATTTTGTTGCTCCTCAACAACGCACCTGGACACTCGCCCCTATTGCTGGGTCGTCACCCCAACGTAAAAGTGATCTTCCTTCCCGCTAACACTATGTCGTTAATCCCATGGATCAGGAGTTGATTTGCAACGTGAAGGCTGCTTTCTCCACCAAGAAGTTTCGGCACCTGAACGACTTCACCAACACCAAGGATGAATTGCAAAACCTAGAGAGTGGCACCGATAGCGAGGATCATGAACAAGATTTGGCTGACCATGAAGTGCGAGTCAAGCAGTTCTGGAAACTGTTTAACGTCAAGAAAGCTGTTGATTTCTTGGTGAAGGCATGGGGGCAGCTATCTGTGGCAATGATTCGTCAGGTTTGGTGTCATGTGTTGGAGGGTATCCCAGGTGGGAGGCAGAGGCAAGCGGTGGCTGGCGAGGCTCAATCTGTTGCTGTGGCATTGGAGAATGCAAGAGAGGCTGCACAAAGTGTTAGAGCTGCAGGCTTCTCCGAGACCACCAACGAGGACATCCTGGAGGTAATCAGGCAACCTAAGGTGACTGCAGAGACGAGATGTTGCAAGATGATGACGTCAGTGAGCAGCCAGGTGTCACAGAAGAACAAGAGCAGAAACTAACACATGCTGATGTGAAGGAAATCATCGAGGCTGCTCAGAGATTGAAGCTCCTCCTTGCCAAAGACCCAGTCAATCATCGCTACGAAGTGTCAAATAACCTTCAGTCGCAATCCATGGAGCCCTATGTTAAGCTGTATCACGACCACATCAATGCTAGCCGTCAACAAAACATCACCGAGTTCTTCACCCACCACAGCCAGCCCAAGTCAGTGATAGTGAGGATATGGACTTTGAGGGGTTTGACAAGGAGGCCCTGCTAGCCTCTGTGGTGGATAGAGATACAGGTGAGGGCCAATAATCTGCCCTCTGCCATCTCTTCTACTAAAGTAAGTGTTAAAAAACCTAATATTATTGATATTTCTCTTAAATATTAATTGTGTGTGCACACCATCATAAAATTAAGATGTTATTTTTCCTACAATGTACAGGGAGTTCTGCTATAACGCGTGTTTTGATAACGCGAATTTGCTCTAACGCGATTTATGAATTCGGAACAATATTTGTATAACGCGAACGCTTGTTTGCTATAACGCGATTTTTGCTTACTATTTCTCCAATTTTGTGGTATTAACTGTGAATATGGTAAAGAAGAATATCTCCAAAAGGCGCTCTGATGATAGAATTCCCGGTGATTATCGTAAAAGAAAGGATATAACACTTGAAGAGAAGCTCAATGTTATCAACCTCAAAATCACCCTTCTCCCCCATCAAGTTACATTCATATTTTTTCAAGGTAAAGTGTTAAATTTACTGTATGATTTCATTATTAGATATGAATGTAACATTTATTTAGACTGTGCTATCCTTTGTGTTAGGCTAAATACTAAATTTTTTCGATTTCGAGTAATCTGCACCTAACCCTATTTTCTCCATAAGCCCTGTTATTTCTATTACGCGATTTTCTATAACACGATATTTTACAAGAACACAATTATCGCGTTATAGCAGAACTACCTGTACATATTGTGTCGGCAATAGCCCAAAAAAGGGTAGTCTGGCGGTCAGCCAAGTCTCTATTTCAATTAATCCCATATGTTTTGTCAATTTATTTATGCGTTTCACTTTATACGCGGACCTCCATGGGTTTAATTAGGCGCATAAACCCAGACTATACTGTACTCCATTGATTTGATTTTTTTTTTTTGCTGGCACAATACCCTCAGGAAAATACAAAAGTACAGTAATAGAAATGGGTTTAACAGTGCTAAAAGGAAAGCCAACTTGACTCCTGCTGTCCGAGTCCGACCTCCATCTAAAAGACAATGGCGAGGGTCACTCATCCGAGCCCTTTGAACACGACCTCCTGCCTGATATTGTTGTCACCCCTGCTGTTGGTTCGTCTCCTTCTTCCTGGCTGGATTTTCAACCTGAAGTGATTGCCCTCGGTGGACCGCTCCCGAAATTCCACATGAACCCTGTTATTCTCTGCAAATACCACCTCTTCAGGGTCGCCCACTGGTCCCCAGGTAGGGTCGTCCTCTACACTGATGGCTCTGTTGACCCCGCTACAGGTCGGGCCGGGGCTGGTGTCTACATCTCCCATCCTGATGCCTCTGAGCCTATCAAACTTTCTCTCAGAGTTTCTGACGGGGCATCCTCCACTCAGGCTGAACTGATAGCCCTCCTTGCTGCCCTTCTCGCTGAGGAAGAAGCAGATGGTTTCTGCCCCTTGCTTATCTGCTGTGATTCCAGGTCTGCTCTCGACGGGATTGCATTTGGATCAGGGGAAAATAAGGACCTCATCCTCTGAATACGAGGGTTAGCATCCACACTTCAGGATGCAGGCCGTCCTGTGACATTCCTATGGATACCCAGTCATGTCGGTATCTTGGGGAATGAGGCAGCAGATGGCCTTGCCAAGACTGGCTGCAACAAGGCCACACCCGACTATGTTGTTCCTTGAACACTTTTACAGCTTAGGACCCAAATTCGCCACAAACAGAGAGAAGCCCGGGAAGCAGCCATCCCCCTGGACTCCCCACCCACCTGGTACGATGTCCTCCGTATGACTTTGCTTGGGAGATTGGTATCCCCGCATCCCCTGAGCAACGTTCTTGTGCATTATGCAGAAGACCCGACAGCAGCACCCTTATCCACTACCTCCTGAGATGTCCCCACACACAACGCTTCCGTGACGCCAGCTGGACCACCACTCCACGACCCCCTGACGGAGACACGATGATCCTCCCCATACTGGCCAGATACTATGTAAATAATATTGATAATGTGTTAAAGGAATATCCCTCCTTCCTTAGGCTTTAGTAAGCCCCTTTATAATATTTATACTGTATATACTTGTGACACTTTGCCAGATGCTTCTGGTGTTATTGTACAGGGGTACCTAGTGACAGCACTAGGATCCCGCTTCCTCTATCAAGGAATAAACTAGTGAAATTAAAAAATTAAATGTAGTGTACACTGTACAGTGGTCCCTCGGTTAACGAACGCCTCGGTTAACGAAATTTCAGTTAACGAATCACCTTCCATAAGAATCTTCATTTCGGTTAACAAAAAAAAATTCGGTTTATGAAATTCTTACTAAAATGTTTCGACATGCTTTGGCTTGCTCACCAGCTGGAAGATTAGTCCGCCAATACAGAAATCAGTTCTAGGGCTTACATTTGTTAAAATTGGAGTAAATATCAAGAAGGTTGTACTATTCAATAATTTTCCAAGTTTTATCTTACAATTTTTAGTAATTTTAACACTTATTTAATAATTGCAGTACAGGGAACTAGTTTTTGGTGCGCCCATCAGCCACTTCACTCATCCACCAAGGCCTCAGCTTGTATCTCTGTTCAGTGGAGGAAAGATCTTGCTTGTGGGTCTTTCGAACACAGAGTATTTTTACGTTTTTACAGTACAATTATTGGTCATTCTGAAATTTATTTAACACATTCACAATATATAGTGCAGTGCAGTGTTGATTTAAAGAAAATAATCTTGAATTACACCAAGTGAACTTAAAATTTTATGGGTGAAATGACGGCATCAAGCATGGGGTGATTTCTCTTCCACCCCCACTTCCTTCTCTTCTCTCTTCTCCTCCACCCCCACTTCTAATTCCCATCATCATCATCATGAACCAGGAGCCTTCTACATATACAACTCAAAGTAAGTGTACTTTATTGCATTTTTTTTTTTTTTACTTTGTATGTAATTTTTGGTGAGTTGGAACAAATTACCCAAAATCCCATTGAAACAATGGTTTCGGTTAACGAACGACCTTCTGGAACGAATTGTGGTCGTTAACCGAGGGACCACTATATAATGTAAAAAAAAATCTTCAACAATGTGATTTCACTGTCGGTTGGCTTAAAGCCACTAGAGGAAAAAGTATGAACACAATGAAGCTCAAATTTTTGTACGCCAGCCACCACCAGCTAGCCAGTTTGTTGTGTTCCTGTCTATCCCCTGCATTTTCTCATTTTCCTTCTTACTTCTTTTTATTATTTTGCCACAACTTGTTTGAGATCATAACAAGTTTCCCTCATGTTTGTCACTACATCTGTTCTAACAGGTCCAATCACTTCTGTCTTAACACACCATTTAAGCATTCCTGACTGATTTAAATATGCTGATGTATTTCCTTTATTTCAGCTAACATTATTTTAGGCTTATATGTTGTTAGCATCTTTCTTCTATCTTATGAAGCCAACACCTGTTGTACCCACTTTGTCTATGCTTTATCACCAGCAGTATACTACAGTACTATTACACTCTGGAATTACTGCAGGAGATAGAGTTTTCTTGTTTACACCATCCTATATCTATAAAACAAAAACAATAATAATAATTATCCTTGGCTAAATTACTGTCATACATTAAACAGGTGGTTTTGGATCTACAGTGATTTTGACATTGCTAAACCATCTAACTAATGTTCCACACATTCCATACCACAATATTCACTAAAACCTGCTTTTACAATCTAAACAAGACAAAACACTTGAAATAAAAACAATTAAAATCATAAGTTTTGCTAAAATCACAGGACATACCTGGGATGTCAGGTCACTGGTTGGCACAACTAGTCTAGTCACTGATGAGGTAAGGAATTTCACAGAAAACATCAACTACTTACCTTGGAGGCAAACTGCTATCTAGTAAAATGAACAGTATATCGATAATTTTGTAGGCCAAAACATGATATACTGCACGGTACTTGACCCTGTGATGTAGCAGTGATGACGACGAAAAGAGAAAATGAGAATTACCATTTCCTTTATACAGTACTGCTTATAGACATGCTACTTTAGATGATGGAAAACACTCCAACAAACCTTGTGTATGAGCCCAGGTAAAACATGTCCATCTTCCAGGTTGAAGTTGTCATGGGGTCCATACACATTAGTAGGAATCACGGAGGTAAAATTACAACCATACTGAGTATGATAAGCCTGATTCATAACATCAATCATCCGCTTTGCCATACTGTAGCCAAAGTTGGAGTGGTGTGGAGGGCCATTGTGGATCTGAGTTAAAAAAGATATCAGAAATTGGAAATGCAATTCCCAGAAGTGACCATATGCTAAACTTTACTTTATAAAAATTTCCATCACAATATCAATATCCTACCATGAATAACACTTCTCTTCCTTCATCTTTATTACAGGGCAGGTAAAAAAAATCACTAGGAAACTGTCATTTTAATTTTTCTGGGACTTAACATGCTGCTACTGTACACTGTCTCTAGCATCTGAGTCAAGTCCTAATTATAGACCCAACAACAAATGCTCACCTCCCAGTGAGATCCTCCAATGAGGCAACCTCACTGGGAGGCGACTTTACTATTCAACGATGATATGAACACAAAGAAAACCACTCTCCAAGCTCTTTCACTTAGCCCCTTGTATACAGGGTCCCCCTCTGAGCTGAATACAATCATCTGGCATTAACCAAATAAAATATTAAAAGTGGCATCCCAGTCGTGAAGGGGTTAAAGACATGGTACGAATAATTCAAATAAAAATAATATTTACGTCTGCCGATATGAACAAGGGGTTAAACTTGAAATTTACAGTACAGTAATATCTCCCGTTAGCAGGGCCGGGTTAAGACTTTCGTAGGCCTTAGGCACCTCCAAGATATGGGGCCCCATTTGACAGCATATTCACTAATAACACAAGCAGTTCACAGTATGTCTGCAAGAAGTGATGCAGTGTCAGCCCTATTCTTGAACTACTCAGAGATTAGCCAGAGTATGATCAATGTTGCAGAATTTACTGGGCAACCTCCTTCAGCTGCTCATGAAGCTAAATCCCTTGTCAAGAAACTTGATGCATTTGAGACTGCACTAATTTGTACTATTTGGAATGATTTGCTTAAAAAAATTAACATAGTCAATAAAGCTATTCAAGAGCCTGGAATTGAATTGGGCACAGTTGTAAAGATGTATGACAGTCTTCTGGCATATTTTTCTGAAATCCGTGATAAATTTGAGTTTTGAAAAACGCCAAGGGAATTCTATAAAAGTGACTACAAAGAGGAGATGCAGGCTGAACGCAAACGTATGAGGAAACAGGTTTTTGATGAAGGAGCCAGGGATGACACAGTCTCAACCAAGACTGCAAGTGACAGATTTCGAACACAGACATTTTATCCTATTGTAGACAAGCTCATTGTTCAGATGGGTAGACGCCAAGAAGCATATTCAGTGTTGTGTGACAGATTTGGTTTCCTGGTTGACAAATCACTGTCCCAGGATAAAGTGATCCTGAAAGCCAGAAATCTAGTGAAGACATATTCCAATGATTTGGAAGAATGTTTTGCTGATGAGTTTTTGCTATTCTCAAATATGTACCCGGAGGAGAAAACCGTGAATGGAATGCTGAAACAACTAATCAACTGTGGATTAATAACCAGTTTTCCTAATGTCCACATTGCATTTCGAATTTATCTTTCACTGTTTGCAACCAGTTGTGAAAGCGAGCGGTCCTTTTCCAAACTAAAAAGAATTAAAAACTGTTTAAGATCCACTATGGGCCAAGAGCGGCTCTCTTCTCTTTCCCTACTTTCAATTGAAAATGAACTACTTCGAAAGATAGACACTAATGACATAATAAAACAATTTGCACTGCAAAAAAGCCGTAAAGTTTTGATCAAATAAATATCTTAACTTAAAATCTGTGTCAATTTTCCGAAGCAGTTGCTTTGGCATATTGAGTATGTTCTAAACATTTCCTAATGATTACGTTGTAACTTGTATAGGATATTTCAGAAACAAAAGTATGTATTAGACAACTGAAAAAAAATAAAAATTTTGTGTACTCTTTGAAACAACTTTCTTCTACTATTTTGCTTTCATCTATGGCCAGAATATGCCTAAATAGAATAGTATAGAAAATAATCAAGTAACATAAATAGATACTAAAAGGATTAAGTAATAAATAAATGGAAAAAAAGTACCTCAGTATCAATTTAATAATAACCTGTAGAAAAAGGGGAAGAAAAGTTCTCGTTTTATTTTTCGTAGGCCCCCAATATCTCGTAGGCCCTTGACACTGTGCCTACTGTGCCTAATGGATAATCCGGGCCTGCCCGTTAGCCGGAATCCCTCAAACCCGGAGCTCTCCGATAGCCGAAATTGAAATGTTCTCTGAAAATCGTTCCCAAAGCCGGAATTTTCCGGAAAATTCCGTCTTTGGGAATGATTTCCCGTGGAGGCACATTTTCCCAAAAAATTCTGAGAAAATTTTCCAGATACCTGGAAAATTCCGGGGATGGAAGAGGTTTTCTGGCTTTGAGAGAGTCATCTCGTTACCCAGAAGTGCTCTGCACCAAGTGTTCCAGCTAACGGAGATATCACTGAAGTAATATCTCCGTTAGCTGGAATCCCTCAAACCCGGAACTCTCCGATAGCTGGAATTGAAATTTTCAGAGGAGCACAATTTCCGGGAAATTTTGATAAAATTTCCCGACACCTGGGAAATTCCGAGAAAATTTTCCCAATACCCGGAAAATTCCGGGGATGGAGGAGTTTTTCCAGGTTTGAGAGATGGAAATTGGGCGAATTTTCTGGAAATTCCAAGAAAATTTTCCTGTTACCCGGAAAATAACGGGGATGAGGGATATTTTTCCGGGTTCGAGAGATGATGTACAGGAAAGCCTCCAATAACAACGTTTCTATTAACGATGATTCATATTAAAGACCCTGGTTAATTTAGGACCCAATTCAATTTACGCCATTATTTTCTTCGTATTTACTACAAAAATATAATAAAAAATAAAAAAAATATAAATTTTCATATAAATAATAACTAAATCCCGATATGTTTTATACAAAACAAAAACACGCCTTGCGCACAGAGGCTGCCAGGCTTGTATAAACAGTCACAGCTGACGGGCCTTTGGTTTTCACGCATCTGAACAGGAACAGGAGAAAAACTTTCTCAGGTTTCTCTCAGCATTTTTGTGTCCTTATTCAACAAGAGCAAGATAGCAAGTGGTGGTATTGATGGTTCAAAAGCAAAAAGAAAGTTTCTAAGCTTAGCTGAGAAACAAGATGTGTTAAAATGATATGAAAAAGGTGAGAGGTCTGTGGATATTATATGGAGCAAGCAATGAACATATTTTCTGAAGTGGATCCATTAACAGAATGAAGCAGTAAAATTAACAGAGACTTGAAAAATGCAAATGACCTCTACATAAAGATGTATAATGAGAAAAGAAAGCAGCTCTGCAGGGTTCTTTAGACAGCTTTATTATTCGAAGGCCTAAACCATCAACTTCAGCTACACCATCAAATTCAGCATCATAAGCAGCTTCAACATCAACTTCAGGTTCAGTAACAGTTTCAGCAACAGCTATGACAGCTTTATGGAAAGCTACAGCTTCAGCCCTAGTTGAACCTGATGACTTCGTCATCTGAGTAAAAACTCGCACAATATTCATTGGCTGTCCTTATGTTTTAGACTTTAAGAATTTTTGTTTTACATTCGTAAGTATTATTTAAAACATATATGAACAGTAAATAAGAGTTGCTTTCATATTCTTATGTAGAGAAAGGACGGTATGTTTACACAGGGATGCATTTACATATGTTGGCATAGCACAGTCTCGCATTTTTCTTTACACTTAGTGGTTAGCTACTTCAATTGTTCCATTTATTAACATTAAATAACATAAATTAAAACGCATATATTAATTTTTTTTTACATTTATTTAATACAGCTACAACTAGGGTCATATTTTCTTCATTTTACTATGTAGAACAATCGTCCTGGCTGTAAACACTAACGAAAACAATGGCGTCCCATCTCCTCTTGTGTGTCCATATTATTATTCATTTATATTGTATAAGGTGCATTCATAAACATTATTCAAAGAATATGGTTTGCATTTTCATAAATTTTATTGTTTGGGGGGAAAAGAGGGTAAAAAGCCACACAAAAGATACGAAAAGGTCACACTTGGGAACGCATCTCATTATTACAGGTTGACAATCCCTTATCCGAAATCCTTGGGACCAGATGCATTTCGGTTTTCGGAATTTTTCGGATTTCAGAATGGTAAGTTTTTACTGGGATCAGTCACTGACCCACATTGGGGCCTGGGAGCTAAAATATAATAATAATAATAATTATAATAATAATAATAATAATAATTCATAGGTCGTGTTTCTCACTTTTGATGTTTTTTTCATTCTTGTATTTCTTTATTATTATTATTATTATTATTATTATTATTATTATTATTATTATTATTATTATTATCATTATCATTCTTATTTTATTTTTGTGTATTTTTTATTAAAAATTTTATTTACTATGAATAATTATTATTACAGTATTATCATTATTATTATTATTATTATAATTATTATTACTATTACATTTTCACCCCCCAGGCCCCGATGTGGGTCAGCGACCTGTGCGGATAGGCCTAAAAAAAAAAAAAAAAAAAAAATTCTCCACCAAAAAACTTTCGGTTTTCAGAGCTTTTCGGTTTTCGGAATTTCGGATATAGGGTTGTCAACCTGTATTGCTTTATTTTAATGGTAATTAATGATTCACTTTACACTGCAATATTGGAGGTCATATTACTGTCGTTATTCTAGGTTTTACTGTAATGGGCAATTTTTTGAACTTCCTAGAACATTTTTCCGTTACCCGAAAAATTCCAGGGATGAGGGATTTTTTTCCGGCTTTGAGAGAGTCGTCTCGTTTCCCCTGAAATCTCTCATTCCCAGAAGTGCTCTGCACCAATTGTTCCGGCTAATGGGGATATCACTGTTTACCACTAAAATCAGGATACGGAATGTAAATTCTCCCTTACGAAATTTTACCCAAAATATATAGAATTTTAAATTACTAAATGCCCCCAAAAATAATAATAATAATTATTTTAACCTTTCAGTGTGCAAAGTGACTGTAGCTGATTTTAAAATTATTTTGCTACACCGCAAAATTCTACTGCAGTCAATGGCGACATAATTTTTTTTATTCCCTGCTTAAATCAACAATATTACAAGAGTTTGAATGTACAGTAAGATCTTGTATTTCACGAGTAATATAAACTGGAAAAATTGAGCCAAATTGAAATTGTGCCAAATGCAAATACATAAACTAATGGGAAAATAACAATATAGACTGGCCACTCTACATCAACCTCTGATTTTCCCATTTATAACCTCCAAATGATACAAATTCTGCCTTTTTTGTGCTTTCCAGAAACTAGTTTTTAGGCCTTCCTCAAGTAATTTAATCGCACGCTGCTTATCCTGCATCAAGTACTTGGCAAACTTAACTCCCTTTGATAGTCCAGCTTCTCCTTTTCTTTATTTGACCTCTTAGGTGTGTCTGTCCCACCCCACCAGCACCAGTAGGACCCCCAGTAGAGGTAGAGGCCATTATCTTGACTCGACAGGTGGTAGCACCACCTAAAAAGCACACAATAACTGCCTGGGCGGTCGCTAGGAGGGCGCGGGCTACAACGCGATAATTGTGTTCTTGCAAACCTCTTTTACGTTCACCACCAGCAATTCGATCACCAGAACGCTTCTTGGAAACAATGACAGAAACCGCGCGATTCAACTGATCACGTGATGTAAACAGAGAGCGCTGGTGTAAACCATTATTAGTCCTCACTGCGAAACATTCTTTTTACTTATTCTTTTCATACAGTATTTATGGGTAACAGCTAAATTTGCAAAAAAAATAAATAAATAAATAACAATTTACAGAGTACCTCTTAAAAAACACTTCACAAACAAAAGGCATGAATCAATTGAACATGTGATGTCGAACATGAACTGTAAACATTGCATAACCCCGCGCCACGCTTAAAACGTTGAGGATGGAATCAAAACATTGAGGATGGAATCGCACTATAGCCAACATTCGTATGCAAAAGCTCGTGTTTTACAAACAGCGTTCCCCTAATCATCATACTAAAGTGCTCGCCAAATTCAAAAACGCGAAATGAAATCGTGCGAAATATGAGATCTTACTGTATTGCCAGCCCTAAGTTGTGCTCCATATTTCAGCAAAAGACAACCACAACTTACAAATGCAGACTCGCAGACAATGCCCGACGCCAGAACTATGCTATAGTAGAACGTTGATTTATAGTGATTCAATTTAAGATTATCGATTTAAAGGGACAGCCACAATTATGGACAATGTTTTAATTTAAAGCGAATCTTTCCTATTTTGCACGAGTCAATCTGGTGCATCATATTTTAAATTTCGCACCCAATGTTTCTCTGGGCACGCTACACTGTCCTAAGGGCAAAGCTGTACTGTAAATGTACTCAAAATAATGTACTAAAGGATTACTAAAATTTTTGTCTTGTGCAAACTATAGCATATTTATATTCAAATTAATCACTATCTTATAAGAATTCCAGCAATGTAAATATATTCTCCCCGGTCACTTCTGTGACATTTTATAAACCAAAAACAAAAACTCAATCAACTGACAGTCTCTAACATATCTCAGGGACCAGATATGGTGATAGTGCTCCAAACGGGGGAGCAGTTCACTCGTAAGGAGCCTTATGAGGTTCCATTCTCGGTCCAGTACTGTTTTTGTTGTACATAAACGACATAGTCCACGCCAGCTCACTCATAAAATACAACTTATTTGCAGACGATAGTAATCTCTATGCCAGCAACTCAGACCTCCATTCCTTGATGAGAACTATGAACACTGAATTAACTAAAGTCAGGAGCTGGGTAATACATAATAAACTGACCTTAAACCTTGAGAAAACCCACTACACGATCTTTCACAGAAGGAAAAACTTACCCCCAGACTTGGACCCCCTGTACCTTGGTATAATACAGTCCTCAAACGCGAACAAAATACTAAATTCCTCGGAGTTATTGTTGATGAGACACTTAACTGGAGAAACCACATACAAGCCATTTACACAGTAAAGTCAATAAACAGTGCGGTACAAGTTGACAACCCTTTATCCGAAATTCCGAAAACCGAAAAGCTCTGAAAACCGAAAAAAAAAAATTTTGTGAGGCAATTTTTTTTTTTTTTTTTTTTTTAACAGGGATTATCCCATCCGGGCATAGATCACTGACCCATATCGGAGCCTGGGGGGCGAAAATGTAATAGTAATAATAATAATTATTCATAGTAAATAAAATTTTGAATAAAAAATACATCAAAATAAAATAATAATGATAACAATAATAATAATAATAATAAAAAAAAAAAATTAATAATAATAATAATAACAACAATACTGTAATAATAAAATAATAATAATAAAGAAATACAGGAATGAAAAAAAAGATCAAAAGTGAGATACACGACCTAGACCTATGAATTATTATTATTATTATAATTTTTATTCTATTTTCGCCCCCCAGGCCCCAATGTGGGTCAGTGACTTGTGCCCGGATGAGCTAAAAAAAAAAAAACATTCTGAAAACTGAAAAATTCCAAAATCCGAAATGCCTCTGACCCCAAGGATTTCAGATAAGGTATTGTCAACCTGTATCATGTATCACACCCGACAGTCACTCACTCTCACAGCACTGAAAGAAATCTATCATGGTCTTGTCTACCAACACCTGATACATTGTAACACACTATGGGGGGCCTCTGGCTCTTCAAAAACACAATCTCTGGTTACTGCACAAAAGAGAGTTGTACGGACAATGACCTACTTGAAAAAACAGATCGCACAAACGAGAAATTTACTATCTTGAAAATTTTAAAATTCGAAGATATTAACACCTACTGCTGTGCCCTCTTTATTTACAAATCTATCAATCACTTGTTTGACAATAATTATTTCCAGTTCCAGAATAATAAGAGATATGCGCTCCTCTCAGTCCCAGACCTCCATAAAATATCACGGTGTGAAGGTGTGGAACAACTTACCCCCACCCATCCGAGCAAAGACTACGCTTCCTTCCTTCCTTTAAATCATCTCTTAAAAAATATCTATTGTCGTAAGTATTAATATTTTTTGTAACACTTACTATATTTACAGTACAGTACCTGTTTTTATTGTACCATCAAAACCGTTTTATCGGAAATTATCATGTAAATACATAAGTAATTAACACTGCAATAAACATATTTGCCAACTAGTCATAATCCTGACAGCTCTGTCCTCTTGTTCAACCTTATTACTGTACAACCCATGTTGTACTGCTCCCCCATTCTACTTATGTTTTCAATTCCACTGAAATTTATGTATACAGTGGTCCCTTGGATAACGAACTCAATTCGCTCCAGAGGGTCGTTCGTTAACCGAAAATTTCGTTAACTGAAACCATTGTTTCAATGGGATATTGGGTAATTGGTTCCAGCTCACAGAAAAGTATATACAAAGTAAAGCCAAAAATGCAAAGTCAGAAACACTCCTAAAATTCCCCTAAATCGCCCTTAAATCACTATATATAACGTACATATACACTAGAACTCTTAAATCACTACTGTAATGTGATACAGGTGATTAATTTTATCTCTTGTGCAAAATATATGACATTTATATTCAAATTATTTGCTGTCTTGCAACGATTCCAGCAATGCAAATTATATTCTCCTAACTTTAATCTGAGATATTATATAAGATAAACACTTTAAAGCCTAATGAAAACATGAAACTTTTGTCTGGGAAGGCAGGGGTAGGGAGGGAGGGAGGGAGGGAGGAGGAGGAGGAGGCAGTGGGGAGAATTGGAGGGCGGAGGTGAGGTGTATTTTGATTGACGAATAGTGCATCTGGTGAAGTGTAATTTGTTTGTTGCGTGTTTGTTTTACTGTAAATTCATAAGTGGGCAGAACATAGTTTACATTGCTTAAATCTCTTATAAGATAGTGGAAGATTAATTTGAATATAAACAAGCTAAAATTTGCATTAGACCTAAATTTTGTCCTAATTTAAATTTATTAAGAGAGCAAGAAATTTTGTATCTTGTACCAAAATATATGACGTTTATATTCAAATTGTTAGCTGTCTTTGCAAGCGATTCAACAATACGGTATACCTACTTTTAATCCTGAATATTATATATGATTAAAACTACAAAGTAGTGCTTTCCCCAAACATTTCTCGTGGAGTGGGGGAGTGGGGAGGAAGGCAGGAGCGTGGGAAGGGGGGAGTTGAGTTGTACTTTGACAGTTAGGGGGAAAGTCTGGTAAAGTATTTAATTTATTTATTTATGTTGTTGCTCATAAAATTGTAGATAAATAACCGGCCAGAATATAATTTACATTGCTGGAATTATTATAAGATAGTGATTAATTTGAATACAAACAAGCTATAATTTGCATTAGACACAAATTTTAGATCTAATTTAAGAATTTTATTAGAGAGAAAAATTTTATCTTTTGTGCAAAATATATGATGTTTATATTCAAATTGTTCGCTGTCTTGCAACGATTCCAGCAACACAAATTATATTCTCCTAACTTTAGACCTGAGATATTATATATGATTAAAACTGTAAGCCTAGTGCTTTCCCCCAAACGTTTCTTGGGAAGTTGGGGGGGAAGGAGGGAGGGGTGACAGTGACATGTTTGACAGTTGGCGCCTGTGGTGTGAAGTATTTAATCATTAATTTATGTCCTTTAGATTGAGTTTTTGTTTTTTGCTTATAAAATTTCATAGAAGTGACTGGGGTGAATTTAATTTGCATTGCTGGAATTCTTATAATATAGTGATTAATTTGAATGTAAACATGCCATAGTTTGCACTAGACAAAAATTTTAGTTACCGTATATCTCGGCCTATAAGGAATCGGGGTGCATAAGACGGCCCCCCCAAATTTCCATTTAAAAAGTAGCTTTTGAGCTCTATTCGCTGTATAAGACCAGTACCCCAAATGTGACCCTTACCCACTGACTCAGTAGTCCTTTACCAACCATCCTTGGTTTTTTAAAATAAGGCCAATTCACTTCAAGTAATGTCATCAAATGTTACCCGCTGGTGTAGTGTAAACACTAGTGACGTCACTGAAGCGTCTGCTATTTACCGGTAACTGGAACTAATGTCGGTGTCGAGTAAAATTTTTCCATTTACTTGAAATGGATTTACTGATTTATTTGTTTATTTATTTATTTATTTATAATATACTGTAACATATTAAACACACTGCAAGTATTTTCTTTAATTTATATGCTTGCTTCGCACGAGACGATCGGTGGTGAGAGTGTTCCCTCGTCTCGGTGGTGGGACTGTGTTCCCACTGTTTATACAACAGCTACTACCGTATTCTAATTGTGGTGTTTCATTAGGATTTGAGTGAAAAAGATTACGGTACTTACCATATATATATATATATATATATATATATATATATATATATAGAGTATATATATATATATATATATATATATATATATATATATATATATATATATATATATATATATATATATATATATATATATACATGCATATATACATACACACACACACACAGTCAACCCTCACTTTACGCGGTCCCACATTCCGCGTTTCCATGTTTACGTGGTGCCCTGCCAGAACCCAGGATGCTCACATTCCGCGGTGGGTGTACCCCTTTACACGGGTGAAGTATAATTTTTTTATTTAGCTCATAAAATTCATACAAATTATCCGGCCAGAATATAATTTACATTGCTGGAATTCTTACAATTTGTTGATCTGTTTTGAATAAACATCTATTAGATTTTGCATGAACATACAAATTTTTAGATATAATGTTTTACTCTGGTGTAAATATATTTATCTTTTGTGCAAAATATATGACATTTATACAGTGACCCTCGTTTAACGAACACCTCGGGATTAGCGTAATTTCGATTAACGAACTGCAGCTATAAGGATCTTCAATTCGGTTAGAAAAAAAAATTGAGTTGTAAGTTCTTCTACGAACCGACCACTCAACATGTTTTTAAACACTGACCGGGCAACCAGCTTTAATGTCGTCCGTAATACATTAATCGGTTCTAGGGCTTAAATTCCTTACTATTTTAGTAAATATCAAGAAGTTTATACTATTCAATAATTTTAAAAGTTTAATATTCAATTTTTAGTCATTTTAACAATTATTGAACATAATTGAAGGTAAAGTGACTAGTTTAATGCATGGCATCCAGCCTCTTAACACAGCAAACAGGAGTTAGTCTCTCTCTGTTTTCACTGGAGGTAACATCTTGCTTGAGACTCTCTTCAACTAAACGCTTTTTTTCTGTGTTTCCAAGCAAATTATTGGTCATTTTGAAATATATTTTACATATTGACAATATATAATGCAGTGCAGTGTTGATTTAAAGAAAATAATCCTGAATTACACCAAGAGAGCTAAAATTTTATGGGTGAAATGGCGCCATGGGGTGACTTCTCTTCCACCCCAATGCCTTTATCTTCTTCCTTCTCCTCTACCCCCATTCTAAATCCCATCATCATCATCATCATCCAGGAGCCTTCTACATACACACATCAAAGTAAGTGAACTTTTCTACCATTTTTGTTGAATTTAGGAAATTTTCGGTGAGCTGGAACCAATTACCCAAAAACCCATTGAAACAATGGTTTCGGTTAACGAACGACCTTCTGGAACGAATTGAGTTCATTAACGGAGGGGTCACTGTATTCAAAATATTCCTGGTCTTACAAGGAATCCAACAATGTCAATTATATTATCCTAACTTTAGTCTGATTTATTATTTATTACTATAAAGGTAAACAGTCTGGTATTCCCACACATTTATCTGGTAGGGAGGGTTGGTGGGGGGGAGGTAGGGACCGGCGACCGACCACCTGGCATGTGTGAAGAATATTTATTTTTTTTTTATTAACTGAAGATTTTTATTTTAGCTCAAAAAATTCATACAAATTACCCGGCCAGAATATAATTTACATTGCTGGAATTCTTACAATTTGATGATCATTTTGAATATAAACATCATATATTTTGCATTAGACATAAAATTTTTAGATATAATGTTTACTCTGAGTAAATATGTTATCTTTTGTGCAAAATATATGACATTTATATTCAAAATATTCCTGGTCTTACAAGGAATCCAGCAATGTCAATTATATTATCCTAACTTTAATCTGAGGTAATATTTAATACTAAATGTTAAAATCTAGTTTTTTCACCCACCCTTTCTCTTGAAGGGAGGGTTGGTGGGAGGTGGGGGGGAGGGTTGGGACAGACTGACCATCTGGCTCTGTTGGAAGAGGGGGGAAGGCAAGGTGGGGTACTTTGATTGACAGATAGTGTCTGAAGAATAATTTTTTTTTTATTAACGGAAGATATTTGTTTTAGCTCATAAAATTCATACAAATTACCCGGCCAGAATATAATTTACATTGCTGGAATTCTTACAATTTGGTGATCATTTTGAATATAAACATCATATATTTTGCATTAGACAAAATTTTTAGATAAAATGTTTAATCTGAGTAAGTATGTTATCTTTTGTGAAAAATATATGACATTTATATTCAAAATATTCCTGGTCTTACAAGGAATCCAGCAATGTCAATTATATTATCCTAACTTTAGTTTGAGGTATTATTTATTACTATACCTGGTTTTCCCCCCAAAATTTCTCAGAGAGGGAAGAGCCGGCAGTGTAGTGTGAGAGGGGGAGGGAGTCATGTCCATTATTTGAATGGACATTAACTTGGCGACTGTATTTCTCTATTTCTCTTAAGTATTAATTGTGTGCACGTACCATCATAAAATTACGATGTTATTTTTACTACAACATAGTTATGTGTCGTCAAAAAGTGGAGTTTGGGGATCGGCCTGGACTCCATTTCAATTAATCCCATATGTTATGTTATTCACTTTACGCGTTTCTCGCTTTCCGCGGTACCCTCCGGGTTACATTAACCGCGTAAAGTGAGGGTTAACTGTAAATGAATAAAGTTACATATATCGAGCCAAAAATAGTTGAAAAACTGTGTAGACAGAGCTTGGATGGCTAAATTTTAGAATGACCAATAATTTTAATACTGTATAAAAAACTGCACAAATATTAAAGAGCACAATTTTCTTGATATTTACTCCAATGGAAACGAATGTAAACATAGAAGAGATTACTGAATTGGCTGAGTAACTCCTCTGCTTATCAGCTGATGTTCAAAACAAAACGTGATTTTCGTAGGGATTTCGTAAATCAAAATTTTTTTCGTTAACCGAATTGAAAATTCTTATGGAATGTAATTCGTTTACCGAGGGACCACTGCACACGCACGCATGCACACACACTCACACATACACACATACAGTATTACCCCGCTTTACACGGTTTCACTTTCCGCGACTTCTCATTTACGCGGTACCTTGCCAGAACCGGACTTTCAACCGGACTTTCACTTTCCACGGTGCATCTACTCATATACGAGGTGAAGTATAATTTTTTTTTTTTATTTAGCTCATAAAATTCATACAAATTACCCGGCCAGAATATAATTTACATTGCTGGAATTCTTACAATATGATGATCATTTTGAATATAAACATCATGGATTTTGCATTAGACATACAAATTTTAGATCTTATGTAATAATTTGGTTTACACAAAGCAAATATTTTATCTTTTGTGCAAAATATATGAAGTTTACATTCAAAATATTCCCTGACCTGCAAGGAATCCAGAAATGTCAATTATATTATCCTAACTTTAGTCTGAGTTATTATTTATTACTAAAAATGTAAATATACTATTTTCTCGCAAAGCTTCTCTGGTAGGGAGGGAAGGTAGGGGGTGGGGGGGAAGGGAGGGAGGGACCGACCCAGCTAGGGTGGAGTATTTTGATTGACAGATAGTGTCCTGGAAGAATATTTCTTTGTTTATTTACTGAAGATATATGTTTTAGCTCATAAAATTCATACAAATTACCCGGCCAGAATATAATTTACATTGCTGGAATTCTTACGATATGATGATCATTTTGAATATAAACATCATGAATTTTGCATTAGACATACAAATTTTAGATCTAATGTAATAATTTGGTTTACACAAAGCAAATATTTTATCTTTTGTGCAAAATATATGAAGTTACATTCAAAATATCCCCTGACCTGCAAGGAATCCAGAAATGTCAATTATATTATCTTAACTTTAGTCTGAGGTATTATTTATTACTAAACGTTAAAATCTAGTGTTTCACCCAATCATTTCTCAGAGAGGTAGGGGCCAGTGAGCTGGGAAGAGGGGGGGGGATTTGAGTCCATTATTTGAATGGACATAACCTGGCGACTGTATTTCTCTTAAATATTAATTGTGTGAGCATACCATCATAAAATTTAGATGTTATTTTTACTACAACATAGGTATTGTGTCGGAAAAAGTGAAGTTTGGGGGTCGGGCCAGTCTCTATTGGAATTAATCCCATATGTTCTGTTGTTCACTTTACTCGGTTTTCACTTTCCGCTGTACCCTGTGGGTTAATTGACCGCGTAAATCGGGGTACTACTGTATATATAAAATAATAAATAAAATTAATAAACATTGAAGTGATAACCGTGGTAACATTATGAGATGTTCTTATTACCTCCATGCTACAGTGGTCCCTCGGTTAACGAGCACCTCGGTTAACGAAATTTCGGTTAACGAGCTGCCTCCCATAAGATTCTTAAATTCGGTTGAGCAACCCCTCGGTTAAGAGTTCTTCTGAGCCGACCTCAACATGTTTTCGCTTGCACTGGCCGGTCCACCAGCTGTAGTGATCCGCCAATACATAAATGGAAACCAGGGCTTAAATTCATACTATTTTAGTATATATCAAAGAAGTTATACTACCGTATGTATCTTGACAAAATGAATTTGAACAAAAAATCAGCCCAAAAGGATTGGAGATGATCTCTTAAGCACCAAGAGATAAAATTCTTACACCTCTGTAAATATTCTGGGTTTTAAGCGCGTCAAAATCGTGATGGGAAACATGGTGAAGCCACTCACAAGGTCCTACCACTAATTATTTTATACTGAAACTTACGTTTGGGAAGCTGGATTAAAATGAAGATTACCGGTATATTAAAATAATAAAAATGTATTATAAACCTGTCTAACATACCGTAAAAGAACAATATACCCCGGTAATAAACACAGCTGCTATCATCACCACCCTCCCATTTGCCAGTGACAAGAAAGGGAAAGTGACCTTGACTGTGACCGCCTGTGGCTATTTTAAGCCGTCCTTGTGTTCGGAGGTGGTCAGTAATGCATATCTGTATATTTACTGATCATAATACTTATCTCCTATAAATAATTAATTTAAAATTTATTTTTTTACAAAGAATATTCAGTAAATGACTGAGTTAATTCTTGAAACTACCGACAGTGGTAAATTTAGGATGAGAATGATGAACAGAAGTCACGTCATGGATTCGAGTTTGGTCCTTAATGATCACCATAAATTTCTGGTCAACTTCACCTACCAGGTGAAGTTGACCAACAAGTATATAAATTAAAGAAAATACTTGCAGTGTGTTTAATGTATTACAGTATATTATAAATAAATAAATAAACAAATAAATTGGCAAATCTATTTCAAGTAAATGGAAATATTTTACTCACACCAACATTAGTTCCAGTTAAATAATTGATGCTTAAGTGAGTCACTAGTGTACACCAGCCGGTAAAATTTGATGCCAATACTTGAAGTGAATTGGCATTATTTTAAATAACCAACCATAAATAAATGGAAAAAAGATCAAAGGTGAGAAACATTATATTGTATGTATGTTGTGTTGTCAAAGGAAGAGAAACAATTGAAACTCTGCAATTGTGTGTAAATGAGGCAGAAAGATAAATCAGCAACCTAAGACTTGGTCACAATTTTCGTGATGCCATATGGAAGTAGGGTCTACCATTAGACAATACTGTACATTATGCTTCCAATATCTTCCCAGGCGGTAGTATCTCCCTGTTTGGTAGCTGCCTAAAACTTTTAGTAATATTACTTTGATACAACATGATAAATTAGACAAACAATGAAAATAAACAAACAAAAGTTATTTACCAAGACCTCTCTGAGAACAGAGGGATGGAGGGGGAAGGAAGGAGGTTGAGATAAGATGGCTATTTATAGCCTGTCTTTGTGTAGGAAGTCGACCACACTAGAAATGATTAATTTTATTATGGCAGTGTTGTGAGGATGTGTGAGTGGTGTGGGAGGTTGTGGTAGTGTTGTGAGGATATGTGAGTGGTGTGGGGGATTGTGGTAGTGTTGTGAGGATGTGTGAGTGGTGCGTGAGGTTGTGGTAGTGTTGTGAGGATGTGTGAGTGGTGTGGGGGATTGTGGTAGTGTTGTGAGGATGTGTGAGTGGTGTGGGGGATTGTGGTAGTGTTGTGAGGATGTGTGAGTGGTGTGAGGGATTGTGGTAGTGTTGTGAGGATGTGTGGTGGTGTGGGGATTGTGGTAGTGTTGTGAGGATGTGTGGGTGTGGTGTGGAGAGTTGTGGTAGTGTTGTGAGGATGTGTGGTGGTGCGTAAGGTTGTGGTAGTGTTGTGAGGATGTGTGTGAGTGGTGTGGGGGGGATTGTGGTGGTGTGAGGATGTGTGAGTGGTGTGGGGGGATTGTGGTAGTGTTGTGAGGGATGTGTGAAGTGGTTATTGGAAGGTTGTGGTAGTGTTGTGGGGATGTGTATGTGTGGTGTGGGGGGTTGTGGTAGTGTTGTGAGGATGTGTAGGTGGTGTGGGGGGGTTGTGGTAGTGTTATGAGGGATGTGTGAGTGGTGTGTGGGGGATTGTGGTAGTGTTGTGAGGGATGTGTGAGTGGTGTGGGGGGTTGTGGTAGTGTTGTGAGGGATGTGTAAGTGGTGTGGGGTTTTGTGTGGTACAGTTGTTGAGGGATGTGTAGAGTGGTGTGGGGGTTGTGGTAGTGTTGTGAGGATGCTGTAAGAGTAGTGTGGGGGGTTTTTGGTACAGTTGTGAGATGTGAGTGGTGTGGGATTTGTGGTAGTGTTGTGAGGGATGCTGTAGAGTAGTGTGGGGTTTGTGGTACAGTTGTGAGGATGTGTGTGGTGTGGGGGCTTGTGGGAGTGATCATGGCACACCCTCAACTTACCTTTTCCTGCATCACCATCAACACTACCAACATTCTGCAACACACCTGGTCACCTCTACATTAGTAACACCTATACTGGAAATTTAATTTGGGATCAGGTGCTGTGTGTCAATGTATTTCTTGCCCACGACACTGAATACGTCATCAACCTCTGGGGTCCAGGATAATATTAAGCCCTGGCACGTGCTCCTCTCTCTTAAGTGCGATAGGTGATTTAATTTGGCGTCATCTAATCCCTAACTTCATAATGGAGTGTCAGGCTTCCTGTAGTACAATCTCCCAGTTTTTTAGTTTTAGTTTATTCAGCACAGTATTATATCTGCATATATATTATTTACGCTGTACTGAACCCAATAAAGTGTTTATAAAAAACAAAATGCCTTTAACAAGTTTATATTTAACCAGATGTGGACTATTTCTTTTGTAAAGTCATATGTAGTATGAAATACAATATTTTCAGTATCTGATGTCATGTTGAGATAGAATTAGTGACATTAAAGGAAAGCTAAATGCAATTTTTCAAAGAGAATCATGAAAATGGTACAAAGCACCAAATTTGGCATAATTCTCCTAATGATTTACTAGTCAAGTCCTGCCTGATTGGCCATTTAAAAATCCAGATGGCGACTTCGACACCGAATGACCGCCATATTGACCTTCAAAAGTTGATTTTTCTTATAAATTGATGTAGTTGGTCAATCTGGGTAATCTTGGTATATGCGATATGTATGTTTCAAGCATGCTCAAGATGATTTTTATAGTTTTAAGTCCATTGTAACATTTTTATCCATAAAATAACACTTTAGTAAAAAACTATATAACAAAAGAACTTGCTAAAAAAAAGTCACGGTAAACGAAAATTAGGAACACAATTCCACCACCGGGCAGTAACACTCCCCATCACCGATCGTCTCGTGTGAAGCAAGCATATAAATTAAAAGAAAAGACTTGCAGTGTGTTTAATATGTTACAGTATATTATAAATACAATAAATAAACAAATAAATCGATGCGTCCATTTCAAGTAAATGGAAAAATTTTGCCTAAACTTACGACGTAGTTCAGTTACCGATGAAATAGCAGGCGCTTCAGTATGTCACTAGTGTTTTACACTACACCAGCGGGTAACATTTGATGACATTACTTGAAGTACAGATGACATTTAAAAAAATTAAGGATGGTTGATGAGAGACTACTGAGTCCAGTGGGTAAGTGTCACATTTGATTGCTGGTCTTATGTACAGCCGAATAGAGCTCAAAACTGCCGCACCCAAATGGAAATTTGGGGCACGTCTTATGCACCCCGGCGCCTTATAGGCCGAGATATCACAGGTATTCAATAATTTTAAAGTTTAATATTCAATTTTTTAGTCATTTTAACAATTACAGTGATACCCCGCCCTACTTGGTTTTTCACTTACTTAGTTTTATCATATCTAGGTGCCTCTTCAGAAATGAACTTTCACTTAACACGGATTTTTCCACATACTCACGGTGAGTGTCCGGCTCGAGGCAGCTATTTTAGATTTGCCCCACCCGCCACCCTGCCTGACACCTGTTTTTAGCTCATAAAAATTCCTTACAAATTACTTGGCCAGAACTATAATTTACATTGCTGGAATTCTTATAATTTGGTGATCATTTTGAATATAAACGTCATATATTGCATTAGACATACAAATTTTAGATAAATGTTAACTCTTGAGTAAATATATTTATCTTATTTCAATATATAACATTTATATTCAAAATATTCCTAATCTTAAAGGAATCAGCAATGTCAATTATATTATCCCTGCTTTAGTTTGAGGTAATGTTATTAAAATTTAGTGGTTTCCCACACACATCTTTCCTTGGGACGGTTGGTGGGGGGGGGTGGAAGGAGGTTTCGACCGACCATCTGTTACCCGTGAAAGAATATATTTTTTTTATTAACTGAAGATATTTGTTTTAGCTCATAAGAAATTCTTACAAATTACCGGTCGAATATAATTTTACATTGCTGGAATTCTTATAATTTGATGATCATTTTGAATATAAAGCCTCCATATTTTGCATTAGACATACAAATTTTAGATAAAATGTTTTCTCTAGTAAATATATTTATCTTTTGTTATAAAAATATAAGACATTTATATTCAAAATATTCTCAGAAATCTTACAAGGAATCCAGCAATGTCAGTGTAGTATCCTAACTTAATCTGAAATTGTATTATTAATACAAAATTTTAAAAAATTTATTTTTTCACCTCTTCTTGAAGGGGCGATTGGTGGGAAATTGGGGTGGGGGTGGGGAGGTTGGGACTGACCGTGGGTTGAAGGCAGATGGAGTACTTTGACTGACAGATAGTGTCTGAAGAATGTTACCTTTTTAATAACTGAAGATATTTTGTTTTTAGCTCATAAAATTCATACAAATTACCCGGCCAAGAATATAATTTACATTGCTGGAATTCTTATAATTTGGGTGATAAATTTTGAATATAAAACATCTTTTCTTTTTGCATTAGACATACAAATTTTTAGATAAAATGTTTTAATCTAGGTAAATATATTGTCTTTTGAGCAAATATATGACATTTACCAAATAAAATATTCCTGTGGTCTTACAAGATAAGCAGTAATAAATTTGTATTATCCTAACTGGTTTAGGGTATTATTTATTAAATTTAGTGGTTTTCCCTAAAAATTTCTCAGGGCTGGAAGAGCCAGCAGTATGAGTGTGAGGGAGTTGAGTCCATTATTTGAATGAGACATTAAATTGGCGACTGTATTTCTCTATTTCTCTTAGTATTATTAATTGTGTGCATGTACCATCGCAGGTAAGATATTATTTTACTACAACATAGTTATGTGTCTTCAAAAGTGGAGGTTTGGGGGTGGGCGGTTTCTATTGGAATTAATCCCATATATTTCTGTTGTTCATAGCATGATTTTCATAACACCCAGGACCCTCTAGGTTCTATTGACATAATTAAGTGAATTTTAACTGTATTGACAGACATAATTGAAAGGTAAGTAGCTAGTTTAATCGCGGCATCCAGCCTCTTAACACAACAAACAAACGTTAGTCTCTCTCTCTGTGTTTCACTGGAGGTAACATCTTGCTTGAGACTCTCTTTAACTGCGTACTTTTTCTGTGTTTTAATAAATTATTGGTCATTTTGAAATATATTTTACATATTGACAATATATAGCGCGGTGCAGTGTACAAAGAAAACCATTATTTATTTACAACAAGTTTAACTTTGAAAAACCGCGATGTTGACATTGTTTGAGATCCAGCATGAGGCCTAGAATCCAAGAAAAGCTATTTCAATCCAAACCAGCAGGAAATCATAAAAAAGCATGAACAAGGCATTAGAACAAATGTGCTTGGCGAGAATATGGCGTAATAGAGCATCAGCACAATATTAAGCAATTCTTCTTTAGAAAGACAAATTTGAGGCGGTAGAGACAAAACACAAACTAACACAAAAAGTAGATCCCTAATTGCAGAAACTGAGAGGTTACTTATCATCTGGATTAGGGAAAAACAGATGAAAGGTGATTCAGTTTCTACTGAATTCATTTATGAAAGAGCCAGGGAGATTTACGAACATTTAAAGACAGATCAACCTGGTTCTTCAGGCACAGAATTTGAAGATTTTCGGGCCAGCAAAGGCTGGTTCGAAAAATTTAAGAAAAGAAGTGACATTTTCAGTGTTGTTAGGCATGGTGAAGCTGCTAGTGCTGATAAAGAAGGGGCAGCAAAGTTTTTAGATGAATTTAAAAAACTGATGGAAGAAGAAAATTATCTTCCACAGCAAGTGTTCAATGTGGACGAAACTGGGCTGTTCTGGAAAAAGATGCCCAAAAGAACATTCATCACCAAAGATGAAGCCTCTTTACCTGGGCATAAACCCATGAAAGACCGTCTCGCTCTATTGCTTGGTGCCAATGCTTCAGGGGATTTCCGACTGAAGCCTATGCTTGTCTACCACTCTGAGAACCTCAGGGTGTCCAAGCAACAGAAAGTGGTAAGAACAAAGCTTGGAGTTTATTGGAAGTCCAACCGTAAGGCATGGGTGACAAGACAGTTCTTTAATGAATGGGCTGTTGATGTGTTTTGCCCATCTGTCAAGAGCTATCTCACCACCAATAAACTCCCTTTAAAGGCCAGCAATTTGGAGTATCAATTTGACTTTGTGAAAGTGTTGTTTTTGCCTCCAAACACTACATCAATCATACAGCCAATGAACCAGAATGTGATCAGCAACTTCAAGAAGTTGTACATGAAGAAAATGTTTAAATGTCATCAGGCAACTTCCATTGATCCTGTACTAACACTGAAACAGTTCTGGAAGACACAATTCAACATCCTGGAGGCTGTAAAATTGATTGTGTCATCATGGCAAGAAGTCTCCACTAGATCCCTCAATTCTTCATGGAAAGCACTGTGGCCATCAGTAGTCCATGATTTTGAGGGATTTGAGGAAGAAACAGAGTTGGACCAGGAGATTGTGTCCACTGGTCAGTCATTGGGCCTTGAAGTGGAGGAGGAGGATGTGGAAGAGCTTGTGATGTCTCATGAGGAGGAACTTACTCCTGATGACTTGAAGCAACTGGATGAGATGTTACAGGTAGAGGCTGACAGTGGTGAGGAGGAAATTGAAAGTGATGACCTTATGTCAGGTAAACAGTTGAAAGATGTGATTTACTACTGGGAGAAGTTCAGGGAACTGGCTTCAAAGTACCCAGATGTGGAAAAAACTGAACTAACTTTGTGTCATGTTGAGGACTCAGTGGTCTCCTTCTTTAAACATAAGTTAATGGTGAGGAGGACAGATGCCCCCACAGACCACAATTGACACTTTCTTCAGTAAAAGGCAGAGGGAACAAGATGCTATCCCTCAGCCTTCCACTTCAACAAGGAGAGAGGATGTTCATGGTGGAGAATCTGTCAGTCCAGAGGTTCCTGACATTTTCATGGAAGGTGACTCACCTTCCAAGAAGCAGTAAAATGCTTCTCCTCCACCTCCACTTCCTTCTCTTCTCCCTTCTCCTCCTGCACCTCCCACTTCAAATGCACATCATCATCATCATCATCATCCAGGAGCCTTCTACATACACACCTCAAAGTAAGTGAACTTTTCTACCATTTTTGTTGAATTTAGGTAATTTTCGGTGAGCTGGAACCAATTACCCCAAAACCCATTGAAACAATGGTTTCGGTTAACGAGATTTTCGGTTAACGAGCAACCTGCTGGAATGGATTGTGCTCGTTAACCGAGGGACCACTGTATTGTACTATTCCAGATGATACTAAATGTTACATAATACTTCCTTAGATAAATGTACAGTATATACCAGGTGCCTACAGGAGAGCTCAGGTTCTCAACCGGCTCAGCCATGTTAATATTGTTATTATTTTCAACTCTGTATCTGTGTTTTTCTGGCTAAATAAACAGTTTCAATTCAATTCAATTCAATTCAATTCATCCTTTTATGACACTGAATGTTAACAGCCATTTCTTTGACCACTCCTGAAGCCGACAGAGATCTTTCTGTAGCTCTTCACAGTCCATTTGGTTCTTAATTTCCCTGAATAACTTGGTATCATCCACAAACATTTGTATGGAGTTGTCCCACTTCCTTGCAAGGAAGTTTATGAAATGCTTTTTTATGGTTCACAAAATAAGTGAATACTACATACAGTTCAAGTTAGATATGTTATTGAAATAAATGTGCATATATTGTTGATTTTGATCAGTTTCACTCAAAATGATTCCAATACGGTATTTCTCAATTTTACGAACTAATTCGAGCCACCACCTTTCTGTTAAATTGAAATTTCCACTAAATTGAGTTTCCATTATTTCTTCTCGATTTAGCAAATTAGTTTGCTAAATCGAGCGTGATTCTGTTAAATTCCATGAAAAATGCGCTGCTTGGTGCATGGGGTTTGTTTACATCCGCTCAGTCTGTGTCCTGCCACCACCGCGTGTGTTGTTCACTGCTACCTCTTGGTCTACCAACTACTGTGCTTATACATCATGCCAATAGTCTCTCAGAAGTTTCAGAAAGTAAGTGGTGTGAGGGAGAAAGTCAAAAGAGGGCAGCTATTAATTGAGAAAAAGTTTGGAAATTATAGAAAAAATTTAAAACAAACACCGAACCCCCTAAATTAAGGCAAGCCATGAATAATGTTTCTAATGTTTCTATGTACATATGAGGCGCCCCGCATCGCAAGGATAAAAGAAAAGGAAAAGTGATCAGAGACGTGCCCGATCGCCCAAGCGGCTAACTAGCCGATCAGTGGTGAAGAGGATAAAAGAAAATTTGAAACCGAGAAAAACGCGTCTAAAGTTTTCCAACTTCTAACAAGCATAATGACGTTGTTTTTTGAGATACAGCATTTATTTTTTATGTATTTTGAAGCTAAAGGACTGTACTTGCAGATGGTGGGCAGCGCGTCATGAAGTAATGTACCGAGTTGTTGCAATGTTGACTTGAAGCAACAAAACTCTCACCCGCTTATGGCTTTTTTTACTTTAATCAATATCAGAGTGTAGATCCCGCCACAACAAAAGAGAACTGAGGGAGAGGGAGAGAGGGATTCCTCGCTCATTGGCTGGAGGGACCATGACGTAGATAGCAGACGCTCACTGTCATTGGCCAAGACAGGGAAGGAGGCTGTGGGCCGGCCGCTGTGATTGGCCGCCTGCTCCTCTCTCTCCTCACTGACGGGACAAGAGCACCCAATGACACGAAAGCCAAGCCCATACTTTCCTGTCTGCCGCAAATCGATGTTACACCCTATTTTCAAAGAGATTTCAACCTTATTTACAGTCTAGTAAGGAGATCTTATCCACTGCCATCGTATAGAGCTAGGCTGAAAATAGTGCTTTTCAACAAAAAACAGGTTTCGCCCGTGTGGTCTGAGTTACCCTTACGATGCGGGGGACCTCATATCGTGTGTCTGAGGTGTCTCCATAGGTTTTTTTTTATGGGGATTAGCCCACGGGCACAGGTCACTGACCCACATCGGGGCCTGGGGGGGGGGGGCGAAAATGTTGTTGTTGTTGTAGTAATAATAATAATAATAATAATAATAATAATAATAATAATAATAATAATAATAATAATAATAATAATAATAATAATAATAATAATAATAATAATTATTCATAGTAAATAAAATTTATGATAAAAAAATAAGAAATAAAATAATAATAATAATAACTCTGTAATAACAATAATAAAAATACAGTTGGGTCTTCATTTACGCGGTCAATTGAACCCGCGGAGGTCCGCGTAAAATGAGAAACACGTAAATGATATAACAGAACATATGGGATTAATTGAAATAGAGACTGGGCCGACCCCCAAACTCCACTTTTTCCGACCTAATACCTATGTTGTAGTAAAAATAACATCTTAATTTTATGATGGTATGCACACACAATTAATATTTAAGAGAAATACAGTCACAGTTAATGTCCATTCAAATAATGGACTCAACTCTCCCACGCTGGATTCCTTGCAAGACCAGGAATATTTTGAATATAAATGTCATATATTTTGTGCAAAAGATAAAATTTTGGCTCTTTCTAATCAAAATTCTTACATTAGATCTAAAATTTGTATGTCTAATGCAAATTCCATGACATTTATATTTATAATAATCACAATCTTATAAAAATTCCAGCAATGTAAATTATATTCTGCCCGGGTAATTTGTATGAATTTTAGGAGCTAAAACAAATATCTTCAGTAAATAAACAAATTATACTTCACCCGCATAAATGACCAAATTTACGGCGTAATTAAAGCATTTCATTCTGGCAAGGCACCGCGTAAATGACCAAACGCGTAAACAAAAACCGTGTAAATCCAGACTATACTGTAATATTAATAATAAAGAACCATAAATACAAAAAAGAAAAAAGATCAAAAGTGAGAAACAATATATGTTTGTTGTGTTGTCAATAGTAAGAGAAACAATTGAGACCCTGCAATGTGTGTAAATGAGGCAGAAAGTCAAATCAGCAACCTGGGACTTGATCACAATTTTCGTGATGCCATATGGCAGCAGGATCTACCATTAGACAACACATTATGCTTCCAATATCTTTCCAGGTGGTAGTACTTCCCTGTAAGATAGCTGCTTACTACCTACTACTGTGAGCATATTAATGGAATTAATCTCGAACTAGCGACTAGTTAATTGAATCGAGTGAAAAATAATGGGAAAAACTTCTTCCGCTAAATCGAGAGTTCTTTATATCGGATTCCGTTAAATCGAGAGTACAAGTATAGTGTTATTTTCATAAAAAAAAAATTAATTTCCATTACCTAATGACATTTCAAAGGAATTTTTGTGCCAGATATGGAAACTCCATGTCATTCTCATGATTTAAAAGTACAGTCAACCCTCACTTTACGCAGTAAATGTAACCCGCAGGGTCCCGCGGAAAGTGAATAACATAACATATGGGATTAATTGAAATAGAGTCCGGGCCGACCCCCAAACTCCACTTTTTGACGACACACAACTATGTTGTAGTAAAAATTTTATCTTAACTTTATGATGGTATGAAAAAACAAGTAATATAGAAGAGGTTAGGTTAGGAAAAATAAAGGTTAACATAGGAAAAATAAAGGTTAACATAGGAAAAATAAAGGTTAGGTGAGGAAAACTAAAAGTTAGGTGGAACACTTACGTTAGTAGAAGAGATGGGTCGGCGTACGGGGATGGAGGCTGGTTCCGAGGCAGAGGGCAGATTACTGGCCCTCAGGTGAATCACCATTACTAGGTGCATCACCATCACTGTCACTTACAGTTGTCAGGGCTTCCCTGACAAATCCCTCAAAGTCATCTTCACTGTCACTATCACTGGCTTGGGCTGGCTGTGGGGGTTTGCGGGCGAAGAAATCTGTTATGCTTTGCTGACGGCTGGTGTTGATGTTGTCGTGATACACCTTGATGTAGGGCTCCATAGTCTGCAACAGCTGGGTAGTGAAGATTTCATACCTGTTTGCATCAGGGTCGTCGGAAAGGAGGAGCTTGGCTTTCTCGACACACTCGATGGCACCCCTAACATTACTATGGGATAAGTGTTGTTCTTCTTCGGATGACGCACCACCTGCCTCTTCACTGACATCGTCGTCATCATCATCTACCATCTCGTCAGTAGTCACATCAGGTTCCATTATCACCTCCATGATGTCGTCGTTGGTGGTCTCGGAGAAGCCTGGAACTGTAACAGTCTGCGCAGCTTCTCTGGCAAGGTCCACTGCTACTGCAACAGTCTGAACCTCACCAGTCACAGATTGACTCCTCCTCTCACCTGGTATTCCATGCAACACATGTCTCCATGCGTGACGAATTGTAGCAATAGACAGCTGATCCCATGACTCCACCAAGAAGTCCACAGCTTTCTTGATGTTAAATACTCTCCAGAATTGTTTGAACAGTATTTTTTGCTGTGCCAACTGTTGATCCTCATCTTCTTCGCTCTTGCTATCGGTGGTGGTGTCACTCAGGTTACGCAACTCTTCCCTGGTGTTGGTGTAGTCGTTCAGGAGCTGGAATTTTTTTGTTGAGAATGCAGCTTTTACATTGCAGATTAACTCTTGGTCCATGGGCTGTAATATAGACGTAGTGTTGGGAGGAAGGAAGACCACTTTTACGTTGGGGTGACGATCTAACAGTAGGGGCGAGTGTCCTGGTGCGTTGTCCAGCAGCAACAAAATATTGAATGGCACATTCTGTCGCTCACAGAATTTCTTTACATCGGGAACAAAACAGTCATCAAACCAGGAGAGGGACAGTGTAGAGAACATCCACGCCTTACGTGCGGTCAGCCAGTGGACATTTAGCTTGGTCATGTCCATGGTTTTGTAGGCGTGCGGCTTGCGTGCTGTGTGGATCACCGATAACTTGAGCTTACAGGTACCGGAGGCATTGGTGGTAAACAGGACGGTGATGCGTTCCTTCTGCATCTTCCGGCCCCGAATCTTGCTGGCATTCTTTACAACGAAGGACTTGGAAGGTAGCTTTTTCCAGAAAAGACCAGATTCGTCCATGTTAAACACCTGGTCGTCACTGTACTGTCCTTCCTCCATAATCTCACGTAAAAACGGAGGAAATTCCCTAGCCGCAGCACGGTCAGCACTCGCTTCTTCACCACCAATGTTTATATTGGTGATCTTGTTCCGGATCTTAAACCTCTGTAACCACCCAGAGGAAGCATTAAAGGGTTTGGGCTCTGTAATTCCCATCTTTCGTGCCACTGCAATGTACAGTTCACGTGCGTACTCCTTAACAGAGCGCGTGTCGACCGCCATGTTCCGTCGCGCCTGACGCACCAAGTACCTCACAAGTAATTTTTCTGTCTTGAGAAGCACCTGGTTGTGAAAATACTTGATCATAGAAGCACCTGTAGACTTTGTGATCTTCATGTGCTCCTTTATCTTGGCTGCATCCTTCTTTATTGTTCGAATCGTAGATTCATTCACACCATGCTGGCGCGCCAAATCAACCTGCCTTGTTCCTTTCTCCAACTCTTGGATGATCTTGTACTTCACCTCGTAGCTTAAGGAACGTCGTGTCTTCTTTGGCTTAGTGCCGCTGGGTCCAGGTAAGGAAAGGTTTCTCTCTGGGGGCGGTGGTCCGGCGGAAGCCATTTTACAGAACAATGGATACACGTTTACACGGTCTGGCGTGGAGGGATGAAACTGCCACGGCTAGGTCAAGCGTCGTCTTTCCTCCCTCCCTCCCTCCCCCGGGTGGACACGTCATAATACTTTAAGCCAATTACAGCTAGCAGCAGAGGGGGGAAGGGATGCATGGCCAATCACAGTCCGATACGTCATATGACGTCAGTGATAACGCAACAAAGACACACACTGCGCAACCTTACCGCGCGGCTTGCCCAGGAGGGAGGGAGGGAGGGAGGGAGGGAGGGAGGAGAGGCGAGAGCACAGGCAGGCAGGCAGGCGGGTGGGGCGAATCTAAAAATAGCGTCGCGCCAGACACTCTCTGCGTAATGGGGTTCACGCACCGCGTAATGTGAGCACGTTAGGTTCTGGCAGGGCACCGCGTAAACGTGGAAACGCGGAATGTGGGACCGCGTAAAGCGAGGGTTGACTGTATTAAAAAAGCTAAAATTAGCACTTTAACTTTTTGGTGACAATGACATTTATTGAGAATAATTATGACATCAGACTGTGGGGTTCGTTATATTTGGGTTCACACTCAGGATGGGATGGAGAAAGGAAACTCACAATGTGCTCGCTGTATACATATTGTATTGGATGTACAGTGCAGCTTGGTGTTGGGAAGTGGCAGCGTGGTTACAAGTGTGATGTAGAGAGAGCTGGTTGGTGAGGATGCTCAGAGGAGGACCAGTTTGTGGGTCGCCATGCTCACCGGCGGGAGCGAGGGCCGCCAGGTAGGAGGAGGAGGAGGTATTGCTTGCTGGTTGGTGTAGGTAGAAAAAGAGTGGTCACCACGAGGTCAGGTCTTATATAGTGGAGGTAGGCGTGGCTTAATAGTTGACCTCCGTCATGTAAGGCGGCGCTGGTTGACCTAGACCACGAGGCATACACTGGGGAATTCGCGGGGTCGGCTACTCAGCGACAAACAGCGTTTGTAGGGGAGGTATCCACTACAAGACTACGTGGTGAAAGAGTTTAAAAAATTCAAATCGCATTTGTGCGCATCGATGACATTGGTGGTCAGCTTTGTTTTGAATCTGGGAGCGTGTCAGTTACGGTCTGCCTCCGTGTCTAGCTGTTGTTCTTTCAAGAATTTTTTCACACTCTGAAGTGTATTTCCCCTCAAGATACTGTATCTTCAATAAGGCCAGCAAATTCAAGTGCAAGTACTATACCTAAACAAAGCACAAAGGAATTACTGGTACACTGGATGGAGAACTCAATGTTTTACAGAGGTTTGATGCAAGAGAAAAACTTAGCACCACTGCTAAAACTTATGTATTTTTATGTATTTACCCTGTAAAATAAAGCTTCGAATAACGACGGTAATATGTCCTCTAATATTGCAGTGTAAGGTGAATAATAATGAGATGTGTTCCCCAGTGTGACCTTTTCATATCTTTTGTGTGGCTTTTTACCCTCTTTTCCCCCAAAACACTAAAACTAATGAAAAATGTAAACTAAATTCTTTATGAATGCACCTTATACAATACAAATGAATAATAATATGGTCACACAAGAGGAGATGGGACGCCATTGTTTTCGTTAGTGTTTACAGCCGGAAGTCCGGGACGATGGTTGTACATAAGAAAATGAGGAAAATAAGACCCTGGTTGTAGCTGTAGTGGGAATGCCAACGTATGTAAGTGGACACACGTGAAAACATATCGTCATTTCTCTAGTACATATGAATATGAAAGCAACACTTATTTACTGTTCATATATGCTTTAAATAATACTTACGGATGTAAAACTAAAATTCTACCCACCAATGGTGGTAAAGTCTAATACATAAGGACAGTCAATGATGATGTGCGAAGTCATCAGGTTTTACTCTGGCTGAAGCTGAAGGTTCAACTCTGGCTGAAGCTGTAGCTTTCCATAAAGCTGTTGCTGAAACTGTTCCTGAACCTGAAGTTGATGTTGAAGCTGCTTATGATGCTGAATTTGATGATGTAGCTGAAGTTGATGGTTTAGGCCTTCGAATAATAAAGCTGTTGAAAGAACCCTGCACAGCTGCTTTCTTTTCTCATTATACATCTTTATGTAGAGGTCATTTGCATTTATTTAAATTTTAATGTTTTGTTCTGTTAATGGATCCACTTCAGAAAATATGATCATTGCTTGCTCCATATAATATCCACACACCTCTTACCTTTTTCATACAGTTTTAACAAATCTAGTTTCTTGGCTAAGCTTATACGCTTTCTATTAGCTTTTGAACCAACACTACCATCACTTGCTCATGTTGAATAGGGATGCAAAAATACTGTAGGAAACCTGAGAAAGTTTTTCTCCTGTTCCTGTTCCAGATGCGTGAAAACTTAGGGCCAACCAAGCTCCGACTGTTGTTTACCACTCATTAACCAGGCAGCTTCTTTGCGCAAGGCGCTCTTCATTTTTTTTACAGTCATTTTTTTTATATAATACATATCGGGATTTAGTTATTATTTATATGAAAATTTTATTTTATTTTATTTTGGTCGTAAATATGAATGAAATAAGGACGTAAATTGAATTGGGTCCTATATTAACTAGGGTTTTAAATATGAACAGTTGTTGGTCGAATCATTGTTATCGGAGGCTTTACTGTATATGGGATAAAATGGTTCATGTTACGGAAATTTGCAATATGGCCACTTTTTTCAAGAACACATCCATTCCGCAATGCAGGGGTTCAAAAATAATAATAAAACAAATTTCGTACAGATGAAGAGTAAAAAGTAATTTACAGTAGTGATCATGGAAATCCCACTTTATAACCAAGTCTGGACTAGGCCACTTGGGTATAGTCAGTCAGTTACCATCAAGTTTAGGGGTTGGACACCCAGGCAAGCATTCAATATTAACCCTTCACTATGAGGATGCCACTTTTAATATATTATTTGGCTAATACCAGACAATCTTATTCAGCACAGAGGGAGACGCTGTTAATAGCCAAGACTAATACTGTATACTACACTGATTAGTTGGTTGACTGATATAAGGAGCTTGGAAGCAACAATAAAGATTAGATCACAACACAATGAACAAGTACAGTATAGTGCTGCAATGATAAGAGTAATGCAAATGCCCAGAGATGGTCATGGAGGCATGAAAATGAATAGAATATCACAGATAATTTATCCACTTGTGTACTGCAATAATAAATATAGGGTAATGTCATACATGTTTAGTGAGGTTTTTGCACATGATCCAACCAATACATACAGAAAAATAAATATGGGGAATAACAACAATTCCAAGATGTGAATGATCAAGTGTTTTTTTTTTGTTTTTTTATTGGCCAATGATATAACTGCAACATTTAGATACCATCAACAACTTTTGCCTTAAAAAGACAAGAATCACTTAAGGAATTTAACAACTCATGAAAATACTGTACTAACCATTGTCTCATCAATAGGGTAAGGAGTCTTGTCTGGGAAGATACATGTAGACAGACAAGACACCACTTTCTTCACCTTCAGTTCCTTGCATGTCTCAAGGACGTTGTCATTCATTAGTTGATTGAAGCGCTGAAATTTTTTTTTTTTTTTTTAGATACCTGATGTTAAGTTCATGAAACTCACATATTACTGTACCAGCCAAGGCCTATGGAGTGAAAACTCAGATCCACTAAGCTTGGTGGCTGGAACTACAGTACTATAAATTTCGTTCAAAACCCTTCTTTAATCCTTCAGCTGAGAGAAACCCCTGCCTGACCCCTGAAAGGGTTAATAACCATACCCCTTAAATTTTTAAGGAATATGGTTATTAACCGTTTGAGGCATCTGCTGCCGCTTACAGCTGAAGGGTAGCATTGGTGTGCACTCTGTCACCCTCATATGGTTTGTTGACACACAATTTCATCTAGGCAACCCTAAAGTCCAGCTACCTGTGCAATACTGTTGAAACATTTGCCCCCTGCTAGCTTCTGCCTCTTCTGAGTAAGACCTCTCATCCTTTCACACACTTTAAACAGGATTTGGCAGTAACCATGCAGACTTATGCTGTGGCTGTTAAGCCATCACCTAGTTTGAGGTTAGTCAGCATATTGGTTTGACTTCACAACCCAATACTATTTTAAGGAACACCCTTCAACTAAGCAGTCTGTAGCTCAGCTTATTGCCTGATAGCCACATCTATTCCAGTTGCAGGTGTCTAGCCTGTGACTCATAAGGGAATTCTCTCTGTGGACTGAAGTGTTATTTCAGTTAACTTCCATTTGGGATAGTACAGGTACAGTGGAGTTAGGATAATTCATGAGTAGGATACCAGAAGATATCGTGAATAATTATATCATTAATTATGGTTTAATAGATTTAAATGGAAATAATTAGTTTGGTTCCAGAAGCCACCCAAAATATAAATGAACTAATCCAAAACTGCTTTAATAAACACTATACCCCTGTACTGTACATCGTATGTAATACATAAAAAATACAGTAACATAGATATTGTACAAAAAGCACAGTAGTTCTATGTTACATAAACGGCTCCTTCCCTTCTCATAATTTCATGTGCCAATACACCATCGAGATAGACAAGCACTGGGCTGGCTGAGACTGCAATACCACACAATAACTACTCATTTAGGGTGAGTGTGGGAGTTGTGTGAAAATGTATTATTTTACTCTTATGCAAAGTGAGTGTGAGTGTGTGTGTGTGTGTACAATGGGGTATGCTATAACGAACGGATCCTACTACGAATATTCCTATAACGAACGGTTTTACCTATAAAATTGAGAATGCTATAACGAACGCAACTCCTACAATGAACGTGGATGAATACGGGACTATTTCGCCTGGCCCATGAATATTGTTGTACCGCGACCCACAACAAGAGCGTCAGGCGCCATCTTTGTCTCATTGTGTAGCCAGTGCACCACTGTTATTGTTGAAATTTCGTCTTTTGATGTGGAAATTCGCGTTATTTGTATAACTATTTTGTTATACAAGTATACAATTGAAACAATGAGTCGTCCAAAGCGAGTGAGAAAGCTAATAACCCTTGAAACTAAGAAAGAAATTATAAAGAAACGTGAGAATGGAAGAAGCATTGCGAAACTTAGTGATGAATATGGGATGGCTAAATCGACTATATGTACGATTTTGAAGAATAAAGAGGAGTTAAAAACTGTGCAAGTGGCTAAGGGAATCTTTAGACTTAGCAAAGCAAGGTGTAATGTGATTGAAGAGATGGAAAATTTACTCTTAGTGTGGATAAAGGAGAAAGAAATGGCAGGTGGTAACATTAGTGAAGCTATAATTTGTGAGAAGGCTAAACAATTGTTTGAGGACCTTAAAGCCAAGACTCCCAGTGGAAGTGATAGTGATGTGCCAGTGTTTAGGGGTACCTGCATGCTGAATAACACTAAGGTAAGATAAAGTACCGTATTTTTTACATTTTCCACAGAATTTTTTCAGTGTTAAGTGGTTGTATTTGGGGGCCTGGAACGGATTAATCCTATAACGAACGAATGCTATAACGAACGAGGTTCTGGAACCAATTACGCTCGTTATAGCATACCCCACTGTATATATATATATTTCAAGTAAATGGAAAAATTTTACTCGACACAGACATTAGTTCCAGTTACCGGTAAATAGCAGACGCTTCAGTGACGACACTAGTGTTTACACTACACCAGCAGGTAACATTTGATGACATTACTTGAAGTGAATTGGCCTTATTTTAAAAAACCAAGGATGGTTGGTAAAGGACTACTGAGTCAGTGGGTAAGTGTCACATTTCGGGTACTGGTCTTATACAGCGAATAGAGCTCAAAAGCTACTTTTTAAATGGAAATTTGGGGGGGCCGTCTTATGTACCCCGACGCCTTATAGGCCGAGATATACGGTAGGCTAAACATGAGGTGAAATGTAAGTAAACAAAATGTTTCAGTCTGTGGGGGTCGGTTACCGCCCAGTTCCTGGTAAGGTGTCCAACTCAGGAACCAAAGCCCGTAATAAATTGGGGACCTGTCCAAGGAGATGTTCCATATGTATGTCTTGTAGATTTATTTTTTATTTTTTTTTATAATACTAGTTTCATAAGTAGAGGCTCGATTAAGTGTTTGTAAATTTCCATGTAAACTATTCAGTACTCAGCATTTATAATCTATTCTACTATTCTAATTAAGTTGGATGAAGGAGGCAGTAAAGTAATTCGAGATGACTTGTGATGTAAATGAATTTGTCCAGTCACCCACAGTGGAGGCATTGAATGACTTACGTAAATGTGATTTGTTTAAAGTTGCTGAACACTTTGAGCTGAAGGTTAAGAAAGGTATGAGGAAGCATGAAATTAAGAATGAATTGATCAGGTATATGGTAGATGAAGAGCTATTTGATGAGAGTGCTTTAGGCCAAGCTGAAGGTGGCGAGAGAGAGAGAGTGGGTTGAACATGAACATCAAATTAAACTCGGGGAACTTGAACTCCAAAGAGAAAGAGAGGAATGGGAGAGAAAGATACGAATGAGAGAATTAGAACTTAAGAGAGAGCTTAGTCTGAAGGAGTTAGAGTTAAGAGGCCCACTTCCTGCAGTCACCACTGTTCCCTTCAGTGTTGCTCATATTATGATGTTAGTTCCTCCATTCCAAGAAAAGGCTGGAGATAAATATTTTAGATATTTTGAGAAGGTAGCCATGAGTTTGGGATGGCCAAAGGAACAGTGGACAGTACTCCTCCAGTCTGTGTTCGTAGGAGAAGCTCAGGAAATCTATTTGTTTATGTCAGTGGATGACTGTAGTGATTATGAGAAGGTGAAGCGTGCTGTGCTGAAAGCATAGGAGTTGGTGCCTCAAGCTTATAGGCTTAAATTTCGTAATTCACATAAGCATGACAGCCAGAGTTACTTAGAATTTGCAAGGGAGAAGGCTGATATGTTTTCTCGCTGGTGTGAAAGCGAGAAGATATGTAATGATTATGAGAAACTGTGTCGACTGTTACTGGTAGAAGAGTTTAAAAGATGTATACCTGATAGAGTTAAAGTGTATCTTCAGAAAAACAGAGTGGATACACTAGAGGAAGCAGCCTGTATGGCAGCGAATTATTCTCTCATACACAAACTGACCTAGTAACTTTGTAAAGCGTAACGCCTCGCCACAATCGTCTCCGCCGACAGGCAAGCAAAGTTATTTTAAGGAAGACACTACCAGCTCTCGCCCAAGTTTTAATTTTGATTAAAAAAGCCCATAAGATATTTTAACTGCAAATTGTTGGGCCATGCAATAAGTAATTGTTGGTTTCTTAAAGACAAAGAGTCCAAGGATGCTCCAACAGCTCTTGCCAGTATAAAGAATTCATACAAAGTAAAGTTCCCCAGAAAAGATTCACAATGTGTACAGAATGTTAAGGTAGAATTTAAGCCTTTTAGTTCAGAGGGTAGAGTCTCCCTGGTGGGTAATGAAGACAGTAAGAAACTTGTGGTTATTTTGAGAGATATGGAGGCCATGCAATCTTTGATGCTAGAAGGTATATTGCCATTATCAGATAAGTCCTCCCTAGAGGCTAATGTGGCATTAACTGGGATAGAATGTGGGCATATTAATGTTCCTCTTCATTGTGTTCATTTGCAATGTAATTATATGGACCGGAATGTAACCGTGGGAGTGGTGCCAAAATTACCCATTGATTGTGTTTCATTTATTCTTGCAAAAGATTTGGCAGGAGGTAAGGTATTCTACAACCATAATCCTATTGTTTTGAGCATTCCAGACCTAAGTGACAGCAGTGAGCAGATCGAGGCAGCTCAACTACGTGTGTTTCCTGCCTGTGCTGTTACCAGAGCAATGAGGAAGAAGGCAGTGTGTGTTTTAGTCATGAGGACCCGAAGCCTGATACGGACATGGCAGCCCCAGTGAGTCAGGAGCAATCTAAAAATCCTCAGGTATGTGATGGTGTACTAGAAAAAATTACAAGTGAGGATATGATCGCATTATTTAATCACGAAACTGATACCAGCGTAGTTGAGGATGAGCCAAGTACCTCCCGTGTGGAGAGGAAGAAACTGTTAGATCAGCAAAAAAAAGGACCCAGAATTAAGTAAGATGACTAAGTTAGCTCTAACAGAACATGAAGTATCAGATGTCCCCACAGGGTATTATTAGAAGTGGCGTATTAATGCGTAAATGGAGACCACCAGAGGTCTCTGTTGAGAATGATTGGCACACTGTGCATCAGACTGTTTTTCCGAGATCATATAGAAAACAGATACTAAGTCTGGCTCCTGACTTGCCTATGGCAGGACACCACCAAGGAATTAACAGAACTTATTATAAAATAATAAATAATATTTTTTGGCCAGGATTTAAGAAAAATGTGGTGGCTTACTGTAAGTCTTGCCATCAGTGTCAGGTAGTGGGCAAACCGAATCAGAAAATTCCTGTTGCTCGACTGTATCCAATTCCTGCCATTTCCGAGCCATTCTCCAAAGTTATTGTGAACTGTGTGGGCCCACTGCCAAAAACAAAGGCAGGAAACATGTATCTTCTAACCATCATGTGTCCCTCAACTAGATATCCTGAGGCTATTCCCTTTAGGAGGCTATTCCCTTTAGGAAAATCAGTGCCTGTGATAGTCAAAGCTCTAACAAAATTTTTTACTTTGGTTGGATTACCAAAACATATTCAAATTGACCAAGGCAGTAATTTCTTATCCAGAATCTTTGAACAAGTAATGAGGCATTTGGGAAGTGAGCATTAAGTGTCGAGTGCATATCATCCTGAATTACAGGGTGCAGTGGAAAGATTTCACCAAACTTTAAAGAACATGATCAGAACTTACTGCCATGATACTGAAAAAGAATGGGATGAGGGCAGTCCTTTGTTACTGTTTGCAGTTAGAGAATCTGTTAAGGAATCACTAGGTTTTAGCCCGTTTGAACTTGTTTTCGGTCATGAGGTTCGAGGTCCATTTAAAATGTTAAGAGAGAAGTGACTCAGTGGTGAAGATACGAACCTTCTCAGCAGAGCCATCCTCGCGACCCTAACCTCACCCAACACCAGAATTAGTAATACCATTAAGCTGACCTCACCTTTCCACCCAGATTCAGGAGACCACCTGAAGGATTAGTGACCAGCACAGTTAGGCAATGCATCTGCTGACATGAGGTCAAAGGTAAGATTAAGCCAGACTGAGAACGATGTCATTCTTTACTGTGCTCTCTGTCGAAGAGGAGTGAGGACGTTAACAGCAATCGCCTGTCAGTGTTGCCGAAACTCTGAATCTCCAGTTGTCCGTGATTTGTGTTTTGTGAAATTGTTATATAAATTATATTGCTATCGTACACAGCCCTCGTTTTTTATTATACCATGGCCAGCAGGGATAGAGATAGATACAGAAAATACATCTCGAGTGCAGAAAAAAGGCAGAAAAAGAGGAAGAGAAGAAATCGAAATGTCAATGAAAGGTTCCCAAGAAAAATATGTGCTTTCAAAAACACCAGAAACCACAGATAACTTGACTGTAAACCTAGCAAAGAGTGAGTTTGCTCAGGCAAGAGTAACATATTTGGATACAATGTTGGGCAAGGACAGATAAAACCTTTGAGTGGAAAGATTGATGCTACTGATAATTTTTGTTCAATCCAGAATGAGACGTCTAGCTTTATACCTAGGTATGTAAATGCCGGTATTAACTCGCCAGGCCAACATACGGGCAATTAAAACATCTAATAATTACTTAAATACTGTACGTAATATAGTCTCTTCTCGACTTACGACGGGGTTCCGTCCCGACAACCAGGTCGTAAGTCGAAAAGGCGAAAATAATACATAGAAATTCTAAAATGGGTGTCTCTTTTTCTTCTAAGCACCATGAGATCTCTCACTTGTATGCTTCCCAGCCATTTTAAAGGGAATTACAAACTAAAATTTTGTCAGTACACAGAGCGATCACTAACGTCGGGACTCGAAAATACGTAATTTGAAAAATATTTTAAACGACCATGGCCGTCATATGTCCGGGTTGTCGTAAGTCGAATATGTCGTAAGTCGAGGAGAGATTGTATTAGGACATGTCACTACCTGGCATTTAATTGCAATTCTCAAAACCCCCTCCCGCACCCTCCATCACACGCATTGCTACCGTCATCTTCTTGTCTGGTGAATCAGCTGTAAACACGCACAAGGAAAGCTCCGCTAATTTGTGCTGCAATAGCTGAAATATTAAGTGCTACAAGGATTTTATTTTTGGTATTTATACTTCTCGGCACGGAGAGGAAATCGAGTGACTTTTATTTTGATTATGTCTCTCAGATATTGTGTTTGGGGCAATTTTTTATACGGTCTGGTCAAGAATGGCGACCGCGGCTCATCTTCACTGCGTCTTACTGGAGTTATGTTGGGATGAACCTTGTATCATCAGTATGGGTTAAATGAGAACCATTCAGGGTGGCATTCTCAGCCCAACACATCTTGCTAGAGTAATGGTGAACGATGTTAGCCAATGGGGCGCAATGGTAGCAGCTCAGCACTGTCAAACCTTCCGGGTGACTTGATGCTCACTCAGGTATCATCATTCGAGCGTGATTAGTTGAAGTGGTGAAGTCTGTGCACCCTGATTGGCAACAAATAGAGAACTTGGTGATCCCTCAAAATATTAATGCTCTAAAATGAAGTTAGCTTGATTAAGAAACAAAGTTCATTGAGCTGAGGGAAAATTGAGATAAAAGAAGGGAGGTGTATGATATAGTGAGTTAGTTGTTTATGATTGTCACACTGGTGACTTATATACCAATAAGAGATATTAATGAAATAACTTACTAAAATATCACAGTTAGGAGTCATATTGATTATGTTTGGGAGAAAATGTTACCTGCCTTGTATTATTATGATGCTACAATGTGACTCATAGTGTTCCTCCTAATTTAGATGAGTGATGTGCATCTGGAGGATGAAAGACAGTTGTCGGAACTGCTAGATGATGGAGACCATGGAACTGTCCCTGGGGGAACTAGTGTTGAGTGAGGAGATACGAGGACTGAAGAGCTCAGCTCATACACTACATACAAGGAAGTGTCTATCAGTAGAGAATGTGAATTCAGTAGTAGTAGTTTCACCCAGGACCCAAGGGGACCATATTACATGTAATTATCAAGGATGTAGAGCCACTTGGAATACCAAGTTAGATACTCATCTGGCTTGCATAATTCATAGCAGCTGTCTCTCAGACAACCTGTCTTCACCATTGGATTGTGCAGTTTATGATCAGATTTTTAAAATTAATCAAGGTGCAGGAGATAAGAAAGAATTATTGAAGATCCAAATTAAAAATAGATGGAATAAGGCCTTAGAGAGTAAATTTCTAAATGTAAAACACTGGAAAGACCCCAAGTTGGCAGAAAGTTTAGAATTATTGGTGATAGGTAAGAGACCCTTAATCCCCAGTTAGGGGTCTAGGACAACTGGCCGCCGCCATCTGGCCGCAGCCCAAGTGGCCGCGGGAAACTCGCCGCGGCCGACTGGCCGCCATATGGAACTTTTTGTTGACGACCTAACCTAACCAAACCTAACCTAACCTAACCTAACCTAACCTAACCTAACCTAACCTAACCAAACCAAACCAAACCAAACCAAACCTAACCTAACCTAACCTAACCTAACCTAACCTAACCTAACCTAACCTAACCTAACCTAACCTAAATAGGCGTTTGCAGTTTACCCCCAGTCCGCGGCGGCCAGTCGGCCGCGGCGAGTTTCCCGCGGCCAGTTGGGCTGCGGCCAGATGGCGGCGGCCAGTTGTCCCATTCCCCCCAGTTAGACCATCCTGCTTCTGCTAAGAAAAGTAGTTTATTGGACATCCAAGATAATGAGGCAGTAGGGAGGTTACAAGAACCTCTACCTAGTCAGCCAGATTTTAGTGGATTCCAGGATCAGGATGAGGAAGTTGGCACTAATCATACTGTTCAGTCACTTGAGACTGACTTCATCCTGTCCCCATTTTGGCAACCTCTTCCACCTGGGGCAAAAGTGCTGGTTACTATGAGTAGAAACAGGCTGCTGTCGACTCCCATGCAGCTCATGGATAACATTGAGTGTAAGGATGATCCCAACAGGCCTTGGGTAACATTGGTAAGATCTAAGTTTTCTTTGTTTTCTACCACATCTGAATCTGTGGATTCCTTATTCAAGATATTTTATGAAAATGTTTCTAAACATCCTGATCTCTCAGTACTTACAAAGAGACAGAAGGCCAAGCAACTGTGGGTCATCATTCATTGTTTTTAGGTGATACTACAATTTCTTGGCCTGATATTTGACCCAAAATTATCTCTGAAATAGATTAAATCTGGGCTAAAATATTGAAAGACTTAGCATTCATTCCTCAGATACAGGGCCGGATTCAGGAGTGGGCAAAGTGGGCAGCTGCCCAGGAGCCTCCACAATCTGGGGGCCTCCACATATTACAATATTTTATTTATTTGTTTATTCATTTGGATTATTTTTATTTTCATTCTTTAAAATTCATGTTTATCTATTCCATCACATAAAACTATGTTCAGCAAGAAGCGTGATAGAAATTAGGCTAGCTACTCCTTGAAATTCATGAATAATGCAAAGAATCATCTCTCTGTAATAACTAATAATATATTCTTTTCTGTGAAGTCTCTTGAAAATTTTTGACATGTGAAGTAGTAGATATATCAGGGCTGGTCGACTTGAAACCACATGAATGACTCCAGTCATGTCTCACTTTTGTGTGTGTGTGTGTGTGTGTGTGTGTGTGTGTGTGTGTTAGGAATTTGTACACTATCAATAAATATACAGTTAATTAAAAATTTCTCAATGTTCTAATTTCCTCAATATAACTGCATATGGCTTCAAAATTCTCCAAAGAAAGAGTTCAAATTTCGAAATTTTCCCGGCGGGCTTACAGCGCCTCCCGGAACTCCCAGATGTTTAGGCTCGCTTCACTCGCCACCCCACCCTCTTGGGTAGTTATAATGAGGGGGGCCTCCACAAAGAGGCTGTCCATGGGCCTCCACAGGTCTAAATCCGGCACTGCTCAGATAGGAATGCTCACAAGTTTAGTTTTTTTAAGTTCCAATTTAATGACAAAAAGAGTTCCTTATATGAACTTTCCCAGTATTTGTCAGCTCCAAAATATGCTGATATAAGTTATGAAAGAAATTTGAAACCAGTTGCTTCTGCACCGTTGCTTGAAGAGTTCAAATTTAGGAAGTTGGCAGCGGATATTTGGTCTGCAACCATGATGTGTCAGTTATTGACTAAGTTTGTGCTGGACTATGAGGACAGTTCAGAAGTACAAAGATGTTTTGCTGCTGCTATACAAGGGATTCCATATTCCCTGTACAACTCATTTTTGGAAATGTTGTTGAAAGCCCAGCTAAGGAAGCAAGCCACTAATAATGCTTCAAGTGGTAGTGCTTATTTATTGCTATGTTCTTCCCCTCTTTCTACTGCTTTGTTTGAAGAACAATCATTAGTTAAGTATAGATCAGCTGCTGAGCAAGCTATTCATATTACTGTTCCCAGGAGTTCTAACACCTTTCGGAAATTTATAAGAGGAAGGTCCAACAGGGAAACAGGACCAGCAGCTAGGTTCAGTTATCAACCTAGAGGAAACTTTAGAGGAGGAAACAATTCAAGACGAAGTAGGGGTGGCCGTTTGTTCAGAAATGGAAGGAGAGCTTATTTCACCACATCAGCAACCACTCCTTTCCAATGAAGCCAGACAGCTGGGTCGTCTAGGGGGTTGGGAAAACAGGTGGACTTCTTCCATATGGGCTTACAAGACAATCAAAGGAGGCCTCGCATAGACTTGGTTGAGGCGCCCTCCCCTAGCGTTACCAAAAAGGGGTAAAAAACCAACCCCCTTACTCACAGAATTTGTAATTCAACTGTTAAACAGAGGTGTGATAGAACTGTTGCAGTCAGAGAAGTGTTTCATGTCTTGCCTGTTCCCAGTCCCCAAGAATGGCAGCGACAAATTGAGGTGGATTTTAGATCTTTCCGTCCTGAACAAGTTCATTACCAAAAGAAGATTCAAGATGCTCACTTACGATCATCTGAGGCATCTACTTCCGCCCAATGCTTGGATCTCAAGAGTGGATCTCGAAGATGCCTATTATCACGTGCCTGTTGCTCCCAGGTACAGAAAGTTTCTAGTATTTGCAGTGGGGGATGCAAGTTATCAATTCACAGTGATGCCATTCGGCCTGACAATTGCGCCAAAAGTGTTCACAAAACTGGCAAACATCCCCAGAGAGATCCTTTCAAAGGAGGGCATAAGAACTTTTGCTTATCTAGACGATTGACTGATAGTGGGAAACTCTTTCAAAGACTTTCAAAGGGCGACCCAACGTACACTAGTACTACGTATTTCAAAACCTAGGATTAAAGATAAACCAGGTCAAATCAAATCTCATACCATGTCATAAATTGGATTGGTTAGGTCTCCATTGGGACACCAATCAGCAGTCAGTCAGTCTACCAGAAGCAAAGGTAACAGATGTGATAAACCAAGTAGAAGCCTTTTGTGTAAAGCAAGAGGTTTCTTGGCACAATTGGAAAAACTACTGGGTCTGTTGAATTTTGCCACCATAGTAGTTCCTTTGCGTACGTTAAGGAAGAAGCAACTAACTCATCTGGGGTTGAAGTTGTTTCACAGAAACAAATATATTGCTTCTTCTCTCATTATTCAGATCAAGAATAAACTGTCATGGTGGACAAATTTGGACAATCTAATCGGTTCATCTCCCTGGGTTTCCCCTCAAACAGACTTGGTCGTTTGTACGGACACGTTCGAGATAGGATGGGGATACCATTCCTCAAAAGGAGAGTTCCGCCAAGGGAAGTGGAGCAACTCCCTTTGGGACACACATAAACATAAAAGAATTAGCAGTCCAGTGATCCCTCGGTTAACGAAATTTCGGTTAACAAATTACCTTCCATAAGATTCTTCACTTCGGTTAACGAGCAAACCCTCGGTTAACGAATTCCTTACGAATTTTTCCCAACATGTTTTCGTCTGCATTTGGCTGCCCACCAGCTGTAGTAATAGTCCGCCAATACAGTAATCGGTTCTAGGGTTTAAATTCCTTACCATTTTAGTAAATATCAAGAAGGTTGTACTATTTAATAATTTTAAAAGTTTTATATTAAATTTTTTCGTCATTTTAACAATTATTGAACATAATTGAAGTACAGGGAGCTGTTTTTTGCGCGCCAAACAGCCACTCAACACACCAAGCTTGGCGTCAGTTTGTTTACCAGTTCAGAGGAAGAAACATCTTGTTTGAGACTCTTCAACAAAAAAGCTTTTTTTCAGTGTTTACAGTCAAATTATTGGTTGCTTTGAAATATAGTTTACATATTAATAATATATAGCGCAGTGCAGTGTTGATCTAAAGAAAATAATCTTGAATTACACCAAGTGAACTAAAATTTTATGGGTGAAATGGCAGCATGGGGTGATTTCTCTTCTTCCTTCTCCTCCACCCCTATTCTAATTCCCATCATCATCATCATCAACCAGGCACCTTCTACATGCACACCTCAAAGTAAGTGTATTTTATGCATTTATTTTTCGTTTGTATGTAATTTTTGGTGAGCTGGAACCAATTCCCCAAAAACCCATTGAAACAATGGTTTCGGTTAATGAGCAACCTTCTGGAACGAATTGTGCTCGTTAACCGAGGGACTGTAGTCCTATTCTTTTGTTGGCAAACCCAAATTTCAAAAACATGACAGTTCTGTTCGCTCAACCAGATATTGGCCCCTTCTCACACTGTCAGAAAAAATTTTCTAAGTTTGTGTAACACAAACACTTTACCTCAAAGCAACTCACAAACCAGGAGTACAAAACAATTGGGCAGATGTGTTGTCCTGCCTCAGGCCAGTATCGACGGAAACAGAATGGTCCCTAAAGATATCGAAGTTCAAGAGTCTAGTGAGGAGGTTTGGGACTCCACAAGTAGATCTCTTTGCCTCACAAAACAATCACAAGATGCAAGCTTATGCATCTCCGGAATGATCGAATCTTCTAGGAAATGCTCTACTCATAGGTTGGAACCTTTGGAATTCAATTTAACTGTTCCCACCAGTGAAAATGTTGCCCAAAGTGGTTCACAAACTCAGATCCTTCCAAGGAAAGGACTTCTTAATTGCACCATATTTGATCCTATAACCGTGGTGTCTTGATCTGTTTGACTGGTGCCCACATTCACTACAATTGCAACAATGATGTCTAGAACAGGTACTGCACCCTCAGTTTGAGATATCCTTGGCACTTCACGCTTGGAGTTTCTCAAAAGATGTTTAAATGGATTATTGGTTAATTCCAATATAGTTAACCAAACGATAGCAGGTCATAGACCCCAAACTTCTATGCAATATGAGAAAGCTTGGAAACTTTTTCAACAATTTATCAGGTTAACGACTACAATCACATTGATGGAAACAGTGGTGTTAGAATTTTTAGATTTTCTGTTCAGAGTTAAAGGCCTTCAAGGATCTACAATTGCATCTTATATCAGCATTGGTTGAACCTCTGGCGTGGGGTTTTAATATTACTTTGAAACCAAGAATTTATCAAATGCTCAGATCATCCTTTTTCATTTAGAGACCCCCTCAGCCTAAGAAAATCCCACCTTAATCTCTAGATAAAGTTACCAAATTTCTTATGGGGCCTAATTATAATATAAATCCAAACCGGGACAGATTGCTCCAGAAGGCAGCCTTCCTTCTAGCAATAGCAACAGATATGAGAATCAGTGAGCTGATTTCAATTTCCAATAATCCATCATTATTGGTATTTTCTGAGGAAGATGTCACCCTCTTTCATACGGAGATTCTAAGAAAAAATGAAACGAAGGATTTTAGAGCTCAATCTATCAGGATAAAAAGGCTGATGGATGAGACAAGGGTTCCTCATATATTATGCCCAGTTAAGAATATTAGAGAATGGTTAACCAGATTCCCTAATCGAGGTCCCTATGTATTCTCATTACAGGATGGTAAGAAATTATCTCCTCGTCAAATGACAAAATATCTATCTGAGGTAGGGAGTCAAGCAGACCCTGGCAAAAAATTTTGGCACATGACACCAGGAAATATGCAGGGTCTGTGGTCTTTCTGCAGCATATGAGCCTCAGTCAGATCAAAGAAGTGGGCTTTTGGAAATCTTCAAAACCTTTCAAAACAGCTATCTTCATCTATCTCTGAAAGATGCTTCATATGTGGTGGTACTGGGGTCCCCTCCCCCACCTAGTTAACCTCCACAACCAGGACCTTCTTCTTCCTCATCAGAATAAAGTGAGTACATGTATCCTAATTTGGATATGTAAATTAACATCTTACCTTCCGGTAAATGTTCCTAATATTAGAAAATATTCCAAAAAGTCTATAATTATAATATGGACCTAAGCTAGCGGAGCCTTATATGCAATGTCACCTCCCTCTCCACCTCCTGCTCAGGTAATCAAAGCTAGACGTCGCATTCTGGATTGAACAAAAAGGCGTTTTTTTTTTTTCTAAAAAAGTTTTTGTGATATACTGTAGTCCAGAATGCAACGTCGACATCCCACCCATCTCCACCCTTGGAGAGTTGACATTTGTTTACTGCTCGCTCTAGGGCAAGAAGATGACAGTAGCAATGCATGTGTGGAGGGTGCGGAAGGGGGTTTTGAGAATTGCAATTAAATGCCAGGTAGCGACGTGTCCTCCTAATATTACGTACAGTGGTCCCTCGGTTAACGAATTACAGGTGCTCCCCGACTTACGACCACATGTACTTACGACCTGCTCTGACCGTACGTCCGTCGGGACATACGACCGCGACCGTCGTGACCAAAAATATTTTCAAATGATGAGCGCATTTTCTATGCCGAAACGTTTCCGTCCGGGGCGAGAGGGTGGCGCGTCTCGGGTCGCCTCGTGGGTACACTCACTCAGTGGAGCGCTTAGTTTGTGTTTGGCTATCGTATTTTATACTGATCGCGCTGTGAACTTTCGTTATTATCGTATTTAATTGCCTTTATAATGACTGGAAAGTGTAAAAGTGAGAGTGATGGTGGTGCTCCAAAGAAAAGGAGACAGGCAATTACTTTGAGATGAAAATGAAGATAATAACACAGTATGAGAATGGAAAAACAGTAGCAACAATCTCACGCGACCTAGGTTTCTCACACTCGACTATATCCACTATTCTGAAGGACAAGAAACGTATTCGTGAAGTAGTGAAAGGAACAACACCTATAAAGGGAACTATAATATCAAAGAGAAGACAAGGTCCTATTCACGATATGGAAAAATTATTGGTGATAAGGATAGAAGACCAGATACAGAAGCGTGTACCCTTAAGCCTTCTAACCATACAGGCTAAAGCAAGAAGCCTGTTCCAAAGACTGAAGGAGCAGGCAGGAGATGAATGTGATCAAACCTTTACAGGAAGTCATGGGTGGTTTGATAGATTTAAAAAATGCTAGTCTACACAATGTTAAGGCGAGTGGAGAGGCAGCTAGTGCCAATGTTGGTGCTGCCGAAGCTTTTAAGGAGGAGTTAGATGATGTGATTGTGGAAGGGAATTATTTGCCTGAGCAAATATTCAATGTGGATGAGACTGGATCATTGTGGAAGCGCATGCCTGAGCGGACATACATCCACAAAGAGGCGAAAACAATGCCCGGATTCAAGGCATTCAAGGACAGAATTACACTTCTGTTGGGGAGGAATGTTGCTGGTTTCAAGCTAAAGCCCTTCATGATCTATCATTCAGAGAACCCCAGGGCTTTTAAACATGTCAGCAAACACACACTGCCAGTGTTTTATCGCAGTAATAAGAGAGCCTGGATGACCCTAGTACTGTTTGAGGATTGGTTCATGACTTGTTTCATTCCACGAGCCAAGGAGTATTGTCTGCAACAACAGATTCCATTCAAGATTTTACTGCTTTTGGATAATGCTCCGGGACACCCACCACACCTGGACGACATGCACCCTGATGTTAAGGTAGTATACATTCCACCTAACACTACCTCTATCATCCAACCCATGGATCAAGGTGCTATTGCTGCCTTTAAAGCGTATTATTTATGCACGACCTTCGCTCAGGCTGTTGCTGCTACTGAAGGTGAGAAAACGCTCAGACAGTTTTGGAAGGAGTACAACATTTTGTCATGTTTAAAGAACATTAGTGCAGCATGGGATCAGGTTACAAAACATTGCATGAATGGAATATGGAAGAAAATCCTGAAAAGATATGTGAACAGTTTCAAAGGATTTAATGAAAATGAAGTTATTTCGGATATTAGTAACAAGATAGTGGAGTTAGGTAAACAGCTGGAGTTAGAAATTGATAATGAAGATGTTGGACAGTTGGTTGAAAATGTAGCAGAAGAGCTCAGTAACAAGGATCTTATTGAACTAGATGCACAGAAAATTGCAGAGGAAGAAGCGAGACAAAATGTAGAAGAATCTGCACCCCCCCAAAAAGTTTTCAGTGAAACATATGGCAGAGGCATTTGCTACAATTAATAAAGGAATGCAAATGTTTGATGACATGGATCAAAATTATGAGCGTTATGCCAAAGTTGACAGAATGATCCAAGATTCACTTGCTTGCTACAGAGAAATTTATAATGAAAAGAAAAAGAAAACTGTGCAGTCTAAATTGGACACCTATTTCAAGAAGTCCCCCAGTACTGGCTCCTCACGCCCCACCAGTGCTGCCTCTTCACTCCCTCAAGATGATCCAATACCTTCAACCAGCAAGTTACCACAGTACATAAACCTGTCTGAAGGAAGCGACATTGATGACCCACCCAGCCCTGTCTCCTCTTCTGCTTCTTCCAATTAATATAGTCTCCATGTATCCTGTAAATAGAAAATTATGGGGGCCCTGTGTGCATTCAGCTGACTACATTTAAGGTAAGTGCTCAGTCACACTGTATCCATTCCTCATTATTTATTACTTTTACTGTACTGTATCCATTCCTCATTATTTTTTACGTTTAGTGTACTGTATTTCATTGTAGATTTTTTATTTATTTTTTTTTTATTTTTAATTTATTTTTTTTATTTTTTTATTTATTTATTATTATTTTTTTATCTATGTCGGACTTACGACCATGTCGGACTTACGACCTGGATTTGGGAACCTAACCCCGTCGTAAGTCGGAGAACACCTGTACCTTCCATAAGAAACTTCAATTCGGTTAACAAACAAAAATTCGATTAACGAAATCCTTACAAACATCACGTTTTGTTGTGAGCATCAGCTGGTCAGCTAATGGACTGGTCTGCCTATTCAGCAATCTGTTCTATGTTTACATTTGTTTCCAGTGGAGAAAATATCAAGAAAATTGTGCTCTTTAATATTTGTGCAAAATGAATACTAAAATTTTAGTCTAGTGCAAACTATTGCATGTTTAATTCAAATTAATCATTATCTTATAAGAATTCCAGCAATGTAAATTATATTCTCCCCAGTAACTTCTATGAAATTTTATAAGCAAAAAACAAAAACTCAACTAAACAACATAAATAAACAAATAAATACTTCACTAGACCTTCGGCGCTTACTGTCAAACATGTCACTGTCACCCTCCACTCCCCCCCCCCTCCCAGCAAGGGTTTGGTGGTTATACAGTAGGCTTTAAGTTTTTATCTTATATAACATCACAGACTAAAATTAGGAGAATATAATTTGCATTGCTGGAATCCTTGCAAGACCGAATAATTTGAATATAAACATAATATATTTTGCACAAGAGATAAAAATTAATCATCTGTATCACATTACAGTAGTGATTTAAGAGTAAGAGTGTACATGTACGATATATATCTAGTGATTTAAGGGCGATTTAGGGGAATTATAGGAGTGTTTCTGACTATATGCATTTTTGGCTTTACCTTGTGTGTACTTTTCTGTGAGTTGAAACCAATTATCCAATATCCCATTGAAATAATGGATTCGGTTAACAAAATTTTTGGTTAACGAACGACTCTGTGGAACGAATTGTGTTCGTTAACCGAGGGACCACTGTATTTAAGTAATTATTAGAGGTTTTAATTGCCTGTATGTTGGCCTGGCGAGTTAATGCTAGGCATTTACATACCTAGGTATAAAGCTAGGCGTCGCATTCTGGACTATATCACACAAACTGTTTTTTAGAAAAAAACGTCTTTTTCTGTTCCAAAAAACGAAGCAAAATGTGAGGAGGTTTCTAGGGATGGCCGGGTATTACCGCAGATTCTGTAAGAAATTCTCGGAGGTAGCTGCTCCGTTGACTGAAATGCGAAAGAAAAATGTAAAATTGAAAGGGACGGATTCATGCAAGAATGCTTTGAACACAATCAAACCATGCTAGTAGCCTCACCCATTATCGTTTCCCCAAATTTTTATGATCCTTTTATATTGCATGTAGATGCTAGTGACATAGGAGCAGGAGCTGTGTTGTGCCAGGCTGTTGAAAATGTGTAGATCATCCTGCATGTTTCTTCTCAAAATTTTTTTATAAACACCCGAAAAATTATTCAACTCTCAAAAAGGAAACACTTGGGCTCATCATGGCACTAAGGCACTTTGAGATTTATATATATCCTGCTAAAAATCCTGTAAAGGTGTTCACTGATCATAATCCATGGACTTTTCTTGAACAAATGAGTAATAAGAATCAAAGAATCTTAAGGTGGAGTCTGGAGTTGCAAAGATAACACCTTGATATCCACCACATCAAACGTAAAGAAAATGTATTGGCGGATACTTTGTCCAGAGGCTGAGACTGATTGTTTCGACATTTTATTTTATTATTTTTTTCTCAACTTACTGTTGCAGAATTAGACTAAAGTTGGCAATTCTCGTGTATGTTATAATCTCCAGATTTCACAATGAGTTTTAGAAGTTTACTAATATAATCTTATTCATAGATTAGAGAGTTGAAGGGTTTTTGGCAATTATGTTTTATGGTGATTTATTTTATCAGTTATATTGTTGTATAAACCAGTGCTATGTGCAGATTCTATATTGAACACATCTATTGTTAAAAAAAAAAAAAAACGAATGTCTAATGACACCTTTTTTTTCCTATGAGGAGGGAGGTATTACAAAGCTTGATATAGAATATGCTTGAGGACCCGACTGATACCTGACCATCGACCCGTGTTTGGCTGCTGCTGACCACTGCTCCACCTCCATTACTCGATCTCCCGACTTGATGTTCCGGACCTCGAGTCGTGGATCGTGGATACATTGGATGGCCCATAGCTTGGGCTCATGGTTAGGCTCTCCGGAGCTCCATATCTGTGTTATACAGATCTCGAACGGAGTTGTAATGAAGCGGTGCACTAGGGAGGAGGGCAGAGCATTCTGAGACGGACGAGGGTGTGGAGCTGGTGGTAACCGGTCGGTGGAGCCGGTTGTGGTTGAAAGCAAAGTGTTACTCTGGCTTAGAATGTAATGTAAGTTTGTAATATGTATGTGGTAGGATTAGGGTGGTTGTTAGGGTATTGTTTTATATTTATGTAACTGTTGTATTAGTGTGGCGATTGCTAATGTTTGATTATTGCTGGTTGTTGGTGTTTCTTGTCAATATACTGTGCATTCCAACAGTGCATTTGCTACTCCTCTCCTACAGTGATGTAGAATACCTGAGTAAGACTGAATAGTGCATTAGCAATAGGCTAAACATGAGGTGAAATGTAAGTAAACAAAATGTTCCAGTCTGTGGGGGTCGGTTACCGCCCGGTTCCTGGTAAGGTGTCCAGCTCAGGAACAAAAGCTTGTAACAGGTCTCGCATGCAAATTGAAGCATCTGATAAATTTCAGTCTTTTTTTTTCAGCAAAAAATTTCATGAAGAATGAGCATTATAACAAAACATTGCGAGAGGTAGGCCTGTACAGTAATACAGCTCCTCCCCGACTTACGACCTACTCGACTTATGACCACTCGCACTTACGACCTGCCTCAGTCGTTGCAAAATTTTGTCAAATTACGTATTTTCGAGTCCCAACATCAGTACACAGAAAATTTTTGTTTGTAATTCACTTTAAAATGGCTGACAAGCTTAAAAGTGAGAGTTCTGTGGTGCTGAGAAGAAAAAGAGACACCCATTTTAGATTTTCTATGTATTATTTAAGCATTTTCGACTTCGATACCATTTCGACTTACGACCTGGATTTGGGTCCCTAACCCCATCGTAAGTCGGGAGGAGTCTGTATACTGTACATACACTAAAGGTATACTGTACCCAGTAACATAAACTCAGTAATCCAGCCTGTTGGAGCTAAGAGAACAACCAGATTTGTACATTTTCTGGTTTACTGAAGTTTTTCCTATGCCCCCATCCCTGGGGTACAATATTTATGTTAAAATTCAATGAGTTACTTATGGATCACTTAGTGGGGCACAGTTAACACTATCAAAAAGAATTTACTTCCCAAAATCCCACAAAATACATGAAATATTGTCAATAAGAAAATCAATTTACCCTGCCAGAACAATATATAAAGTAAGAAAATTTTTAAACAAAAAGTGCCACATCCCTGTAAAAAAAACTCTTAAAAAACATCATTACACTAGACAAAATAAATCGACCAAATTTATTCTACTGTATTTGAATAATTTTATAAAAGTTTTCTAGTTAAGCCAAGTACGGTATGGTTGGTTTTATGTCATTTTTCATAATTAATGACTTACGTATTCCTACCCTGTTTACAGCATCATACACTCTTCGTCATGTCTACCTCACTTTATGTTCCTCAGTTCTCACTTCATCTTGGCGAGGAGAAAACTTGTGAAAATCTGCTGTAATCTAGCTACTTTCAATTTCATAGAAGTGTTTGGACGAGAGAGAACTGGGGCAAACCAGAGGGAATGAGAGTTAGAATATGGGGTCACCCTCAACCTCTCCCTTAGGTGAACCCCTGAACAGGTATCTAAAACTTTTATTAATGACTACAATCACTACCTCCACAAGAAAGTACCATTAACAGATTGCAAAGCAATAAGATGTTTGTAAAGTCTGCATCTTTATAGACTTCCTCTTGTCTTCAAAACAGTGTTGACTTCCTAACTGGAGTGTATGTCACACTAGCACTGGAGAGTTTATACTACAGCCTCCTCCCACTTCCTGGCTGGCTTCAGACACAAGAACAGGCTAGCATCAGGATGCCAGATTATAAATTATGGACTGATCGTGAAATCTCATTTTATAATCGATCCAGTACCAAGGCAGCTCAATACCCTCTCTCCTTACACTGGGTAGCAAGAAGCTAAGTGGACCACTGGGAATTGCATTTAAAATCCAGTATGGCCACTGCTTGGAACACGTAAATGGTAAAAGTGCATGCAAGCTGGTATGGTAACACAGCTCGGTAGCTTCTTGCTTCAAAAAGCAACTGAAGTTTCTGATCTCCATTTTTCAAGAGTAATAGTTATAATGGGAGGTATTCTATGGGATAATGATTGGTCAAGTTACATGAGCCACCTGGTTCACAGTCACAATATGGGATTTACAGATCAATCCACCATTTATCAGGGAATCTAAATTACGAATACATAAGAAACGTACTAGGAAATCACAGTTATATTTCATATTTCTGTAGAGTCCTCCCACCATGGCTGCAAGATGAATGACGTGAGAGGGTCGATGTTTTTCAAAGACAGCCCGGGTCTCAGTTGCACTCCTGTTTTGAAGAAAATTTATCAGATAACCTACGAGTAAAATCAGGATGGTCAGTGAGCGAAACACAGTATCTTTACAGTATAGTACTATTCTGAAAAAGTGCAACATTAATACAAGTTCACATAATTTTACACTACAGTTTTGATTTCATAAAAGAAAATATATCACTACATGAATAAAATTAATATTACTGTATTTCAAATATAGCAATAAAATATACTGTACAATATAATACAGCAATCTCTCCATTAGCCGGGATCTTTGATCCCTGGAACTCTCCAATAGCTGGAAAAATGTTTTTGAGCATACAAAGAAATTCCGGGAAAATCTCTCGAATCTGGGTATCTAAACAAATTTCAGAAGATTGCACCATGTTTCCAATGCAGGGATGCATGCCAGGTGTGTTGGTGGGTAGGCTCAGAGTGCTGATGAGCTACAATTGGCCACTTGTCTCATATGACCGCATGGGACACCAATGATTAGCTGATTAACCTATTTCCTCAAACTCTTGCATCATGTCACTCTTAATTCATTGTTTGCTGCCATTGTATAAGCTTGTTCACTTGCTCACTACTGTGTCTGCATATAATCAGCCAAGAATAATATTAAAGCAGTGTTGAGACAAAAGTTATTATAGTTATGTATACTGCACTTCACATTCTGCAAGTGTCAAAGTATCGTACATACAGTACCATATAAAGCAGTGGACAGTGTACAGTATGTCTACTGTGTTGAGGTGTATGTACAGTATACAGTGCATGTACAATCCCTGCTTCATGGAGGGAGAGGAGAGTGACAGTTAGCAACACTTGCTACAGTAGATGGTACACTACCCCTTACGCTTAACATTGGTTTGTTCAACGCGAATTCACTTGAACCGCGTCTTTTTTATTACTACTTGGTAATTCTTAACACGGGGCTAAGATTTACTTGAACGTGGGTTGAGCCAGGCTAACACTTGAAAATTCAGCCGAACACGGTCAGGTAGAAAAAGTTTTGTGCAGGCCAGCGGTCGAGTCCATCACAGTCCACAGGTAGCTTCCCCAGTGGGCCAGAGGTTGCGTCCATTGCAGTCCACTGGTAGCATCCCCGTCATGTGGGCTCAGAGTTTAGCTAGTGCTAGGTCGAGCTGCAACCTTAAACTCAGCTTGGATTAACTTTAGTTTTTTCGCTTGCTTTTGTCACCATGGATCCACCTAAACATCATTTTCTCTTTTTTTTTTACTGTTACATGTACTATCGTGCACAAAAGTCGTGTCCACTACCCAGCCACAGTGAGGTTTCGAATAGCCTTGAGTCTGAAGTTTTGCAAACATATGAATGGCGGTTATGGTCGGCCAATGATGTCGCCACTTTTAAAGTGTATGTGTGTGGGGGGGGAAATAGAGGTGGTAATGGATTTAGAGGCAGGTTTATTTATTATTTGTTTCAAGCTGTGTCCTGGGCTCTGCTGTCAACAGGTCACAATGATGCTTTAAAAATGGAATATATTCAGGATAAATTTGAAATATGCAAGGATCAGCTATAGTTTTACTCAACTAATTACCACAATTTTGTCGTTATTCCACAAAGAGATTATGGTATTATTTATTTATATTCCACCCATCCTTGCTTAATAAATATTTATAGGATAATATGCAATATTTTTATAATTATATACTTATGTTAAAAAAAAGAGTGAGTGAAAAAGTTATCAGTATTGTAAAAATAGTATTCAGACTTAATTCATGTCTATAATTCTTCCAAGTTCCAGAGCGTTTAAACACCCCACCGTCAATATGCAAGCTTCTATATATTTTAAGCCAGAGACTGTTAATGCGGCGCTTGAACCCTGCGAGCATTTCAATGATGGTAGCACCAGTAATTATATAAACATATTGTGTTAAGACAACATATCTCACCTATCGTGTCATACAGATCATTGTATACCACACAACATATACACTTGTGGCTGTTAAGCTGAATTTTCGCTTATATAGTTTGAAGTACGATCGTCATAAGGCGGATTGCTGATAACACTGTGTGTGAGTTAATATATGTTAATTTATTTACAAATAATACTAAAATACAAACAATACACTAATACATTACATCTAGTACCCAGCCACCCATTGCATTCAGGACTTCATCAAGGCGACAGGGATGGAGGACCAGCTCAGGCACACCCTGGTCACGATTTGATACTTCCCACACGCCGTAAAAGTTTGACCTCTATTTTATTAAGGTTCGCCAGTTCCCCTAATATCCTAATTAATGCTTCATCATGGGCCAAAATATGTTCAATTGATTAATATCACATCCTAGTGTTGCCATTCATTATCTCTAATTTCAGGGGTGATCCTGGAGGTAGTCCTTCACACTGTTGCTTAGTATGAATAGAACTGTTGTCATGAACCAGCCTGATAGTGTGGGGGGGGCTGGAACTGCCATAGCCCGGACTGTGGAATTAGCACTTGCTTCAGGATGTCTACATACTGCTCACCAGTGAAACGCTATCTGACCAGTTCACCTGGCCCATGTGCCCACATCCACCCCAAGAATGACACTGACACACTGCCACTACCGCGCCATGTTGAACGCGGTTTCTCATGGTATGTAGTTGGGGGCCGCCAAAACTGCCTTGGTTTAGGCCTCACTGACCTGAACAATCGCTTCATCGGGTAAATATAATGGTTCTCCAGTATTCTTCATGTGGGAAAGGTGTTCCACTGCAAAGCCGAACACACTTTGGTGAGGTAGGTAAGGGCCACCTTTGAGAGCTGGAATATGGCAGTTGATCTCCGCTTGGCGAAGTCGGGCGCTTGCCGCTATGCGTGATGTGGTAAGTTGAGGACCAGATTTTGTATGCTCCACTGATGTTCGTGATTGGATATACGCGGTAGCTGCTAACATCATATGCCCATCCTTGCCGACGCATTGTGGGCTTCCCGCCGGTAGGTTTCGCTCGCTGAGCCTCCTCCCACTGGCGGATCCACCTCTAATCGCTCTGCTAAGTGTTCTCCCCACCTCAAGAGCAATGCCGCACAGCGTTCTCGCTCTCTCATCCCGATGATTTGGCTCATTAGCAATCACTGCTTTATTTAATTGCTCAGTTCCGCAGGCATATCTGGAAAATGGCAGAGTAATATTATGTTGTGGTAACTGATGCAGGCTTTCTTTTATATACTAGAGTAAATTAATGGTATTAGTAACACCTAGGTTAAGTATTATTATTCTGACATAACGTTTTGGTAAATCTTTTTGGATCAACTGCCCAAGAAACCCTTCCTATTTCATGTATTCATAGTGAACTGCAAGTGGATCCTCCCCATCCCCCCCCCCCAAACCACCACCCCTGCGACTGTAGAGTGAACATTCGCGGATAATCATCATCATCATCAAGATTTAGTTTAACCAGACCACTGACACCCATTTGAGTCTCTCCTACGGCTGGCCAGAGGGATAAATTAACCTATATTTGTGTTTCTATAATTTAGTGTTATATTGTTTGGAGGAGATTACAATACAGTTAACCCTCACTTTACGTGGTCCCGCATTCCACGTTTCCACGTTAACGCGGTGCCTTGCCAGAACCTCATGTGCTCACATTATGCGGTACGTGAACCCCATTACGCGGAGTGTCCGGCGCGACGCTATTTTTAGATTCGCCCCACCCGCCACCCGCCCGCCTGTGCTCCTCGCCCCCTCCGCTTGGGCAAGCGGCGCGGTAAGGTTGCGCAGTGTGTGTCTTTGTTGAGTTATCACTGACGTCATATGACGTATCAGACCTGTGATTGGCCATGCATCCCTACCCCCCTCTGCTGCTAGCTGTAATTGGCTTAAACTATTATGACGTGTCCACCCGGGGGGGGGAAGGGAGGGAGGGAGGAAAGACGACGCTTGACCTAGCCGCGGCAGTTTCATCCCTCAAGGCCACACCGTGTAAACGCGCATCCATTGTTCCGTAAAATGGCTTCCGCCGGACCACCACCCCCAGAGAGAGACCTTTCCTTACCTGGACCCAGCGGCACTAAGCCAAAGAAGACACGACGTTCCTTAAGCTACGAGGTGAAGTATACCATCATCCATGAGTTGGAGAAAGGAACAAGGCAGGTTGATTTGGCGCGCCAGCATGGTGTGAATGAATCTACGATTCGAACAATAAAGAAGGATGCAGCCAAGATAAAGGAGCACATGAAGATCACAAAGTCTACAGGTGCTTCTATGATCAAATATTTTCACAATCAGGTGCTTCTCAAGACAGAAAAATTACTTGTGAGGTACTTGGTGCGTCAGGCGCGACGGAACATGGCGGTCGACACGCGCTCTGTTAAGGACTACGCACGTGAACTGTACATCGCAGTGGCACGAAAGATGGGAATTACAGAGCCCAAACCCTTTAATGCTTCCTCTGGGTGGTTACAGAGGTTTAAGATCCGGAATAAGATCACCAATATAAACATTGGTGGTGAAGAAGCGAGTGCTGACCGTGCTGCGGCTAGGGAATTTCCTCCGTTTTTACGTGAGATTATGGAGGAAGGACAGTACAGTGACGACCAGGTGTTTAACATGGACGAATCTGGTCTTTTCTGGAAAAAGCTACCTTCCAAGTCCTTCGTTGTAAAGAATGCCAGCAGGATTCGGGGCCGGAAGATGCAGAAGGAACGCATCACCGTCCTGTTTACCACCAATGCCTCCGGTACCTGTAAGCTCAAGTTATCGGTGATCCACACAGCATGCAAGCCGCACGCCTACAAAACCATGGACATGACCAAGCTAAATGTCCACTGGCTGACCGCAAGTAAGGCATGGATGTTCTCTACACTGTCCCTCTCCTGGTTTGATGACTGTTTTGTTCCCATGTAAAGAAATTCTGTGAGTGACAGAATGTGCCATTCAATATTTTGTTGCTGCTGGACAACGCACCAGGACACTCGCCCCTACTGTTAGATCGTCACTCCAACGTAAAAGTGGTCTTCCTTCCTCCCAACACTACGTCTATATTACAGCCCATGGACCAAGAGTTAATCTGTAATGTAAAAGCTGCATTCTCAACAAAAAAATTCCAGCTCCTGAATGACTACACCAACACCAGGGAAGAGTTGCGTAACCTGAGTGACACCACCACCGATAGCAAGAGCGAAGAAGATGAGGATCAACAGTTGGAACAGCAAAAAATACTCTTCAAACAATTCTGGAGAGTATTTAACATCAAGAAAGCTGTGGACTTCTTGGTGGAGTCATGGGATCAGCTGTCTATTGCTACAATTCGTCACACATGGAGACATGTGTTGCATGGAATACCAGGTGAGAGGAGGAGTCAATCTGTGGCTGGTGAGGTTCAGACTGTTGCAGTAGCAGTGGACCTTGCCAGAGAAGCTGCGCAGACTGTTACAGTTCCAGGCTTCTCCGAGACCACCAACGACGACATCCTGGAGGTGATCAGAGATCCTGAAGTGACTGCCGACGAGATGTTGGAAGAAGATCACGTCAGTGAAGAGAAGGAAGAAGGTGCGTCATTCTCCGAAGAACACAGTTTAACTCATAATGATATTAAGGGTGCCATGGAGTGTGCAGAGAAAATGAAGTCCTTCCTTTCCCGCGACAATGACGATGACCGCTATGAAGTCTTCCATACCTGGCTGGTGCAGGCTATGGAGCCGTACATCACGGTGTATCACGACAACATAAACACCAGCCGTCAAAAAAGCATAACCGAGTTCTTCGCCCGCAACCCACCACAGCCAGCCCAAGCCAGTGATAGTGACAGTGAAGATGACTTTGAGGGATTTGTCAGGGAAGCCCTGACAACTGTAAGTGACAGTGATGGTGATTCACCTAGTAATGGTGATTCACCTGAGGGCCAGTAATCTGCCCTCTGCCTCGGAACCAGCCTCCATCCCCGTATGCCGACCCATCTCTTCTACTACCGTAAGTGTTCCACCTAACTTTTAGTTTATCTAACCTAACCTCTATTTTTCCTATGTTAACCTTTATTTTTCCTAACCTAACCTCTTCTATATTACTTGTTTTTTCATACCATCATAAAGTTAAGATAAAATTTTTACTACAACATAGTTGTGTGTCGTCAAAAAGCGGAGTTTGGGGATCGGCCCGGACTCCATTTCAATTAATCCCATATGTTATGTTATTCACTTTACGCGGGACCCTCCGGGTTACATTAACCGCGTAAAGTGAGGGTTAACTCTATTTCAAAAAGGTCAAAACTGAACTTAGGGAAAATTTTGGGGTCTCTGCTAAAATATCTTACATTGTAGGGTTAGTGAAGCACATTGTTCGATACCAATTATAAATAGGGCATTCAATGAGAATATGTTACTGTTATTTGTGTTCGGCAGTTGGAGCAAAAAAGTGGGGCTCCATTAGGGGAAGACATGAGTTGGCCATGCGTAAATCACGTATGCCCAATTCTTAGACGATTCAGAATAGTCTCTTGATGTCGAGAAGATTGTTTTGATGATGACCAAGGATAAACTGATGATTTGATCATTTTTAGCTTATGACTTGTTGGTTCATTTTTCCGGGACTTTTGCCAATCGTCAAATATTAATTGTTTATAGGTAGTTAGCCTCGCCGATAATCAAAATATATGGTTTTCCATTGCTTTACATATTTCTTTGACAATTTTCAGCTATGACATGTTCGTCCCAGATTACATATAACTGTAATAGGTTACATTACGTTAGGGTTCGTTATATAAAAACGTTTTTCTTCATGTTCATCGAGTCGTTCTGAATTCCATTTCTGCTCAAAATACTACATTACCCAACCCAAACTCCCAGGTTGCAACTGGGGGTGTAACATAACCGAGTAAGGTAACGTGCAGCAAATATGACCACGAAACGCATAGCACATCAAACACCATATTTTTATGGTGAAGTTAACTAAGGAGCTCATGTAACAACTGTCATATAATTATAATGGGGTGTCCCACTAATTATAGCAAATATTTGTAGAGGTGAAAGAATATGTGATTCTGAGTTTAAAACTTCTATACATATATGGATTTTTCGGTTTACGTTCAGCCGTGAGGTGGATTTTACAAATTACGCAAGGCAACCATTACAAATGCCGGAGTCGAGGTGGGAGATACCGATAGCGATAGCAAAATATAGGAAAGGGGGAAGAAGGTTTAGTAGTGAAAGAATGTGGGTTAAACGGAACAGACTTTTAGGAGGAGAGAAAGTGTGTGGCCTTCTGCCCACTGCATGGTATTGGGTGGTAGGTTGGGGTGACTGGGGTGATGGGAGGGAGGAAAGGATGTGGAGAAAAGAAGGCAAAAGGAAATGGAGGGCCCATCCCTATTTGGGTGGGGTGCACCTCATCTTTAATTTGTTTGGAGGGCCCATTCATTATTTTTTCTGAGTAGGGTTACACTTTTTATTATAGATAGAGGGAAACGGATGGAGATAGACGTGGTGGCTCAATATCACATATTCTTTCACCTCTACAAATATCTGCTGTCACTCAAGGGACACCCTGCAATAGTATAAGGACAACATGGGACACCCTGCAATAGTATAAGGACGACATGGGCATGGTGACAAATTAATGTGACTTACCTGTTGGTGACGACGATGGTAGGAATGAAACCTCGGAATGTTTCAGTGTTCAACATTATCTCCTTCCCCTGGTGTGAGTGGCGCCAACCTTGGTAACAACTTGTGTATTCTCCGTGACTACCATTACTGGTAGTCAAGGAGAATTAATTACTGGTGTGCCCATCAGTCTCACCGTCGTAGCCATGAACGGCAGAGATATGGTCGTTGTAGTGCTTTTATTTACCCGTTACACATCTCTCACCATGCTTAATAATATTAACTATCTTCATGACATTCTTATTGTTATCAGTGATTGCGGAATTCACGATGTTATGCTCCACCTACACACAGCCTTTTACTAGACCAACCCCCACCTCCTCTATTCCCCCCTCCTCCCCACACACTACAGTGGGTGACATCTGTTGGCCGACCATAGCATTTCCCCCAGTTGTTTCGAAACTGCAGACTCAAGGCTATTCGAATCCTCACTGTGGTTGGGTAGTGAACACGACTTTGGTGCACGATAGTACACTAGCTAAAACAACTACAGTGGGGTATGCTATAACGAACGGATCCTACTACGAATATTCCTATAACGAACGGTTTTACCTATAAAATTGAGAATGCTATAACGAACGAAACTCCTACAACGAACATTATTTAAAAAAAAAATTATTTTATTTAATTTTTTTTTACTAATTTATTGTTTTTTTTTATTACAAGTATTAATGATATTCTTTATTTCAGGGGTTTAGATGCATATTCATGCACTTTTTTACAATTTTATATTATATTTTTCAGTGTTAAGTGGTTGTATTTGGGGGCCTGGAATGGATTAATCCTATAACTAACAAATGCTATAACGAACAAGGTTCTAGAACCAATTAGATTCGTTATAGCATACCCCACTGTATCTGTGCAGGTGGGGGTCGATATGCTCCGAAATTTTACGTGCAACTAGTGACAGCCCTCATAAAGGTACTCCTCGACTTACGACCACCCAGACATACGACGGCCATGGTCGTATAAAATATTTTTCAAATTACGTATATTCGAGTACCGACGTTAGTGATCGCGTTGTGTACCGACAAAATTTTTGTTTGTAATTCCCTTTAAAATGGCTGGCAAGCATAAAAGTGAGAGTACTCATGGTGCTGAGAAGAAAAAGACACACCCATTTTAGATTTTCTATGTATTATTTTTGCATTTTCGACTTACGACCAATTCGACTTACGAACTAGTCGTAGGTCCCTAACCCCGCCGTAAGTCGAGGACTGACTGTATACCAAAATTTATCGTCCATGGTCTCATAATGTTTCCCACAAAGTATGCACAGATAGTTGTTTTAGCAGCTGTAAATACAATCATTCAAACAGAATGTGCAAGAAAATAGAATAAAATATTATAACATCAAAAACATAAAGGGATTTAACATTTGTTATGTGTGGGAGTTACTACAAGAGAGGGAGGAAGGGAGAAGTTTCCATCGTGGATTGCGCTAGTAACAAGACTGCCAAAGGGCAAAAAAGTTTTTTCTTCTTCTATTTATTATTTTTTATATTTTTTATTTATCCCTTACATTTACTGGTACAGGAATATATACAATACAGGTAAAAGAAATAATAATTGTCCTAAGGGCAAACACGTAAAGGGAATATATATTTCTTTGTATACAAGTAAAAATGTACCCCCCACCCCCTCTCGGTCCGCAAATGTTTTTCGCGGCCATTTTGAGAACCTTACCCCCGCGAATTTGGCTCCCCCCTGTACACTTACCCCCAAAATGGAAGGCAAATCCAGCTGGAAATGCCTCTCCCTGCAAGAGGCTTACAGTCACTCTGAGCCTAATTGCTTTGAAATTCCATATTCAACACACATTTGTGAGGGAGCAGGTCATCTTACAACAAATTACAGTAAAACCTCGATTAACCGCCCACATATGGGGTGAAGGGGCCGACAGATAATCCAAAAGGTCGGTTGATAGCAAATAAAGTCTACGGAAATTAAACCTACCTTTTTAAAGTACCTATCCCTAACCTACCTCATTTAAATTCTCTCTATTCATTTTTGTTCATTTGCCATTCATATTTCAATAGCATTTGCTTTAAAACATTAACCACTTTAGTAAATAAATATGAACCAGCACAGAAACCGTGAATAAAAAATGGAAAAGTCAAAGAACATATGGCATCACGAAAATTGTGACCAAGTCCCAGGTTGCTCATCTGACTTATGCCTCATTTACACACAATTGCAGCATCTCAATTGTTTCTCTTACTACAGGTTGACAATCCTTTATCTGAAATCCTTGGGGCCAGTATTATTGTTATTGTTATTGTTATTGTTATTGTTATTATTATTATTATTATTATTACAGTATTACCCCGCTTTACACGGTTTCACTTTCCGCGATTTCTCATTTACGCGGTACCTTGCCAGAACCAGACTTTCACTTTCCGCGGTGCATCTACTCATATACGAGTGAAGTATAATATTTTTTTTTTATTTAGCTCATAAAATTCATACAAATTACCCAGTCAGAATATAATTTACATTGCTGGAATTCTTACAATATGATCATTTTGAATATAAACATCATGGCTTTTGCATTAGACATACAAATTTTAGATCTAAAGTAATAATTTGGTTTACACAAAGCAAATATTTTATCTTTTGTGCAAAATATATGAAGTTTACATTCAAAATATTCCCTGACCTGCAAGGAATCCAGAAATGTCAATTATATTATCCTAACTTTAGTCTGAGGTATTATTTATTACTAAACATTAAAATCAAGAGTTTTCACCAAAACATTAATCAGAGAGGTAGGAGCTAGTGAGCTGGGAAGAGGGGGGGGGGGGATTTGAGTCCATTATTTGAATGGACATTAACCTGGCGACTGTATATCTCTTAAATATTAATTGTGTGAGCATACCATCATAAAATTTAGATGTTATTTTTACTACAACATAGGTATTGTGTCGGAAAAAGTGGAGTTTGGGGGTCGGGCCAGTCTCTATTGTGTAGTGATGGGTTGTCAGACCACAGCTTACATCTCAGAAACAGTCCTCTTGACCCGACATTAGGGAGGTCAAGTGTAGGGTAACTCTCACGGCTGACCAAGGGTTATAGGTCGGCCAGGCTCCCCTCCCATGTCACACATGTAAGGGGGCACCGGCCGGCTCTCTCCCAATATACACAATGGCCTACACCGCAGAACAGTCCAAACTTGACCCGACATTAGGGGGGTCAAAAGTGTAGGGTATCTCTTGCAGCTGACCAAGGGTTATAGATCAGCCAGGCTCCCCTCCCATGTGACACGCCACCACAACAAACATGTAAGAAGGCACCGGCCGACTCTCTCCCAAAATACACAATAACCTACATCTGAAAAAGTCCAGACCTGACCTCACATTGGCCAGGTCAAATGTAAGGAGACCCTTCGCCGCCCCCCCCCCGACCAGCTCAACCTGACGGCTCGCCTCCCAATATATAGGACGTCCTAGTCCTCCCTCAGAGAGAGATACGCACACAGAGCCAGAGAGAGGCAGAGAGAGAGAGAGTGTGTCTTGTAACGAAGAAGGGCCAGCTACCACATCCCGAGTCCTGCTCGAGAGAAGTCAGGGGCCGGAGGCAAGCCGCCTCCGGTCGCCTCCGGTCAGGACCCGACTTCCCTCCTGCGCCAGCTAAGCAGTCTCCCATAGAGACAACCCAGGACTACCTGCTAGGCCTCCCCTAGGTCACGTGAGTGTTTGTCAGAGCTTTCCATGGGATGAGTTACTTACGTGGGAAGTGTATTCATTTCATGTTCGTGTCCGAGAATCAGTGTCTAGTAACGTAATATGATGTCCTAGTAACGTAAATATAATGTCCTAGTAACTTCAATAGAAGGTGTTATTAATGTGTCCATGTCATGTTCGTAATTATTAAAGAGTTGTAACGAAGCAGTGTTTGAGAAGTCGCCCTTAAGACGTAATAGATGTGTATTGACGTATAAGATACGATAAGTGTAAATAACTATCACGGCCACGCTACCAAAAACTAACTCTCTTTTATACTCTTATACTATCAATATTCTACCTATATATATAAATATTCTTCTTGCAAGATCTGTCTTGTTATAATTGGAATTAATCCCATATGATCTGTTGTTCACTTTACGCGGTTTTCACACTTTCCGGAATTTCGGATAAAGGGTTGTCAACCTGTATTGACAACACAACATACATACAGGTATATTGTTTCTCATCTCTTGATTTTTTTTTTCATTTTTGCATTTTTTTATGGTTCTTTATTATTATTATTATTATTATTACAGTAAAACCTCGATTAACCGACCACATATGGGGGGAAGGGGTCGACGGATAATCGAAAAGGTCGATTAATAGTACATAAAGTCTAAGGGAAATAAAACATACATTTTGAAAGTACCTTTCCCTAACCTACCTCATTTAAGTCCCTCTATTCATTTTTGTTCATTTGCCATTCATATTTCAATAGAATTTGCTTTAAAACATTAACCACTTTAGTAAATATATATGAACCAGCACAGAAACCGTGAATAAAAAATGGAAAAGTCAAAGAATATATGGTACCACAAAAATTGTGACCAAGTTCCAGGTTGCTGATCTGATTTTTTTTCTTTCTCATTTACACACAATTGCAGGGTCTCAATTGTTTCTCTTACTATTGACAACACAACATACATACAGGTACATTGTTTCTCACTCTTGATTTTTTTTTTCATTTTTGCATTTCTTTTGGTTCTTTATTACTAATATTATTATTAGCATTATCATTATTAATATTATTACATTATCGCCCCCCAGGCCCCGATGTGGGTCAGTGACATGTGCCCGGGTGGGCTAATCCCCCATAATTTTTTTTGGGGGGGGGGTCGGGATTGACGGTTAAACCGAAAATCGGTTAATCAAGGGTCGGTTAATCAAAGTTTTACTGTATTACATTTTCGCCCCCCAGGCCCCGATGTGGAACACTGACCTGTACCCGGGTGGGCTAATCCCCTTAAAAAAAAATAAATAAAAAATATTTTAGGGGTCCGGCGGTTAATCCCTAAGTCAGTTAATCGAGGGTCGACTGTATGTCTTTTTTATTTTTTGCAAATAATTTCGTCCCGCTTAACCCTTAGGCCCCGGGTGATGATCCAGAACGTCCGCCTATTCCTGCTACTGTTTTATTATTATTATTATTATTATTATTTTGGAAAAGTTGATTTTTTCTCGATCTATCACCCCGCAGAGGGGGGGGGGGGAGGAGGAGGAGGAGGTTACTGCCAGCAGCACCCTAACCCGGGGCTTAAGGGTTAAAAGGGGTCCGCCTTAGCGAGGTTTTACTATACACCTGTACTGTAATGTGGCTTAGAAATAAAGAAAATATAATATAAAGCTATAAAATATATACAGTATTTATTGCTGTCATAAAAAGTAAAATAAAGCTTAAAATAGAAATAGAAATAGAACTGTCATTTCTGCTACCAGAAATAAATTTTTATTTTCATGATGTTGTTGAAACTTAATTACCTGTACAGTCTCATTCAAGATTCTTCGAACACTGCTGGAAACAGCTGGTAACTCAAGGCCGTTTGTTTACTATAGTACGTAGTATAATATAATACGAAACGACAAAGCCCAACCAGTAATTAAGCAACAGGGAACTAAGTAACCAATCACCGATAACCTTTTACATTCGATCATAATTTTTACTACGTACTATAGTAAACAAACGGCCTTGAGTTGACAGCTGTCTCCAGCAATGTTCGAAGAATCTTGATCGAGACTGTACAGTATACGAAGTGCACAACATAACACATGCCAGTTAGCTGTGGCCTGCAAGATATGGTAATGCTTGATGCCTTTGTTACATATAATGAAACAATAAAAGTTGTGGAAAATAAATTAAATAGTTGTACTTGAATGTGGCTTTGTGGGAGGTGATCATAAGTGTGGAAGTAGTGGGTAGTTATTATTGCACTTCAACAGCTAAGGTCTTTAAGTGTATAACAAGGTTATTAAAAGAATATTACATCAACAATAAAAAAATATGAAACAGAACTCTCTGGGTTAAAATCAGACAAATAAGTCTGGTTGTTAACTGTTACCACCAAGATGATTGCTCTTTATTGTAAAGTGTTATATGTAAGTAACCACAGAATTTGTCTAATGAATCAAGATAAAACTATATACTGTACAGTACTATAAAGATAAAAATAAGAACAAATAAGTGTAGGAGTATATTGTATGTGGAAGACGAATGTTTATTTGGTAGCAGAGGGAAGGGGAACGGGGTAGCAGAGGTGGGTGGCTCCCAACGCCAAAGATTCCCACTTCTTTATGGATTTTCACTACAATTCTCATATAATTTAGGATCATTTGGTGAGCGAGGCCAGCAGTCATGTGTACAGCCAGGAGGGGAGGGAAGGCTACATCCGAGCTCAGGTGGTCAGCAGGGAGGTGATGAGTAGAAACAGAAGCAAGAAAGACATGTTCTCTGTGGTGTGCAGCAACACCGGGTCGTAGTAGTAAAACCGGTTTTTGTATTTGATGATTTTGTTTTCTAATGGAATATTAAATTTAATAAATGTGTCAAGATCATTCGTTTCACTATTCTGGATCATTTTCATCCTAATAAATTAACCTGATACATTTACTTTACTTTAAATAAGCTATTTAGTGGTGTTGGTAAAAGGGTGGGAATACTGAATTTTCATAAGATTTCAAGTTAAAATTTACCTAGCAAAAAATGAAAACTTTTCAAATCTGAAGATATCACATGATTCTGCACATAGAACAACATGATTAATACCATGGGCCGATTTTTCAAACTAAAAAAAAAAAAAAATTCCCCTCCGTATGACACACCCTAATAGTACAGTATAGTCTGCATTTACGCGGTCAATTGAACCCATGGAAGCCCGAGTAAAACGAGAAACGCATAAATGAAATAATAGAACATATGGGATTAATTGAAATAGAGACTGGGCCGACCCCAAAACTCCACTTTTTCCGACACAATACGTACCTTGTAGTCAAAATAACATCTTAATTTTATGATGGTATGCACACACAATTAATAATTAAGAGAAATATCAATAATATTAGGTTTTTTAACACTTACGTTAGTAGAAAAGATGGCTTGCAGGGCCTCTTTGTCAAACCCCTCAAGGTCCATATCATCACTATCACTGACTTGAGCCAGCTGTGGTGGGTGGCGGGTGAAGAACTCGGTAATGTTTTGATGACTGGGCGACCTAGTGCGCACCCTGCCCGCGCCGCTTCCCGCGTAAATGACCAAATTTACCGCGTAATTAAAGCATTTCATTCTGACAAGGCACCGCGTAAATGACAAAACGCGTAAACAAAAGTCGCGTAAATGCAGACTATACTGTAAAGAAATAAAGCGAGACGATTGGGAACGCCAACGTATGAACAGTAAGTGCACACATGTGAAAACATATCGTAATTTCTCTACATATGAATATGAAAGCAACACTTATTTACTGTTCATATATGCTTTAAATAATATTTACGAACGTAAAACAAAAATCCTACTCACCAATGGTGGTAGTCTAAAACATAAGGACAGCCAATGAATATTGTGCGAGTTTTTACTCAGATGACAAAGTTATCAGGTTCAACTCTGGCTGAAGCTGTAGCTTTCCATTAAGCTGTTGCTTAAACTGTTACTGAACCTGAAGTTGATGTTTAAGCTGCTTATGATGCTGAATTTGATGGTGTTGCTGAAGTTGATGGTTTAGGCCTTCGAATAATAAAGCTGTCGAAAGAACCTTGTGCACAGCTGCTTTCTTTTCTCATTATATATCTTTATGTAGAGGTCATTTGTGTTTATGTAAATTTTAATGCTTTGATCTGTTAATGGATCCACTTCAGAAAATATGTTCATTGATTGCTCCATATAATATCCACAGACCTCTCACATTTTTCATATCAGTTTCTCGGCTAAGCTTATACACTTTCTATTAGCTTTTGAAACAACACTACCATCACTTGCTCATATTGAATAGGGATGCAAAAATGCTGTAAGAAACCCGAGAAAGTTTTTCTCCTTTTCCTGTTCAGATGCGTGAAAACAAAGGGCCCGCCAGCTGCGATTGTTTATACTGGTGATGCTGGCGTCACCACTAACAAGTCCGGCAGCCTCCGTGCACAAGGCGTGTTTTTTTGTTTTTTTTAATATCAGGATTTAGTTATTATTTATATGAAAATGCAATACAGGGTATATGTTTTTTTTTTAATTTTGTCTTAAATACAAAGAAAATAATGGCATAAATTCAATTGGGTTCTAAATTACCGGGGTAACCAGGGTCTTAGGTATGAATCTTCGTTAGTTGAACCGTTGATATCGGAGGCTTTACTGTACTCAGCTTCAAAGGTAGAGATGTTTGGCTTGATTGGATTGATGGAGGTGGGTGTTGGGGGATGGAGGAAGAGGAGGAAATTTCAAATGCTTCAGCTAAAAAATCAGTAGATTTTTCCAGAGTTTTTGAGTGGTTAGCTAAAAATCCGTAGATTTTATCCAGAGTTTTCGAGTGGAATCCACTTAAATGCGGGGACTTTTTACACGGATGGTCACAAAAAATTAACCACTTAACTGCAAAACCGTGGATAGTGAATACTCCTATAACAGGGACCTCCTGTACATGTGGCAACTGAGGCTGAGAGAGGTGCAGGTGGAAGTACCTCCCAAGGCTCTCACACTCACTGCATCATTCATTTTTCCAAAGTCAAGAGTGCAAAGTTGAATGTGCACAAGTTAAATGTACGTAAGATATGACACGATTGTATAATGGTCATTGCCTGTACATATCGTATATTGTATGTGTACAGTGGTGTTTTCATAATTAATAACAGCTCTGTGTCTGGTCATGCAAAATATACAGATTAGATTCTTGGAAAACTTTCCACAGTACACCTACAGTACAGTACTGAGAAAAATTCCAGGGAATATATGATTTTTTCAGGGGATGAGAAAATTCATCTCCATACCCGGAAATCTCTCAAATCCAAAACTGCTCCGCACCAATTATTCCGGCTAATGAGAAGATTAATGTACTGGCCCATCATAGACATAACATAACAAACTCTTATACTGTACAGTACTTACTTGAGATCAGCATCTTTAGAGCTAAGGAATATCCATTTTTCATTACTGCGACTGTTTTGTTCAACAACAGTGTGGATGGCCTGACCTACCAAGCCCGTGCCTCCGGTAACAACCACAACCATCTCTTCAGCATCCGCCATGTTTCTCTGCTGAAACAATGAATAATGGTAATTATAATACAGTAATGTCTCCCTTAACCAGACATTCCTTAATTAGAAGTTTTCAATACCGTATGCAAATTAAGAACCATTTTTTCCAGTTGTTTTCGTGTTTACATTGACTAGGTCAAATCTGGTGTTGAATGAGCTTACACTTGGTGCCGTTACAACGCACTATGCGAGATTGTTCCAAGTGCAGGGATGGCCCGACCTGTGGGAGGGTGTCACCCCCCCGAATAATTGGTCTCGAGTTGGTCAAGTTGCCAGAAGTTGGTCACAATGGTCTCAAAAATTCAGGGAGATGGTCAAGAAAAGGGGGACACTACTACTACTATTTTATTATTAAATATCCTAATCCAAAGTTGCTACCCTAGCTGTGTTGAGTTAGTTGAGCCGCAGATCTATGCGGCATTCAGTGACTGTTGCCTCATAGTAAATATCTGCGACTGTTGTCGTCTTTGGGGCCGATGCTCTCATTCCTGAGGCAGAGCAATGCAAACCTAAGCAGAATGAAAGGCAGTCGACATCTCAACCAGGCTACTTCTATTCAGATAACACCTCCGCAAGTCTGGCATAGAAACATCTTGCACTTGATCCCATCCCGTCAGAGGTTGTGAACACCAGAGAAGTGAAGTTGCCCTGATCATCATTCAGAATTCTCTCCCCATATGCCCTATTCATGTCACTCTCGTTCCTCCTGTGTGCAGCCTTGAGAGCTGGGTTACGGTGACATGCGTCCATGCGATCGAAAGTCCTTCTGTCAAAGAAGGCTCGCTGTCCCCTTGTCTAGAATCCTTGAGTACTGACGTCCACACGGGCTTCGTCGGATGTGTTTGAAGTCCTGTGATGGAAATTCTCACCGTCCAATGGAAGGAGGGTCAGTTCTATCCTGACATCATGACAGATTTCCATCAACATATTTGCTGCGAGATCCCTTACTTCGTCGTGCCTCATGCATACGAAGCCCCCTTTCTTGCACACCATGGCGTGGTCGACGTCATAGGAAGAGCCACACACGCATTGGGAGGGCAAACCTTCTACTGGCCTAATGTACCTTCGAGCAATGGCATCTGTGATTTCTTGTTTATTAAGACTGACACCTTTTGCCCTTATCGGTAACGTTGTTAGCCAGTTCGAGGCACCCACCTCCCTGCGCTATAGCTACTTTTTTTTTCAAGTTCTCTGGCACTTGCAGCATCAGTTGCTGCAGTTTATCACCTTGGGTGTTCTGTCATTCTGCCGTAATGGACCGTCGAATCTCGTTTAATTCGCTGGTATCCACCTCACTTGTTGCATTCTGAGCTATTATGTGCTCAGAGCTTGACTGAGATCTGATGTTCGGTGGCAGCAAGCTCCTCCAGATTGGTCAATCCCATTCCTCTCAGTCTCGGTGGTAGTGCAAGGATTGGCCTTTCTGCTGGGGTTAAGTGAAGGTGTTTCACTAATTTGGGAATAAAATTGATGCTGATGGCTTCTTCCAGAGGGGGTAGGAGGGGTCCGATATCAGGGATAGTGTGCATCAGGTAATTCCAGTGATGCTTGACTCCATGGGTGAATGCCACAAAAGCAGCATGTGACTCTGTTTTAACAATATCAGACAGAGCTAGGATTTCTTTCGCCAAATAATTTACTTTTCCCATTATTGTGTGTTTCTCGTAAGGCTTTCGTTAATCGAAGTTTTGTTCATTAATGGAATTAATGGGACCGTTCGTTAATCGAGGGACCACTGTACTTTAAATATGACGTGGGGTCTGGGGGAGCTAGGAAATTAGGTAATTTTCTTTGGTTGGTTAGGTTAAGTTCCATTAGATTCTAGTAAATGTCATCTCTTTTAAAATATTAGGTTAATATTCATTTAATGACTGCAGGAAGATTTTCTTGTTTGGTTAATCTAGGATTATTAAAAACAAAATAAAATATGAATAAAGTATATGTCATTGTTTGGGTTTGGTTAAGTTAGGTTTCAACAGTGATTTGGAAGTCAAAATTGTTCTGAGAATACTGTACCTGTAGTTTTTTTTTTGTGTATTTAGGTGTGTTTTGTTTTTTTTCAAATCTGACCTTCATTTCTTGTGCATGAGTGAATTTTTGAAAAAAAAAAAAAATTAATGTTTTACAAAATTTACTCATTTGCCCCCAAAAATGAAAGTCAGTTTTGAGTAAAACACACCTAAATATATGTGTGGTCTGGGGTGTGTGAGTTTGTTGGCCAAGCTGGAGAGGGTCAAGGAAGAATTAGAGAGGGCCACGTTGGAGAACCTGAAATTAAAGGAAGAGATGGCGAGGATGAAGGATGAGGCGAGACAAGGAAAGCCCGTGTCTGACGATAACTCAGACGAGTGGAAGGTTGAGGAGAGGGAAGACTAAACTGGTGATGAAAAAACACACCAAGGATACGTCAACAACAACATCAACAGCTAAGTGTACCAACTCGTTCAGTCCCTTGATAGACGAATTGGATGTTTGTATAGTGATAGACGAATTAGACGTTAGTACAGTCAGGGACAGAGCTGACAAGGAAGGTATAAAAACTTTAATTGTTGGTGACTCACAGGTAAGGTACTTGGACAGGGCTTTTTGTGGTAAAAACAAAAATAGGATGAGGGTGTGTTTGCCAGGAGCTGGGGTGGGGGATATAATTGACAGGATGGACAATATTTTGTCTGGTAATGGGAACAAACCCATTATCTGCCTCAGTGCAGGAGGCAATGATATTGGCCGGTGTAGGAGCGAGGAACTTCTTGATAAGTTCAAGGCAGCTATAGATCGTATTAGGACTAGGGGAGGGATCCCTATCATATGCGGTGTCCTGCCTAGAAGGAGAGTAGGCAGTGAATGGTTGTCAAGGGCGGATGGTTTCAATGGCCGTCTTGACAGATATTGCAAGTCAATATCAGTCCCATTCATTGACAACTGGGACAACTTCTATGGCAGAAGGGACCATTATGCTAGGGATGGGGTGCACCTGTCTAGGGATGGGGTGGCAACCCTGGCTGGGTCTCTCGAGAGGGCAGTTCAAAGGATATCGAAGCCTTTAAACTGCTAGGGAAACATATGGGCACGGGGGTGGAGGAGACTGCAGTGGGAGCGGGTAAACAAAGTGAAAGATTATAGGGAAATAGTGTTAGGAATGATGACAAAACTAAATTAGACGGAGTTAAAACCCAAAAGCGGTAAAGAGAGGACTCAGAACACGACTAACTTAAATGTCTACTATGTGAACCGTAGTAGTATGAGAAACAAAATGGATGATATTAGGGCCTTGGTATGTACCGAAAAAATCGATATAATAGCATTCACTGAAACATGGATCAACCTAGACTCACGTGAGTTACCGGTCGAATACCAAATTGCGGGTTACAAATTGTTCCATACTGATAGGCAGACCAGGAAAGGAGGCGGAGTAGCAATCAATGTCAGGGGTAATCTGAAGTGTGAAATAAATAAGGAAATAAAAACTGAGCAGAATACAGAAACAATTTGGATAGAATTAATCGACGGCAGGGAATAATTTAATCATAGGAGTAATATATAGACCTCCCAATCTTGAAAGAGTTAATGCGCGACTTATCTGGGATGAAATGCGCAGGGCTTCCATACACAACAAAGTCTGTATAGTAGGCGATTTTAACCTTGGCCAAATAGATTGGACTGACCTTACAGGTAACTCAGTATCAGAGGATTTCCTCAAAACGATCCAGGACTGTTTCCTAAGTCAACATATAACCGAACCCACCCGGGGTAATAATATACTCGATTTAGTTCTGTCGAACAGAGAAAACCTCATTAGCAATGTCGTGGTAGGGAACGAACTTGCAAACAGTGATCACAAAGATATTAGATTCCAGTTAGATTTTCAGGTCAGACGTAAGGAAAATTCCATTAAAGTCCCAGATTTCAGAAGAGCAAACTTTGATAGTTTAAAGAGGCAGCTGAGAGAGGGGAAGTTGCGCTTGGGCGTGAACCTGACAGATGACACCGACCTGATAACGAGATCTGAGATTGTTGAGTTCCATGACAATTTAAATAATGAGTTACTTAATGCACAAAGGCAGAACATACCATACAAAAAACTCAGATCAGACAACAATGACCCTAAATGGATAAATAATTATTTAAAGAACATTATTGGCCAAAGGAAGGCTATAGGTAGAAGGATAAACCGTGGCGAAATTTACCTCCGGGAGTATTATAAGGTATTGGCCGGTAGGGTTAAGACCGAGATAAGAAAAGCAAAGAGGAATAATGAACTGAAGATAGCAAGGGAGGCGAAGACAAACCCCAAAGGATTCTACCAAATGTATCAAACTAAAACACGAGATAAGATTGGACCAATACGTTCAGATACCGGCGAGCTAACTGATAACGACGGAGAAATGAGCAATAATCTGAATAAATATTTTTCAACAGTTTTCACCACCGAAAATTTAAACATGATACCCGAGGCACCGACTCTATTCAGAGATAGTGAAGAAAACAAATTAAGCGAGATAGTAGTGACTAGTAACGATGTTAATAAGCAAATAGACAAACTGAAGCCTAATAAGTCACCTGGTCCCGATGAGATATTTGCCAGAGTATTAAAGGAATGTAAGGAAGAGCTTAGTATGCCCTTAGCAAAGTTGTTTAACATGTCATTAAAAACAGGTGTAGTACCAGAATCCTGGAGGATAGCGAATGTAATACCGATTTTCAAGAAGGGGGATAGATCACTATCCTCTAACTACCGCCCAATCAGTCTAACATCAATAGTAGGCAAATTACTAGAATCAATCATTTCAAACTCTATTAGAAACCACCTGGAGAAGCACAAGTTGATCAATGATTCCCAACATGGCTTCACAAGCGGGCATTCATGTCTAACTAATCTATTAACATTCTTTTCATCAGTTTTCGAATCGGTGGACGAGGGGCACAATTATGATGTGGTATACCTCGACTTTAGCAAAGCCTTCGACAGAGTCCCCCACGAAAGACTAATTAGAAAGGTAGAAGCGCATGGAATCAAAGGTAATATCCTTAAATGGATTAGGGCGTGGTTACGGGACAGGAAACAGCGAGTGAGCATAAATGGCACTAAATCGCATTGGAGCAACGTCACTAGTGGAGTTCCCCAAGGCTCAGTACTTGGACCATTATTATTTATTATATACATAAACGACATAGATATTGGCATAGACAGCAACATAAGTAAATTTGCTGATGACACTAAAATAGGACGTGTAATTAAATCTGACGAGGACTCCGCAAAACTACAGGAAGATATAAACAAATTTTTCGAATGGTCTGAAAAATGGCAGATGAAATTCAATGTGGACAAATGTAAAGTACTCAGTATAGGAGATGTAAACAGGGAAACCAGATACCACATGAACAACGATGTTATTGAGAAATCCGACTGCGAGAGAGATTTAGGAGTAACGATAAGTAGGAATCTTAAGCCAAGTAAACAATGTGTTTTTGCTCGAAACAAGGCTAATAAAGTACTTGGGTTCATACAAAGGAGTGTTAGTTACAAGACTAGCGAGGTCATCTTAAGACTATATCTTGCGCTTGTGAGACCTCACTTGGATTACGCAGTTCAATTCTGGTCACCGTATTACAGACTGGATATAAAATCCTTGGAAGGAATTCAGAGGAGAATGACAAAACTAATTCCGGGTATTAGGAACCTTGAGTACAGAGACAGGTTAAAGCATCTTAATTTGCACTCCCTCGAGAGACGTAGAGTGAGGGGCGACATGATAGAGGTGTATAAGTGGAAGTCAGGGTTAAACAAAGGGGACATTACAAAGGTACTCAAACTATCCAACCAGGAGCGAACTCGTAACAATGGTTTAAATTAGACAAATTTAGATTTCGGTGTGAAATAGGTAAACACTGGTTTGGAAACAAAGTAGTGGATGAATGGAACAAGTTACCAAATATCACCATTAACTCGAATACGCTGGATAGCTTCAAACATAGGTTGGATGCTTATATGAGCAATAGGGGTTGGGTATAAACGGGACTGACCAGTATGGGTCAATAGGCCCGCTGCAGTTTACTCTATTCTTAAGGGCACACTCCTCCCTCCTCTTTACGTGATGGGCACACCACACCACACTACACCCACACACACTATTACTACTACTACTATCACTTGGAATCAAGTGTGACGATCATCCAGCGATGATACAATGGTATGAGTTATTAAGGATGTCACCTATGTTGGTGAGTTCGGAGGTGACTAAAGAGGCTGATATGGGACCGGCAGGATTGTTCACAGATGTTGCACATGTGGAGGGCTACATCTAGTGCGGAAGGAGTGGCAGCAGCATCCTTCCGGCGTTGGCGTTAGTCTCCTCATTATGCAGTTGGGCTAACTCGAAAGTATTGACACCTTGTGTGGTGCTGCTCCAAGCGTTACTGTGTGGAGTAATTGTCTCCCAGGTGAGGGGGTCGATTTGGCACTTTTTCAGGTTTGTCTTAATACTATCCTTATATCCTTTCAGTTGCCCGCCAGCATTACGTTTAATATTCGTTAGGTAACCGTAAAGTCGCTGCTTTGGCAGTCTACTGTCGTCCATGTGGGTAACATGGCCAGTCCAGCGTAGTTGTTCATGAATAATGGTAGCCTCGATGCTCCTACAGTTGGCATTTGTTCTCGTCTTCCCAGAGAAACTCGAAGGATGGAACGTAAACTAGATTGGTGAAAGTTTTTAAGTGCCTTGAGGTGTCTCCTGTATGTGACCCATGTCTTGCTGCCATATAGCAGGTGTGGGGAGGACCACTGATTGATATAGTGCATGTAATTTTGTAGATAATTTCAGCTGAAGATGCAATTTTGGAGTCTGCCAAAGGCTTGAGATGCACATCTGATCCAATGCTGAATCTCTTCATCGATGTCTGCGGTGATGGACAGGTGGGAGCCGAGATACTGAAAGTGGGTAAAATTAGAGAGGGTAGTACTATTAAGCTGGGTGGATGGTAGAGGTGTGTCTGAACCAGGGGCAGGCTGAAAGAGAATCTGGGTCTTACGTACATTCACCTCAAGGCCGAAATGTGCATACACATCTGCGTAGTGTGGTCAGGATCTCCTGTAGGTTGCATTCAGTGTGAGTGACAAGAGTGAAGTCCTCTGCTTACTGAAGTTCAGTACAGTAATGGAAGCTGCGGACACCTTTGTTCCTGCCTGGAATCATCTAATGTTGAAAAGACCCCCCTTCACCAGGTACTCGATGTCCACCCCGCCAGCTAAATTGGCACTGGAAAAGAGAGTTGGTGTCAGTACACACCCTTGTTTAACCCCCGTTTGTATGGGGAAGAACTCAGACTGGGTGCCATTTTGCAGGACACTGCCGTTCATGCCACCTTGGAGTTGCCTCATAATGGCGATGAATTTTGGTGGGCAGCCAAAACGGCTGAGGGTCCACCAGACGGCTTCCCTGTTCACCGAGTCGAAGGCCTTGATTTGGTCGATTCTTAACTTCGGTAAACGAGCAATCCCTCGGTTAACGAGTTTCTTACGAGCCGACCTCAACAAGTTTTCACTTGGACTTGGCGGTCAACCAGCTGTAGTATTAGTCCGCCAACACAGTAATCGGTTCTAGGGCTTAAATTCCTTATTATTTTAGTAAATATCAAGAAGTTTATACTATTCAATAATTTCAAAAGTTTAATATTAAATTTTTTAGTCATTTTAACAATTATTGAACATAATTGAAGGTAAAGTGACTAGTTTTATGCGTGCCATCCAGCCTCTTAACACAGCAAACAAGCGTTAGTCTCTCTCTGTTTTCACTGGAGGTAACATCTTGCTTGAGACTCTCTTCAACTAAATGCTTTTTTCTGTGTTTCCAAGCAAATTATTGGTAATTTTGAAATCTATTTTACATATTGACAATATATAGCGCAGTGCAGAGATATTTTAAAGAAAATATTCTTTATTTGCAGCAAGTTTATACCTAAAAGATCACGTGTTGACATTCTTTGAATCCAGCATGGGGTCTAAGAGATCAAGAAAAGCGATTTCAATCCAAACCAAGCAGGAAATTATAAGAAAACATGAACAAGGCATTAGAACAAATGCGCTATGCAAAGAATATGGCATGTCGACATCAACTGTGTCGACAATTCTTGCACAGAAAGACAAATTTAAAGAAGTGAAAGTGAGAGACAAATCTGCCAGAGTGTTTAAAAGTAGATCCCTAATTGCAGAAACTGAGAGGTTACTTCTCATCTGGATTAGGGAAAAACAGATGAAAGGTGATTCAGTTTCTACTGAATTCATTTGTGAAAGAGCCAGGGAGATATACGAACATATAAAGACCGATCAACCTGGTTCTTCAGGCACAGAATTTAAAGATTTTCGGGCCAGCAAAGGCTGGTTCGAAAAATTTAAGAAAAGAAGTGACATTTTCAGTGTTGTTAGGAATGGTGAAGCTGCCAGTGCTGATAAAAAAGGGGCAGCAAAGTTTTTAGTGGAATTTAAAGAACTGATGGAAGAAGAAAATTATCTTCCACAGCAGGTGTTCAATGTGGACGAAACTGGGCTGTTCTGGAAAAAGATGCCCAAAAGAACATTCATCACCAGAGATGAAGCCTCTTTACCTGGGCATAAACCCATGAAAGACCGTCTCAACTCTATTGCTTGGTGCCAATGCTTCAGGGGATTTCCGACTGAAGCCTATGCATGTCTACCACTCTGAAAACCCCAGGGTGTTCAAGCAACAGAAAGTGGTAAGAACAAAGCTTGGAGTTTATTGGAAGTCCAACCGTAAGGCATGGGTGACAAGACAGCTCTTTAATGAATGGGCTGTTGACGTGTTTTGCCCTTCTGTCAAGAGCTATCTAACCACCAATAAATTCCCTTTAAAGGCTCTTCTCCTCATGGATAATGGTCCTGGTCATGACCCTGATCTTGCCAGAAATTTGGAGTATCAATTTGACTTTGTGAAAGTGTTGTTTTTGCCTCCCAACACTACATCAATCATACAGCCAATGAACCAGAATGTGATCAGCAACTAAGAAGTTGTACATGAAGAAAATGTTTAGGTGTCATCAGGCAACTTCCAATGATCCTGAACTAACACTGAAACAGTTCTGGAAGACACAATTCAACATCCTGGAGGCTGTAAAATTGATTGTGTCATCATGGCAAGAAGTCTCCACTATATCCCTCAATTCTTCATGGAAAGCACTGTGGCCATCAGTAGTCCATGATTTTGAGGGATTTCAGGATGACAGTGTTGGACCAGGAGATTGTGTCCATTGGTCAGTCATTGGGCCTTGAAGTGGAAGAGGATGACGTCGAAGAGCTTGTGATGTCTCATGAGGAGGAACTTACTCCTGATGACTTGAAGCAACTGGATGAGATGTTAGAGGCTGACAGTGGTGAGGAGGAAATTGAAAGTGATGACCATATGTCAACTAAAGAGTTGAAAGATGTGATTTACCACTGGGAGAAGTTCAGGGAACTGGCTTCAAAGCACCCAGATGTGGAAAAAACTGAACTAACTTTGTGTCATGTTGAGGACTCAATGGTCTCCTTTAAACATAAGTTAATGGTGAGGAGGAGAGATGCCCCACAGACCACAATTGACACTTTCTTCAGTAAAAGGCAGAGGGAACAAGATGCTATCCCTCTGCCTTCCACTTCAAGAAGGAGAGAGGATGATGCTAGCCCTCAGCCTTCCACTTCAAGAAGGAGAGAGGATATTCATGGTGGAGAATCTGTCAGTCCAGAGGTTCCTGACATTTTCATGGAAGGTGACTTGCCTTCCAAGAAGCAGTAAAATGCTTCTCCTCCACCTCCACTTCCTTCTCTTCTCCTTTCTCCTCCTCCACCTCCCACTTCAAATTCACATCAGCATCATCATCCAGGAGCCTTCTACATACACACCTCAAGGTAAGTGTCCATTTCTCAAATTTTTGTTGAATTTAGGCAATTTTCGGTGAGCTGGAACCAATTACCCAAAAACCCATTGAAACAATGGTTTCGGTTAACGAGCAACTTGCTGGAACGGATTGGGCTTGTTAACCGAGGGACCACTGTATCTGGCGGGTAGCAAAGATCATGTCAGTGGTGCCACATTATGGTCTAAAGCTACATTGAGATTCTGGGAGGAAGTTTTCTGTCTCAGGAAGAAGTCTTTTTAGGAGGACTCGGGCGATAATCTTGCCAGCTACGGACAGCCTCTTGGAAACATTTTTTCTTTCAAAACAATCGCACAAGTGAAGAATGCCCAAGAAATTAGATAAAAAAAATCAACACCTGCCATTTCTATCCCACTGGGGTTAGGGCTCCTCGCAGGGGTTTAGGGCTCCTCGCAGGGGTTTAGGGGTCAGGTGAGGTTAGGTTAATTTAATGAAAATTAGGGGTCTAGATTTTTGGTTTTTGATGTACTGTATTTGGATGTATTTTATTCAGATCACACCTTCATTTTTTGTGGAAAATAGCTGTCTTTCATCAAGGATGACTTGCATCATTTTTCAAAAAAAAAGACACATTTCCCATGGAAAAGAAGGTCATATCTGAGCAAAACACATCAAAATACGGTGAATTTATAGTAAAGCACCGGTCTTTCTCTCGCTGTTATTAATATGTATTTCGTAATGTTTAGACAAGTCTAAGACATTTTTCTTCTATGATATTTCCGCTGGAAATTAAGAATAACCGAGATATTAATTTTTCAATATTATTTGATTTGGCCAGTCACAAGTGTAGTCCTTTTTTCTTGCGGAGAAGGTCTGACCCCACGTCACACAGTCCTTACCTCCGTCTTCGCTTCTTAAGCGTCTACAGGCCATGTACGAAGGGTGGTTCGGGAATTTCTTATTGGCTATAGCGATAGTAGACTTATTTTTGGGCAAGAATTTTTTGTCTTAGCCAATGAACAATGAGTGGGTGCATCGGGAGCAGAGATTTGAATTTTAATTACCAAATATGGCTGAACAGGTGGAAGAGCTGTGCCGACATTGTGATAAATATTATTTTACGTCGACTGCCGAGTTTCAACAGAAAAATAGTGAGGCCATTTCTTTTTTTTAGAAAACACTGTGTATTACCGAACAACGTTATTTGTCCAAAGTGTAATAATCAGTGTACACTCCGTGAAGGACAATACATTTGGTGGTGCCACCCCAGTTTTTTTTCAGCCGAACAGTAAGAAAAAGAAGAGGTGCAACCCTGGTTAGGTTAGGTCAGGTTAGGTCAGGTTTGATTGGTATTTTATTATGTGATTTACTAAAAAAAAAATCAAATTTTTTCATTTAAGATAGTTGGGGGGGGACAGGGTATAAAAAAAATCTTGTGATTTCCGGCAGATATGAACATCAAATTCGTTCGAAACTCATCAAATACCACAAGAAAAAAAATTAATATCCAAAGAAAGAAAGTGCTTTTCTATAAATTTACCCAAAATAATTCAGAAATCAAAAGTCTCGTGAAAAAAATCGAGGGTGTGCTAAAACGATTAATTACCATATAAATTTCCAACAGAAACTCTATAGGAGATAATTGTCTTTGAAAGTTGTTGAAACTAACGGGTACTGATTCTAAAACTTACAATCCTAAAATATGCTACATGACCAAAACGACAATAATAACGACCGAAACAATAATACCCTTAATGTGATTTTTTTTATAGTAGTTCACACAACTTTCCTACACCAAATCTACTATCATATTAGAAAAATGTCTAATTTTTAGATTCAGCGTCTTCTACGATTTTCCGTCGTGTTCCCTACCCGACCTCCCCTCAGCGTGTTCCCCTACCCGACCTCCCCTCCAGCGTGTTTCCCCACCCACTCAGCGTGTTCCCTACAGCCTCCCTCCGGCGTCTTCCCTACCCGACCTCCCTCCCAGCGTCTTCCCTACCCGACCTTCACCCACTCAAGCGTGTTCTCACCTGACCTACCTCGGCGTCTTCCCCTACCAACCCCCTCCCACTCCCAAGCGTCTTCCCTGCCAGGCCTCCCACTCAGCGTCTTCCCTACCGACCCCTCCATCCTTCCGACCTCCCACTAAAGCGTATTCCCTACCGACCTCCCTCAGCGTATTCCTACCCAAACCTCCCCTCAGCGTGTTCCCTGCGACCTCCCTCATGTTCCTGACCTCCCACTCGTGTTCCCTACCGACCTTTCTCCCACTCAGTGTTCCCTACCGACCTCCCCTCGTGTTCCTACAACCTCCCACTCAAGCGTGTTCCCTACCGACCACCCACTCAGCCTTCCCTGACCTCCCCTCCAGCGTGTTCCCCTACCGACCTCCCCTCCAGCCCTACCCGACCTCCCCTCCGTATTCACCCGACCTCCCCTCCGTATTCCCTACCCGACCTCCCACTCAGCCATGTTCCCTACTCCCACTCCAGCGTGTTCCTGGCCTCCCACTCAAGCGTGTTCCCTACCCGACCACCCACTCAGCGTGTTCCCTACCCGACCACCCACTCAGCGTGTTCCCACCCGACCTCCCACTCAGCGTGTTCCCTACGACCTCCCACTCAGGCGTATTCCGACCCGACCACCGCCAGCGTGTCCCTTCATTAATCGTGCTTTTAGTTAGGCGTTTTAGGAGAAAAAAAAAAAGAAGCTAGCATTTTTCCTGGAATCCTCTTGTTGTTCCCCCGCCCTCAGTAAAGTGTCCTAAAGTATAATAAGGATTGTTAATATCGTCCAAGACAAACATAGTTGGCATTGTAGTAACTCGTTCCTTATTCCTAAGACAAAGAAAGCAGGGCTTAATAAGGTAAGAAATAACGGTGATTCTCTCATATGATGAGTTTGGTTACATAAAATCTACCATGAGAGTTGAGTTATGTTAGGTTAGGTTAAGGTCAGGTCAGGATAAGTCAGTCAGGATATAGATTGGAAGTCCAGTCAGGTTGAGTCAAGTCATCCAAAAAAAAGTTGTATTTTATTTTTCTAAAATCATTTTTTTTGTGTCTTTTGTATTCACTCGGCCATGATATTTGTGAACGTCCACCCAAAACCAGTGCCCAACAGGATCCCCTATCTTGTTGGGGGGTAGAAGGGAACAATAACTAAAAAAAACAAGCCATTTAATAAAATCAAGTCCAGAATCAGTAAAACACAAAAATACACTAGAAAACATAGGGTAAAGGTGTAGTTTATATTTAGAGGTTTGATGATTTTCTTTTCTTTTTGCTCTACTTATTGGCTGATGATTTTCATTATATTAAAAAGAAAAAAAGAAGATATTATTGCATTTTCCACCCCATTCCTCCCACTAATCTATTATCATGACCGAATAAAATATCTAATTATAAAATAATTTTCATTTATTACATTAAATACATATGTTATAATAACGGAGATAGCATATCCAAAATTTTTCTATTTTCTTCCATTAATCTTCCTCATTATAAACACCTCCTCCCACACGTTTCCTTCATAAATCATCACGCACATCACGTTCCGTACATATCACGCCCAGCCAATCAGCGTTTTTTGGGGGGCAACTAATTGATAGTGTGGTTTAAATTCATGGTATTTTTGGCCCAATCAAATTCGATTTTTATTTTAGGTCCTCATATTTCAAATTGGAAATTCATTTCCAGAGCCATAAGTCTACAATGAAATTCCTTCAATTATATTGAGCTGATTGCAATTTTTGGGGAAAAAAAACAGAAGTAACTATATTTTTTCGATCTCATGGTGACCTCCGACCTCAGTAAAAAGTGTCCTCCAGTGCAAGAACAGAATCTGAAAATATCGTCCAAGACCAACATGTAGTGTGAAGTAACTTCCTTATCCCAAACACAAAGAGGGAGGTAGCCAATAAGGGCTAAGAAATAAGTAATGATTCCATCATATGGTGAGTCCAGTTAGGTTAGGTTGGAGTTTAGTTAATGTTTTTCTAGTGTATTTTTGTGTATTTTGTATTAAGCAGCATTATTTTTTTGGAGAAATTTTACGGTATAAAAAATGATAAAAAAAAAAGACCAATTTCAGAAGCAGAAATAGAAGGTCATAATACGGTCTAAACACACATAAATACCTGGAAAATTTATTTTTACTTTCTATGCTTTTTAGAGTTGGAGTACGCTTATACCAAATTTACGAAAAGACAACTACATGTAATTTTAAGTATTTTTTTATTTACTCTATCCGCTACAATTCTCCTCGGCGCCATTTTTGTTTGCTTACCTCGCTGAATCCCTCTTTGAGAGAGAAATATTGGTGAGCAGTAAATTTGTTGCACTTCCACCTCCACTCTGTTAGAAGTCAAAAATATATTTTTCTAGTGTATTTGTGTGTTTAGGCCGAATATGACTTTCATTTCCGTGTCGGAAATTGTGATTTTATCAAATTTTTTTTTAAGTGGGGCGTATTTGAAAAAAAATATTCAGGCCAAATACCAAAAATACACTGGGAAAACGCCAAACAAACCTAACCTAATCCTGCTTGAAGCTCTCACCATATGATGAACTCCACCTATTCTTATTAGCCTGGATAGATACCGTTGGATTCGAGATTCTTACCCGCGCCACATATTTGGTCTGCGTCTTCACATTCAGTCTTGCACTTAGGACGCTTGCAAAGGTTGGGAAGGCACACCATGCGATGAAAAAAATGCTATAGTTTCTTCGTTCTTTCCCAAAAACTTCATGGTAACTCCATATAATTGAAGTAACACCCCGCCCTTGAACTTCCATGGAAATAGATATGAATTTCGATAACGGACCCAAAATAAAAATTGATTTTTAATTTGGACCAAAAGCCACATAAATTAAACCCAAACCCATTTAATTTGTTGCACAAACGCTTTTTGATTAGTGCAGCGTGACATGGCAGAAAACATCGCGTGATGATTTATGAAGAAAGCTGGAGACACGCCAGTGTGGGGGAGGTGGTGGTATGGCGGAAAAGATTAATGGAAGAAAATAGATGCAATTTTGGATATGCTATCTCCGTTATTATGCATTACATGATGATATGTGAATGAAAAATATATATAATTGAAGTCATATTAGAAATATGATAATATGGATTAATTGGTGGGAATATTGGAATGTGTATACAAGCATTACACGAATTCACTCCAGATACTTCCTCATACCTCAATATTAAGGTAAGTTATTAAACACATAAATGAACACGTTAACATAGGAGCCTGTATAACCCGGCCTAACAAGCCTTTGGGTATGTTAAGTGCAGTTTCTATGTATTGTCGTTTCCATTTTCTGTGTTTATAAACTATGCTATTTGTGTGTAGAAGCAAATTTCAAGGATTTTTTCTACAAACTTCTTCTGGTGTTGGCCTAAACTACACACTGCCAACACAGTTTGACTTTCTAACTTTGTAGAGTGTACCATCATGCGATATGGCTCCCATGTTGTTGTTGAGTGGGGGGCTTGTCCTTGGCAGCGCCTGAGGTGGCCCAGGGCAGCTGACGCTGTTATAATAAAGTCTATAGAAAACATGGTCTATGACCAACCTCTCACACAAACGAAGATAACAGCGAACTGCAAATTACATAAATGCCAACACAACTTACCAGGCTTGATGCGTTTTGCGTTAATTGAGTGAGACCAGCCCGGTACCTCAACCTTACCACCAACTTGCTGGTGGCTCACTGACAGTCGTGTCCCAAGTTTGTTTACGTGGTATTGGGTGTTCCGACGCCTCCTTAGTTTGGTACCGACCCAGGTTTTGGTTATTCGACAACACCCTATCAGTCAACTTCAGCCGGTAGCAGTTGGTCAGTTTCTTGTTGCTGTTATCAGGGTCTTAAAATTTAAATTGTCCTGTGCTATATACTATATGCTCAGGGGCGGATCAGAAATTGTGGGTGGGGAATATGACGAACTTTGGCGGAAGCCTGTAGCGTGCGTACTATATGTCAGCCAGTTGTCGAGGTCTCTTTGGTTGTCTTTGTGGGGTTATGAGATATTCAGTTCACCTCAGGATGGGATGGAGAAAGGGAAACTCTTTACTGTGCTCACTGTATACATATTGTATTGGATGTACAGTACAGCTTGCTGCTAGTGCGATAATCTCAGTAATAAACGTAGAGTAAGAATGACTGGGTGGTGAGGTGCCAAGTGAGGACACGCAGCTTGAGGAGACTCCTAGGTCGCCGGCGCGGAGGGGGTGTTGCTTGCTGGTGGCACTGGGTAGAAAGAGAGCGGGTCACAGCGGTGTCGGGCCTCATTGAAGGTAGGCGTGGGTGGAGAAATGGTTGTGGTGGTTTCCCTACAAACGCTGTTTATCCTTGAGTAGCCGACCCACAGATTCCACAGTGTGTGCCTCGTGGTCTAGATAACCAGCGCCGCCATACATCACGGGCAGAGGTCAGCTACTAGCCACGCCTACCCCACTGGCTAAGACTCTGAGCCTCGTTGGCAGGCCTGTCTGTTTCTACTACCAGCCCAGCCAGCAGCACCTCCTCCGCCTCCTCTACCTGGCAGTCCTCGCTCCCGCCAGCGAGCATGGCGACCCACAAGCTGTCCTCACCTGTAATCCTCACCAACCAGCTCTCTCTACATCACGCTTGTAACCATGCTGCTTCCCTTTCAGCTGCATTGTACATCAATACAACATGTATAAAGAGGCACATTGGGGTTTAACACCTCATTCATCCAGAGTGTAGACCAAACATCTTGGGGCCCCCACAAATAGGCCCCAGAGTTGCCTCACACAGGATGGAGGAAACCTGATCACCTCCCAGTCTTCAAGCACTGGAAGACTGGCGTATCCACACAAGCTTAGCTCTCATCAACTCTACAACTACCTGTCTCTACACCTGGGTTAGACACTGAGCTTTCTATAAGCGAACACCAGCTCCTCTTCCTGCCCAAGCACCACCTCCTACCGACCCCAGCACACCCCCGTCCTGCCTCAGACACTGACCCAGCAAGTAACCCCTGCCGCCCTGATGCAGCACTCATTCTGATTGCGGACCCACACAACCCTCTTTTCTCCCTCAGGTGCTCCCTGCTAATGTCACCACCCTGCCTGTCTGGACCCCTTCTGTGCAGGCTTCCTCATCCGGCCTTGGCCTTGGCCCCTGCTCCCAGGCCCACACACCCCAGCAGGCGCGTCTGACGACTCTGTACCTGTGAGGGGAAGCACAACATTCATCCTTCACACACCCCTTTTCTCCCTCTCTTCTCCACAGATAGTGTGTATATAGACAGTTGTGTCAGCGACCACGGCTTATCCACGCATCGCCGTTGTCTCTCATGAGGCATGCACCGCCGTTCTGCCTCACATGTGCCTAAGCAACCCTGCAGACAACAAGTCCTCTACACACGCCACCAGGAGAGAGGAGTATTAGCAAGTGGATTTCTCCCCTACAAGCCGCTGTTTGTCCGCTGAGTAGCCGACCCCACAGGAATTCCACAGTGTGTGCACAATGGTCTAGGTCCTTGGCACCCGCCTACATCACCGGGCAGGGTCTGGCTGCAAGCCACGCACCCCCCACTATTTAAGACCTGACCCTCGTTGTTACCTGTCTCTTTCACCTCACCAACCAGCCAACAACACATCTCCATGCTCACTCACCTGCCTGGCACGGTCCTCGCTCCCGCCATGACTTGCCCAACGACCCACAAGCTGTCCTCCTGGGCATCCTGCAACCAGCTCTCTCTACATCACGCTTGTAACCATGCTGCCCAGCACCAAGCTGCATTATCAGCCTAGCATGTATAAAAGAGAGCATTGTGAGTTCCTTTCTCCATTCCATCCTGAGTGTAGACAAACATCTGAACCCCACAAATGGTGACCACAGGAATTCCTCACACAGGATGGAGGAGAAAACTAATCCGCTCCAGTCTTCAAGCAACATGGAAGACTAAGCGTATCTACAAGCAACTCATCAGCTCTACAACTTCTGTCTCACATAAGTTAGACACCCTAAACATCTGCCTCCTAAGCAGGCACCAACTCCTCTTCCTGCCCCAGCACACCCACATCCTACCGACCCCAACACACCCGTCCTTCACTCCAGACGCACTGGCCCAACAGTAACCCCTGCTGCCGCCCTGATGCGGCTCTGTTCCTGAGTGGACCCAGCCTCTTTTTCTCCCTCCGTTACTCCCTGCTAATGTCCTGCACCCTGCTGCCAGCCAATGGACCCAACTGCTGTCACGGAGCCCTCATCCGCTTCTGCTTGGCGCAGCCCCTATGCTCCCTGACCCAAATTTTACACAGCAGGCGCATCCTGACGTCTGCCCCTGCCTGCCGTGAGGAAGCACAACATTCATCGCCTCACACACCTTGCCTCTCTCTCTTCTCCCACAGATAGTGTGTATATGAACAGTTGTATCCAGCGACGGCTTATCACGCCATCGCCGTTGTCACACTGGGGGCATGCGCGCCCGTTCTTACCTCACGTAGTGCTAAAGCAACCCCTACAGACCAACAGTCCCTACCACCGCCTGGAGGGAAGGGGGTATTGTGATGGATTTCTCCCCTACAAACGCTGTTTGTCGCCTGGATGTCGACCCCACAGATTCCACAGTGTTGCTCGTCGTCCACACCTGGGTCAACCAGCGCCGCCATACATCACGGGCGGGGGGTCAGCCCTGCTGGCCACGCCTACCCCCCGCCTATTTGGGAGCCTGACACTCGTTGTGACCTGTCTCTCTTTCTACCTACCAACCAATAGCAACACCTCCCTCATCCTCCTCTGCCTGCCTGGCGGTCCTCGCTGCTCGCTTGAGCATGGCGACCCACCGGCTGTCCTCCTGTAGGCATCCTCCCGCCCAGCTCTCTCTACATCACCTTGTAACCATGCTGCCTTCCCAGCGCACCAAGCTTCCATTGTACATCAGCCTGCTTATGTATAAAAAGAGGCACATTGTGAGTTCTTTCTCCCATTCCATCCTGAGTGTAGACAAACATCTTGAACCCCTAATGGTGACCCCGGTCGCACTCTGGGATGGAGAGAAGCATGATCACGCTCAGTCTT